>NC_052149.1:19245818-19592451 GCF_902713615.1 Scyliorhinus canicula
CTGTACTGTTCTATGTTCTATGTTCTATGTTCTATGTTCTATGTTCTATCCCATCCCAGACAGTGTGCACTATCCCCATCCCAGACAGTCTGCACTATCCCATCCCAGAGAGTCTGCACTATCCCATCCCAGACAATCTGCACTATCCCATCCCAGACAGTCTGCACTATCCCATCCCAGACAGTCTGCACTATCCCATCCCAGACAGTCTGCACTATCCCATCCCAGACAGTCTGTACTATCCCCCATCCCAGATTGTCAGCACTGTCCCATCCCAGACAGTCTGCACTATCCCCCAGCCCAGACAGTCTGCACTATCCCCCATCCCAGACAGTCTGCACTATCCCATCCCAGACTGTCTGCATTATCCCCCATCCCAGACAGTCTGCACTATCCCATCCCAGACATTCTGCACTATCCCCTATTCCAGACAGTCTGCACTATCCCATCCCAGACAGTCTGCACTATCCCCATCCCAGACAGTCTGCACTATCCCATCCCAGACAGTCTGCACTATCCCCATCGCAGACAGTCTGCACTCTCCCATCCCAGACAGTCTGCACCATCCCCCCCCCAGACAGTCTGCACCATCCCATCCCAGACAGTCTGCACTATCCCCCATCGCAGACAGTCTGCACTCTCCCATCCCAGACAGTCTGCACCATCCCCCCACCCCAGACAGTCTGCACTATCCCATCCCAGACAGTCTGCACTATCCCCCATCCCAGACAGTCTGCACCATCCCCCCACCCCAGACAGTCTGCACCATCCCATCCCAGACAGTCTGCACCATCCCCATCCCAGACAGTCTGCACTATCCCATCCCAGACAGTCTGCACCATCCCATCCCGGACAGTCTGCACCATCCCCATCCCAGACAGTCTGCACTATCCCATCCCAGACAGTCTGCACTATCTCATCCCAGACAGTCTGCACTATCCCATCCCAGACAGTCTGCACTATCCCATCCCAGACAGTCTGCACTATCCCATCCCAGACATTCTGCACTATCCCATTCCAGTCAGTCTGCACTATCCCATCCCAGACAGTCTGCACTATCCCCCATCCCAGACAGTCTGCACTATCCCCCATCCCAGACAGTCTGCACTATCCCCCATCCCAGACAGTCTGCACTATCCCATCCCAGACATTCTGCACTATCCCATCCCAGACAGTCTGCACTATCCCATCCCAGACAGTCTGCACTATCCCATCCCAGACAGTCTGCACTATCCCCCATCCCAGACAGTCTGCACTATCCCCCATCCCAGACAGTCTGCACTATCCCCCACCCAGACTGTCTGCACTATCCAATCCCAGACAGTCTGCACTATCCAATCCCAGACAGTCTGCACTATCCCATACCAGACAGTCTGCATTATCCCCATCCCAGACAGTCTGCACTATCCCATCACAGACATTCTGCATTATCCCCATCCCAGACAGTCTGCACTATCCCATCCCAGACAGTCTGCACTATCCCCATCCCAGACAGTCTGCACTATCCCCTATCCCAGACAGTCTGCACTATCCCCCATCCCAGACAGTCTGCACTATCCCATCCCAGACAGTCTGCACTATCCCATCCCAGACAGTCTGCACTATCCCCATCCCAGACAGTCTGCACTATCCCCCATCCCAGACAGTCTGCACTATCCCATCCCAGACAGTCTGCACTATCCCATCCCAGACAGTCTGCACTATCCCATCCCAGACAGTCTGCACTATCCCATCCCAGACAGTCTGTACTATCCCCCATCCGAGACAGTCAGCACTGTCCCATCCCAGACAGTCTGCACTATCCCCCAGCCCAGACAGTCTGCACTATCCCATCCCAGACAGTCTGCACTATCCCCCATCCCAGACAGTCTGCACTATCCCCATGCCAGACAGTCTGGACGATCCCATCCCAGACAGTCTGCACTATCCCATCCCAGACAGTGTGCACTATCCCCATCCCAGACAGTCTGCACTATCCCATCCCAGAGAGTCTGCACTATCCCATCCCAGACAGTCTGCACTATCCCATCCCAGACAGTCTGCACTATCCCATCCCAGACAGTCTGCACTATCCCCCATCCCAGAAAGTCTGCACTATCCCATCCCAGACAGTCTGCACTATCCCATCCCAGACAGTCTGCACTATCCCATCCCAGACAGTCTGCACTATCCCATCCCAGAAAGTCTGCACTACCCCATCCCAGACAGTCTGCACTATCCCATCCCAGACAGTCTGCACTATCCCATCCCAGACAGTCTGCACTATCCCATCCCAGACAGTCTGTACTATCCCCCATCCCAGACAGTCAGCACTATCCCATCCCAGACAGTCTGCACTATCCCCCATCCCAGACAGTCTGCACTATCCCATCCCAGACAGTCTGCACTTTCCCATCCCAGACAGTCTGCACCATCCCCCATTCCAGACAGTCTGCACTGTCCCATCCCAGACAGTCTGCACTATCCCCCAGCCCAGACAGTCTGCACTATCCCCCATCCCAGACAGTCTGCACTATCCCATCCCAGACTGTCTGCATTATCCCCCATCCCAGACAGTCTGCACTATCCCATCCCAGACAGTCTGCACTATCCCATCCCAGACTGTCTGCACTATCCCATCCCAGACAGTCTGCACTCTCCCATCCCAGACATTCTGCACTATCCCATCCCAGACTGTCTGCACTATCCCATCCCAGACAGTCTGCACTGTCCCATCCCAGACAGTCTGCACTATCTCCCAGCCCAGACAGTCTGCACTATCCCATCCCAGACAGTCTGCACTATCCCCCATCCCAGACAGTCTGCACTATCCCCATCCCAGACAGTCTGGACTATCCCATCCCAGACAGTCTGCACTATCCCATCCCAGACAGTGTGCACTATCCCCATCCTAGACAGTCTGCACTATCCCATCCCAGAGAGTCTGCACTATCCCATCCCAGACAGTCTGCACTATCCCATCCCAGACAGTCTGCACTATCCCATCCCAGACAGTCTGCACTATCCCCCATCCCAGACAGTCTGCACTATCCCATCCCAGACAGTCTGCACTATCCCATCCCAGACAGTCTGCACTATCCCATCCCAGACTGTCTGCACTATCCCATCCCAGACAGTCTGCACTATCCCATCCCAGACAGTCTGCACTAACCCATCCCAGACAGTCTGCACTATCCCATCCCAGACAGTCTGCACTATCCCATCCCAGATAGTCTGCACTATCCCATCCCAGACAGTCTGCACTATCCCAGCCCAGACAGCCTGCACTATCCCATCCCAGACAGTCTGCACTATCCCCATCCCAGACAGTCTGCACTACCCCATCCCAGACAGTCTGCACTATCCCCATCCCAGACAGTCTGCACTATCCCCATCCCTGACAGTCTGCATTATCCCCCATCCCAGACAGTCTGCACTCTCCCCCATCCCAGACAGTCAGCACTGTCCCATCCCAGACAGTCTGCACTATCCCCCAGCCCAGACAGTCTGCACTATCCCCCATCCCAGACAGTCTGCACTATCCCATCCCAGACTGTTTGCATTATCCCCCATCCCAGACATTCTGCACTATCCCATCCCAGACTGTCTGCACTATCCCATCCCAGACAGTCTGCACTACCCCATCCCAGACATTCTGCACTATCCCCTATTCCAGACAGTCTGCACTATCCCATCCCAGACAGTCTGCACTATCCCCATCCCAGACAGTCTGCACTATCCCATCCCAGACAGTCTGCACTCTCCCCCATCGCAGACAGTCTGCACTCTCCCATCCCAGACAGTCTGCACTATCCCATCCCAGACTGTCTGCACTATCCCCATCCAAGACAGTCTGCACCATCCCCCCACCCCAGACAATCTGCACCATCCCATCCCAAACAGTCTGCACCATCCCCATCCCAGACAGTCTGCACTATCCCATCCCAGACAGTCTGCACCATCCCATCCCAGACAGTCTGCACCATCCCCATCCCAGACAGTCTGCACTATCCCATCCCAGACAGTCTGCACCATCCCATCCCAGACAGTCTGCACCATCCCCATCCCAGACATTCTGCACTATCCCATCCCAGACAGTCTGCACTATCCCATCCCAGACATTCTGCACTATCCCATTCCTGTCAGTCTGCACTATCCCATCCCATACAGTCTGCACTATCCCCCATCCCAGACAGTCTGCACTATCCCCCATCCCAGACAGTCTGCACTATCCCCCATCCCAGACAGTCTGCACTATCCCCCATCCCAGACAGTCTGCACTATCCCATCCCAGACATTCTGCACTATCCCATTCCAGTCAGTCTGCACTATCCCATCCCAGACAGTCTGCACTATCCCCCATCCCAGACAGTCTGCACTATCCCCCATCCCAGACAGTCTGCACTATCCCCCATCCCAGACAGTCTGCACTATCCCCCATCCCAGACAGTCTGCACTATCCCATCCCAGACATTCTGCACTATCCCATCCCAGACAGTCTGCACTATCCCCCATCCCAGACAGTCAGCACTGTCCCATCCCAGAGAGTCTGCACTATCCCATCCCAGACAGTCTGCACTATCCCCCATCCCAGACAGTCAGCACTGTCCCATCCCAGACAGTCTGCACTATCACATCCCAGACAGTCTGCACTATCCCATCCCAGACAGTCTGCACTATCCCATCCCAGACAGTCTGCACTATTCCCCATCCCAGACAGTCTGCACTATCCTCCAGACAGTCTGCACTATCCCATCCCAGACAGTCTGCACTATCCCATCCCAGACAGTCTGCACGATCCCATCCCAGACAGTCTGCACTATCCCATCCCAGACAGTCTGCATTATCCGATCCCAGACAGTCTGCACTATCCCCTATCCCAGACAGTCTGCACTATTCCATCCCAGACAGTCTGCACTATCCCATCCCAGACAGTCTGCACTATCCCATCCCAGACAGTCTGCACCATCCCCATCCCAGACAGTCTGCACTATCGCCCATCCCAGACAGTCTGCACCATCCCCCATCCCAGACAGTCTGCACTATCCCATCCCAGACAGTCTGCACTATCCCCCATCCCAGACAGTCTGCACTATCCCATCCCAGACAGTCTGCACTATCCAATCCCAGACAGTCTGCACTATCCCATCCCAGACAGTCTGCACTATCCCCCATCCCAGACAGTCTGCACTATCCCCCATCCCAGACAGTCTGCACTATCCCCCATCCCAGACAGTCTGCGCTATCCCATCCCAGACAGTCTGCACTATCCCCATCCCAGACAGTCTGCACTATCCCATCCCAGACAGTCTGCACTATCCCATCCCAGACAGTTTGCACTATCCCCATCCCAGACAGTCTGCACTACCCCATCCCAGACAGTCTGCACTATCCCATCCCAGACAGTCTGCACTATCCCATCCCAGACAGTCTGCACTATCCCCATTCCAGACAGTCTGCACTGTCCCCTATCCCAGACAGTCTGCACTATCACATCCCAGACAGTCTGCACTATCCCATCCCAGACAGTCTGCACTATCCCATCCCAGACAGTCTGCACCATCCCCATCCCAGACAGTCTGTACTATCCCATCCCAGACAGTCTGCACTATCCCATCCCAGACAGTCTGCACTATCCCATCACAGAAGGTCTGCACTATCCCATCCCAGACAGTCTGCACTATCCCATCCCAGACAGTCTGCACTATCCCATCCCAGGCAGTCTGCACTATCCCATCCCAGACAGTTTGCACTATCCCCCATCCCAGACAGTCTGCACTATCCCATCCCAGACAGTCTGCACTATCCCCCATCCCAGACAGTGTGCACTATCCCATCCCAGACAGTCTGCACTATCCCATCCCAGACAGTCTGCACTATCCCATCCCAGACAGTCTGCACTATCCCCCATCCCAGACAGTCTGCACTATCCCATCCCAGACAGTCTGCACTATCCCCCAGCCCAGACAGTCTGCACTATCCCATCCCAGACAGTCTGCACTATCCCCTATCCCAGACAGTCTGCACTATCCCATCCCAGACAGTCTGCACTAACCCATCGCAGACAGTCTGCACTATCCCCTATCCCAGCCATCTGCACTATCCCCTATCCCAGACAGTCTGCACTATCCCATCCCAGACAGTCTGCACTATCCCATCCCAGACAGTCTGCACTATCCCATCCCAGACAGTCTGCACTATCCCATCCCAGACAGTCTGCACTATCCCATCCCAGACAGTCTGCACTATCCCCCATCCCAGACAGTCTGCTCTATCCCCCATCACAGACAGTCTGCACTATCCCATCCCAGACAGTCTGCACTATCCCATCCCAGACAGTCTGCACTATCCCATCCCAGACAGTCTGCACTATCCCCCATCACAGACAGTCTGCACTATCCCATCCCAGACAGTCTGCACTATCCCATCCCAGACAGTCTCCACTATCCCCCATCCCAGACAGTCTGCATTATCCCACCCCAGATAGTCTGCACTATCCCATCCCAGACAGTCTGCACTATCCCATCCCAGACAGTCTGCACTATCCCATCCCAGACAGTCTGCACTATCCCCCATCCCAGACAGTCTGCACTATCCCCCATCCCAGACAGTCTGCACTATCCCCCATCACAGACAGTCTGCACTATCCCCCATCCCAAACAGTCTGCACTATCCCATCCCAGACAGTCTGCACTATCCCATCCCAGACTGTCTGCACTATCCCATCCCAGACAGTCTGCACTATCCCCCATCCCAGACAGTCTGCACTATCCCCCATCCCAGACAGTCTGCACCATCCCCATCCCAGACAGTCTGCACTATCCCATCCCAGACAGTCTGCACTATCCCATCCCAGACAGTCTGCACTATCCCATCCCAGACAGTCTGCACTATCCCATCCCAGACAGTCTGCACTATCCTATCCCAGACAGTCTACACTATCCCCATCCCAGACAGTCTGCATTATCCCCCATCCCAGACAGTCTGCACTATCCCATCCCAGACAGTCTGCACTATCATATCCCAGACAGTCTGCACTATCCTATCCCAGACAGTCTGCACTATCCTATCCCAGACAGTCTGCACTATCCCCCATCCCAGACAGTCTGCACTATCCCATCCCAGATAGTCTGCACTATCCCATCCCAGACAGTCTGCACTATCCCATCCCAGACAGTCTGCATTATCCCCCATCCCAGACAGTCTGCACTATCCCATCCCAGACAGTCTGCACTGTCCCATCCCAGACAGTCTGCACTATCCCCCATCCCAAACAGTCTGCACTACCCCATCCCAGACAGTCTGCACTATCCCATCCCAGACAGTCTGGACTATCCCATCCCAGACAGTCTGCACTATCCCCCATCCCAGACAGTCTGCACTATCCCCATCCCAGACAGTCTGCACTATCCCATCCCAGACAGTCTGCACTAACCCATCCCAGACAGTCTGTATTATCCCCTATTCCAGACAGTCTGCACTATCCCCTATCCCAGACAGTCTGGACTATCCCATCCCAGACAGTCTGCACTATCCCATCCCAGACAGTCTGCACTATCCCATCCCAGACAGTCTGCACTATCCCATCCCAGACAGTCTGCACTATCCCCCATCCCAGACAGTCTGCACCATCCCCCCACCCCAGACAGTCTGCACTATCCCATCCCAGACAGTCTGCACCATCCCCATCCCAGACAGTCTGCACTATCCCATCCCAGACAGTCTGCACTACCCCATCCCAGACAGTCTGCACTATCCCATCCCAGACATTCTGCACTATCCCATCCCAGTCAGTCTGCACTATCCCCCATCCCAGACAGTCTGCACTGTCCCATCCCAGACAGTCTGCACTATCCCATCCCAGACAGTCTGCACTATCCCATCCCTGACAGTCTGCACTATCCCCCATCCCTGACAGTCTGCACTATCCCATCCCAGACAGTCAGCACTATCCCATCCCAGACAGTCTGCACTATCCCCATCCCAGACAGTCTGCACTATCCCATCCCAGACAGTCTGCATTATCCCATCCCAGACAGTCTGCACTATCCCCATCCCAGACAGTCTGCACTATCCCCCATCCCAGACAGTCTGCACTATCCCATCCCAGACAGTCTGCATTATCCCATCCCAGACAGTCTGCACTATCCCCCATCCCAGACAGTCTGCACTATCCCATCCCAGACAGTCTGCACCATCCCCATCCCAGACCGTCTGCACTATCCCATCCCAGACAGTCTGCACTATCCCCCATCCCAGACAGTCTGCACCATCCCCCATCCCAGACAGTCTGCACTATCCCATCCCAGACAGTCTGCACTAACCCATCCCAGACAGTCTGTATTATCCCCTATTCCAGACAGTCTGCACTATCCCCTATCCCAGACAGTCTGGACTATCCCATCCCAGACAGTCTGCACTATCCCATCCCAGACAGTCTGCACTATCCCATCCCAGACAGTCTGCACTATCCCATCCCAGACAGTCTGCACTATCCCCCATCCCAGACAGTCTGCACCATCCCCCCACCCCAGACAGTCTGCACTATCCCATCCCAGACAGTCTGCACCATCCCCATCCCAGACAGTCTGCACTATCCCATCCCAGACAGTCTGCACTACCCCATCCCAGACAGTCTGCACTATCCCATCCCAGACATTCTGCACTATCCCATCCCAGTCAGTCTGCACTATCCCCCATCCCAGACAGTCTGCACTGTCCCATCCCAGACAGTCTGCACTATCCCATCCCAGACAGTCTGCACTATCCCATCCCTGACAGTCTGCACTATCCCCCATCCCTGACAGTCTGCACTATCCCATCCCAGACAGTCAGCACTATCCCATCCCAGACAGTCTGCACTATCCCCATCCCAGACAGTCTGCACTATCCCATCCCAGACAGTCTGCATTATCCCATCCCAGACAGTCTGCACTATCCCCATCCCAGACAGTCTGCACTATCCCCCATCCCAGACAGTCTGCACTATCCCATCCCAGACAGTCTGCATTATCCCATCCCAGACAGTCTGCACTATCCCCCATCCCAGACAGTCTGCACTATCCCATCCCAGACAGTCTGCACCATCCCCATCCCAGACCGTCTGCACTATCCCATCCCAGACAGTCTGCATTATCCCCCATCCCAGACAGTCTGCACTATCCCCTCATCCCAGACAGTCTGCACTATCCCCATCCCAGACAGTCTGCACTATCCCATCCCAGACAGTCTGCACTATCCCCCATCCCAGACAGTCTGCACTATACCATCCCAGACAGTCTGCACTATCCCATCCCAGACAGTCAGCCCTATCCCTCCACAGACAGTCTGCACTATCCCCCATCCCAGACAGTCTGCACTATCCCATCCCAGACAGTCAGCCCTATCTCTCCACAGACAGTCTGCACTATCCCCCATCCCAGACAGTCTGTACTATCCCATCCCAGACTGTCAGCCCTATCCCTCCCCAGACAGCTGGTACTTTGCCATTCCAGACAGCCTGTACCATCCCCTGCACCTCTGGCTGCTCACTGTGCCACCCTTCCCCCCTGGACCATTCCCTTACTCCGTGAGCATCCTCCACACAGCTGGCACTGCCACCACCTGGTCGGGAGCACAGGCTAGAATCTCCAGACTCTCTCGAAAGAGGAGGATGGGGTTGCAGCTCACTGTTAATAACGGGAAGTCTACGTCGCCAGGGTAACGCCTTTTAAATGTAGTCATAACTGTGAACATTCTAATTCTCGCTGGCGGAGATCTTAATTTGAAGGGGGCAATTAATTCTGGTGAGCTAGCCTTTTGAATTAGCGTGCAAGTGTTGCTAAGGGCTTCCCAGTGTTATTTGTCAGGAAGCTTGATCTGCCTTTAAAGTTCCGAGACCGTATTTGCAAAACTTTATCCCGCTGTTGGGAAACAGGGATTTCTGGCCTCAGGTCAAAGTAAGTTCCCTCGCCTGCCACGCTTTGTGCTGCTGACGGGTCCAGCCGATTCCACTTGTTAGCTCTGTGTCTCACTCAACAGATGCTGCCAGACCTGCTGAGTATTTCCAGCATTGTCTGTTTGGATTCTAATAGTTCAGCAGGACTGGGTTTCAATGCGAGTGCTTTGGCTTTAAACCAATACGAAAATGGTATTAGCCGGGGCACAGACTATAGGAGCGGGGAGGTTTTGGTACAACTTTATAAAACGCTGATTAGGCCACAGATGGAATATTGTGCTCAACTCCTATCGCCACACCATCGAAAGGATGTGATTGCACTGGAGGAGATTCATCAGGATGCAGCCTGGGATGGAAAGTTTCAGCAATGGGGAAAGGCTGGGGTTGTTTTCCCTGGAGCAGAGGAGGGGGACCTGATAGAGGTGTAAAACATTCTGAGAGACAGAGGGTAGATGGTAAGAATCACTTCCCCATGGCAGACGTGTCTGAGGCTAGAGGGCCTAGATTTAAGACGGGGAGAAAGTGGTTTAGAGGGACCTGAGGAAACAGTTTTCACACAGAGGGTGGTGGAAATATGGAACGCGCTGTGTGGTGGAGGCAGGTACTCTCACTACATTTAAGAAGCACCTGGACGAGCAGTTAAATCACCACGGCATAGTAGGCTATGAACCAAGTGCTGGTAAATGGGATTAGTATGGGTTGGTATTTAATGGTCAGCATTAACATGGTGGGCCGAGAGCCTCTTTCTGTTTCTGTGCTGTTTGACTCTATGACATTGCAAATGCAGTCTAAATCCAATATCAAGGCACAATCTAACACCAGTAACTCAAAGAAAATAATCTGGCACCACCTGGGCTCCAGAGGCAGGTGGAGTCTCAGCACTGATGTGTGCTCCAGCAATGGTGAGAAGTGGTTTTGACTTTGTAAAGAGCTAACATATCTTGGGCGGCACGGTAGCACAGTGGGTAGCACTGATGTGTCACAGCACCAGGGTCCCAGGTTTGATTCCTGGCTGGGGTAGTGCGGAGTCTGTACGTTCTCCCAGTGTCTGCATGGGTTTCCTCCGGGTGCTCCGGCTTCCTCCCGCAAGTCCTGAAAGAGGTGCTGTTAGGTGAACTGGACATATTGAATTCTCCCTCTGCAGTACGGTAACATTGTGGTTAGCACAATTGCTTCACAGCTCCAGGGTCCCAGGTTCGATTCCGGCTTGGGTCACTATCTGTGCGGAGTCTGCACATCCTCCCCGTGTGTGTGTGGGTTTCCTCCGGGTGCTCCGGTTTCCTCCCACAGTCCAAAGATGTGCAGGTTAGGTGGATTGGCCATGATAAATTGCCCTTAGTGTCCAAAATTGCCCTTAGTGTTGGGTGGGGTTACTGGGTTATGGGGATAGGGTGTAGGTGTTGACCTTGGGTAGGGTGCTCTTTCCAAGAGCCAGTGCAGACTCGATGGGCCGAATGGCCTCCTTCTGCGCTGTAAATTCTGTGATAATCTGTGTACCCGAACAGGTGGCGGAATGTGGCGACTAGGGGTTTTTCACAGTAACTTCATTGCGGTGTTAACAAAGAACAATACAGCACAGGAACAGGCCCTTCGGCCCTCCAAGCATGCGCCGATCACTTGTCCTATCTAAACCAAACGCCTGTATCCTTCTACACCCTATCTGTTCATGTGCCTATCCAGATAAGTCTTAAAGGTCGCTAACGTACCTGCCTCAACCACCTCACTTGGCAGCGCATTCCAGGCCACCACCACCCTCTGTGTAAAAAATCTTCCCCCGCACATCTCCACTGAACCTTTCCCCCCTCACCGTGCACTTGTGCCCCCTTGTAATTGTCATTACCGCCCTGGGAAAAAGCCTCCAACTGTTCACCCTATCTATACCCCTAATAATTTTATAAACTTCTATCAGGTCGCCCTTCAGCCTCCGTCTCTCTAGGGAGAACAATCCCAGTTTATTCAATCTCTCCTCATAGCTAATACCCTCCATACCAGGCAACATCCTGGTAAACCTTTTCTGTACTCTCTCCAAAGCCTCCACGTCCTTCTGGTAGTGCGGTGACCAGAATTGGACACAGTATTCCAAATGTGGCCTAACCAACGTTCTATATAATTGTAACATAATCTTTGAGCTTTTATACTCGATACCTCGAGTTAATGTAAGCTTACTTGTGACAATAATAAAGTTTCTTATCATGGGGTTCAGATAGCAGTGGAAAGAGCAAATAGTATAAGCCCCTTGTTACTTTTATTAATTGATTATATGCATAACATCATTATTTTATACCCGGAAAATATATTTTCCTTTGTAAAACGTAAACATATGGGGAAGAGGAAATTTGCCCTTTTGCTGCAGAAATTGAAATTGTAGCTGTTTTCCTTACTCAAGTTTTAACATTTTTGCTGAGGCTGGGGAACAGATGAAATCTTCCATCAATGGCTTGTCTCTCCTTAGGTTCCTCTGCTGTAATGTTAAGTTAATGCTGAAGGCTACAAGTTACAGGTTTTATATCATGTAAACAAATCATATCACAATACTGGCACCAGGTTGTCAGAAATGGAAAGGATTGGGTCTAGAAACGCATAATGAAATAATATCAAAACAAGCGCAGCCCTGCCTCCTGAGTTATTTATTGCCCCTTCTGAAAAATTGCTCAAATGGCGCTGTGGGCCATGTGCTGGGTTTGTCTGATACATATCTGTTCCTCTGCCCTTTGGCTGTCTTTATTCTGTTCCCACTGCCAGGTTTAACCATTTGGATTTGGATTTCTCCCAAATCACTGAGGAAAAGAATGACAGAAGAGGAGAGAAAATTCCATTTTGCAGCGTTAGGGAGACATGTTTACTGCATGGCACGGTGCTTTTTACAGTAAGATACCAACTTTTCAATCACCATCTTGGATATTTGCATCATTAGGAAGGCTGTGATACAGGACGGAATGAGTGGATAAGTTTATAATGAGATTACTGGCAAACACTGTCCCTTGTCAAAATGACTACACTTGGCAGATATAAATCTCAGGTCACAATTCTGGAATAATGAAGGTTTAATTGTGCACCAGACCTAGTCGCAGCCCTGGCCAAATTGCCCCAGTGCAGCAACAATATTGCCCAACAAAGTGGAAAATTGCCAAGGTTTGTCCTGTCCACAAAAAGCGGGGCTTTCCAACGCAATCAGTTAGCGCACAATCAGTCTTCTCTGAATCATCACATCGTGATGGAAGGGCTCGCTGACAGTGATATCAAGCAGCACTTCCTCACCAATAATCTGCTCACTCAGTGAAGCTCAATTAGGGTTCCACCAGCTCCACTTGTCTCCAGAGCTCATTGTACCATTGGTCCAAACATGAACATAAGGGGCACGGATCTGGGGCAGGATTCTCGGACCCACCGCCGGGTCGGAGAATCGCCGGGGGGGTCGCCGTGAATCCCGCCCCCGTTGGCCGCTGAATTCTCCTGCCCTCCAAAAGTCGGCGAGGCGGGAGTGGCGCCCCCCGCCTCGGAGAATGGCAGCGATCAGCGTGACTCAATGGGTCCCGGGGCTGCCCGAATTCTCCGGCCCGCGATGGGCCAAAGTTTTTTGCCGGTCCTGCTGGCGTGGATCAGACTAGGTCGTTTACCGGCAGGACCTGGCGGCGTCGGTGGGCTCCGGGGTCCTGGCGGGGCGCAGAGCGATCTGGCCCCGGGGGGGTGCCTCCACGGTGGCCTGGCCCACGATCGGGACCCACCGATCCGCGGGCGGGCCTGTGCCATGGGGGCACTCTTTTCCTAAGCGCCGGCCTTGTCAGCCTCCACGATGGCCGACGAGTAGGTGACCCCTGCCCTGCGCATGCGTGGGGATGACGTCAGCAGCCGCTGACGCACCCGCGCATGTGCGGACTCTCGCCAGCCGGCGGAGTCCCTTCGGCCCTGGCTGGCGGATTCCGCACCTTTGGGGCAGGCCGACGCCAGAGTGGTTCACGCCACTCCGTCCCGCCGGGACCCCCCACCCCGCCAGGTACGGGAGAATCCTGACCCTGGTCTCAAGGGGTGAATTGCGCGCGAACCTCAAGTGGTGCTTCACGGCTTGTGTGAAACCTCGTGCAAGTCAACCGACTCGCTCCGTCGGCGCGATCTGGATCTCGCCCAGGTCTGAATATTTAAATTAGTCTTATGGCTCATTTAAATACCCAGATGTCGGATTTGCCCGGGGCCCGGGGCTCAATGATCGACCCTGCGAGACCTCTCCAGGGCTCCGTTTAGTACTGGTCCACACCAACGTAGGCCAGCTGTAAAAGTATCTGGGGGAGGGGGGTGGGATCTTCCAGTCCATTGGGGATCCCTGTGTGGTCGGGGACAGGGCAGGGTGGCACCCTGGAATTGCCTGTGGCACCTGGGCACTTCCATCCTGACATCCTGGCCGTGCTACCCGAAAACCGTGGGTCCAACCATCTTCAGCTGCTTCATCAATGACCTTCTTTCCATCGTAAGTTCAGGAGGGGGGATGTTCACTGATGATGGCACAATGTCTGGCACCATTCGCGATTGGTCAGGTACTGAAGCAGGCCCTCCCCACAACCCAACAACATTCAGTTTACGATGGTAAGTCAAGAAAAATCCATGCCACACAAGTGCCAGGCAATGACTATCTCCACTGAGATTAACCATCTCCTCTTGATATTTAATGGTATTACCACTGCAGAATCCCCCGCCATCAATGTTCTGGGAATTACCATTGGCCAGAAATTGAACCTGACCAGCTATGTAAGTACTGTAGCTACAAGAAAAGATCGGAGACTGGGTTTTCTGTGGTGGGTAACAAAACGTTTAAGTCTTCAGAGCCTGTCCACCATCTACAAGTCACAAGTCAGGAATGTGATGGAATGCTTTGTACATACCTGAATGAATGCAACTCCAACAACACTCAAGACATTTGACACCATCCAGGACAAAGAAGCCTGCTTGATGAGCACTCTGTCAACCACCTTAAACATTCAGTCCTCCACCACCAATTAACAACAGGAGCCGTGGTACCATCTGGATGCTGTGCAGCAACTTGCCAAGGCTCCTTTGACAGCACCATCCAAACTCATGTCCTCTTCCTTTGAAAGCAGACCAAGCAGGCCAGCAGCACGGTTCAATTCCCGTACCAGCCTCCCCGAACAGGCGCCGGAATGTGGCGACTAGGGGCTTTTCACAGTAGCTTCATTTGAAGCCTACTCGTGACAATAAGCGATTTTCATTTCATTTTTCATTTCATAAAGGGCAAGGGCAGCAGGTACGTGGGAACACCACTGCCTGCAAGTTCCCCTCAAAGGCACTCATCATTTTGCCTTGAACCTATCACCATTCCTTCACTGTCGCTGGACAAAAATCCTGGAACTCCCTCCCTCACGGGTTCATCAAGGGGAGGTCACGCCTGACATATCTGCTGGTGGCTAGTGGT
The DNA here is from genome assembly GCF_902713615.1 of Scyliorhinus canicula. NCBI lineage: Eukaryota > Metazoa > Chordata > Chondrichthyes > Carcharhiniformes > Scyliorhinidae > Scyliorhinus > Scyliorhinus canicula. The sequence continues at coordinate 19,261,157 of NC_052149.1, forward strand.
GTTCCACAGGGGTCAGTGTTGGTACTACGACTATTCACAATATACATTAACGATCTGGAAGAAGGAACTGAGGGCATTGGTGCTAATTTTGCAGATGATATGTGGAGGGACAGGTAGCGTTCCGGAAGTAGGGAGGCTGCAGAAAGACTTGGACAGGCTAAGAGAGTGAGCAAAGAAGTGGCAGATGGAATACAATGAAGAAAAGTGTGTGGTTATGCACTTTTGTAGGAAGAATAGAGTCATAGACTATTTTCTAAATGAGGAAAGGCTTCGGAAATCTGACTGATTGATATTTATTGTCACAAAGTACAGTGAAAAGTATTTTTCTGCGGTCAAGGAAACGTAGACAGTACGTACATATCGACAGAGTACATTGACAAATGGTACATCAATAAATAGTGATTGGTTACAGTGCGGAACAAGGGCCAAACAAAGCACATACATGAGCAAGAGCAGCATAGGGTGTCGTGAATACTTGGGCAGCACGGTAGCATGGTGGTTAGCATAAAAGCTTCGCAGCTCCAGGGTCCCAGGTTCGATTCCCGGCTGGGTCTCTGTCTGTGTCCTCCCCATGTGTGCGTGGGTTTCCTCCGGGTGCTCCGGTTTCCTCCCACAGTCCAAAGATGTGCGGGTTAGGTGGATTGGCAATGCTTAATTTCCCGTAGTGTCCTAAAAAGTAAGGTTAAGGTGGGGGGGGTGTTGTTGGGTTACGGGTATAGGGTGGATACGTGGGTTTGAGTAGGGTGATCATTGCTCGGCACAACATCGAGGGCCGAAGGGCCTGTTCTGTGCTGTACTGTTCTAAGTTCTATGTTCTAATAGTGTTCTTATAGGGAACAGATCAGTCCGAGGGAGAATCGTTAAGGAGTAACTGTAGGGAAGAAGCTATTCCGATGTCTGGATGTGCGGATCTTCAGACTACTGTATCTTCTACCTGATGGAAGGGTGTGGAAGAGGGCAAAGCCTGGGTGTGAGGGGTCTCTGACAATGCTGTCTGCCTTCCTGAGGCAGCGGGAGGTGTAGACAGAATCAATGTGAGGGTGGAAAGCTTGTGTGATGCATTGGGCTGAGTTCACCACACTCTGCGGTTTCTTGTAATCTTGGGCCGAGCAGTTGCCATACCAAGCTGTGATGCAGCCGGATAGGATGCTCTCTATGGCACATCTGTAGAAGTTTGTGAGAGTCGATGCAGACATGTCAAATTTCTTTAGCTTCCGTAGGAAGTAGAGATGTTGTTTGGCTTTCTTGACTGTTGTATCAATGTGAGTGGACCAGGACAGACCATCTCCACTTTGGAACCAAAGGGACTTGAGAGACCTAGTTCAGGATTCTCTTCCGGTTAATATGCAGATTCAATTAGCAGTTAGGAAGGCAAATGCAATGTTAACATTCATGTCGAGTGGGCTCAAATATAAGTGCAGGGGTGTACTTCTGAGGCTGTATAAGGTTCTGGTCAGGCCCCATTTGGAATATTGTGAGCAATTTTGGGCCCCGTATCTAAGGAAGGATGTGCTGGATTTGGAGTGGATCCAGAGGAAGTTCACAAGAATGATTCCAGGAATGACAGCTTGCAATATGAGGAGTGGGTGAGAACTCTTGAGTCTGTACTCGATGGAGTTTAGAAAGAAATGTACAGGATACTGTAAGGCCTGGGTAGAGTGAACGTGAAGAGAATGTTTCCACTAGTAGGAGAGATGAGAACTGAAGGAAATCAATTATTTTCTGATCGGTAAAAGGTTATTTTAATGTAAATATTAAAGCCCAGTTTTTAATACCCATTCTAAAATAAGGATTTCAGTACTCATAACCTTAGGTCATGACAAAACACTTAACTTAAACAGAAGCACAACGCCTGACACATCCACAAACTAATCGGAGATAAAAACATTTTTGCTGACAATATGAACAAACTGTTGTTCTAATAAACAGATTTCAAAGTTAGATTCATATTAAGAAATGGGCTGTACCAGTAATCAAGATCAAGGTCGAAATAAGCACCATAGCAAAATGAAGACACCATTGTTCAGAATGTGGATAAAGTAAAGTCAGCAGAAAACCAGTAGAAACCAGTCTTGATAACAGCACAAAATCTCATTCCATAGCATGCACAAATATTCAAACATGAAACATTCAGAACTTATGTTGCACATTATGGATTGACAGTTAACCATCGAATCAAATGTATTTGATTCTCACCCTAACCAATTAGGACGACATAGAGGTGTAGCCAGATGGCTTCAGACTGATAACATTCTCCTTAAAACATTTTATTCCAGGATCACTCTACACTTTGATCCAGCTATTCGCTATCTCTACTTTTATATTTTCACTTTTCCACTCTAACTCATGAAGTTCATGCAAGCTGTTTTGCCGTAAGCAAGAAACCATTTCTGTATTATTTTGAAAATTAAATTGTTTTATAAATTACTTCTCCTTAAGTCCTTTCCTAGCCAGACTTGATTGAGAATAGATTTAAATTTCTCTCAATTGTAATCAAGTAGAGGCAATAAAAGATTCATATTTGCATCCGAGACGTTTAACTCAAATTTCTTCTGAGTTTTAGTGTTGCAAGGCTTCACTAGATCCGCATGGCAGATCTCTACAAGAACCCAATGGCACAGCCTCAGACTGAAGGGATGACCCTTTAAAACTGAGATGGGATGAGAAGAAATTGCTTCAGCCAGAGGGTGGTGAATCTGTGGATCTCTTTGCCGCAGAAGGCTGTGGAGGCCAAGTCACTGAGTGTCTTTAAGACAGAGATAGATCAGTTCTTGATTAATAAGGGAAACATGGTTATAGGGAGAAGGCAGGAGAATGGGGATGAGAAACTTATCAGACATGATCGAATGGCGGAGCAGGCACAATGGGTCGAGTGGCCTAATTCCGCTCCTATTTCTTATGGCCTTATGGTCCCTCCCTAACACCACTGTGGGTGTACCTACACCACATGGTCTATAGTAGTTCAAGAAGGCGACTCCCCTCCACCACCACCTTTTCTATGGGCGATAAATGCTGGAGTAGCCAACTACACTCACATTCATTGAAGGAATTTAAAAAATACTTCAGTTGCTCTTACTGATTACTGGATATTTTTGATATCTTAGGCTACAGGTAATAATTGGCAATACCTGCAGATAAATCATCAATCTGTTTGCACAGCATTCCTTTATCACTATTTTAACAGATGTATTAATCTAATTAAAATATTTAATAACGCCCATGTGAATTTCTAGCCCAGTGTCGTCCTTCAATGTCACATCCTCTTCTGCCCCCTCCGACCCATCTCTCGATTATTATTTCCGTACTCTCTTGATCTCTCTTCTACAGTAATCCATGTTTAGGTGGCTTTTACCTCTATGAGGCTTAAACAATTTGCTCCGAGTATTCTCTTTGCGTCACTATGGTGTTATGGGCAGCACGGTAGCATTGTGGATAGCACAATTGCTTCACAGCTCCAGGATCCCAGGTTCGATTCCAGCTTGGGTCCCTGTCTGTCTGCACATCCTCCCCGTGTGTGCGTGGGTTTCCTCCGGGAGCTCCAGTTTCCTCCCACAGTCCAAAGATGTGCCGGTTAGGTGGATTGGCCATGATAAATTGCCCTTAGTGTCCAAAATTGCCCTTAGTGTTGGGTGGGGTTACTGCGTTATGGGGATAGGGTGGAGGTGTTGACCTTGGGTAGGGTGCTCTTTCCAAGAGCCGGGCAGACTTGATGGGCCGAATGGCCTCCTTCTGCACTGTAAATTCTATGATCTATGGGCCAGGGTTTAGAGAACGCCAATCTGACCCACAACATTTAATAGGTTTTGGTTATGGGGAGCACAAGGGCCCACTCTACAGGTGTGATGCAACAGGGATCTAAAGTACTTTTAAAACAAAACAATGTTTATTCTATGAATCTAGTTAACATTTTATAAACACTATCATCTCCAATACTCCCTCCAAAGAATACAGTACTCTATAAGTAACCCTTAATATTTCCTAGCAACATTCCCGTACCAGCCTCCCCGAACAGGCGCCGGAATGTGGCGACTAGTGGCTTTTCACAGTAACTTCATTGAAGCCTACTCGTGACAATAAGCCATTTTCATTTCATTTCATAAGACAAATGCCCTCTTTAACAAAAACAGCAGGTTTAAATTCTCTACTGAGAGCAGTTATCACTTTTAAATTAGCAAGTGATCTGCAGACATTCCTTTTCATGAAGAGAGATCAATATTACACCTTGTTTGGCTGGATGCAGCTCCAACTATGAAAACGAAACTAAAACACAAACACACACCAGCTTTTTGCTCACAGCGAAAGTAAAAGCCACAGACCAAAACCCAGCTCCACCCACACTCTGACATCACTGCAGCTATTTGATAAACATCCATTTCTTAAAGGTACTCTCACATGCCACCTCCCCTCAAGAAAAAAAAAATGAACCATCAACTTCAAGATGGTTTCATTTTCCACTTTCCTGTCAGTAATATTGACAGTAAATATACGTTGTTTTAAACAAAACATGCAAACGCGTATAATAACATAGTCCATTTTAGGTCCTCTTCCTCCACTGGACCTGTTTCTCTTTATCAAATTTGTGACAAAGCATCGGCTATCATGTTTTCTCATCCTGCCACATGTATTATTTTTAAATGAAATGGCTGTAACAATAAACTCCATCGAAACAGTCTTGCATTGTTATTCGGGAATCGCTCCAAAAACGTCAATGGGTTATGATCAGTATATATAATTGTGTCAGACGGATTGCTGGTCACATGAGGCTGGGCCTCACGGTAGCATGGTGGTTAGCATCAATGCTTCACAGCTCCAGGGTCCCAGGTTCGATTCCCGGCTGGGTCACTGTCTGTGTGGAGTCTGCACGTCCTCCCCGTGTGTGCGTGGGTTTCCTCCGGGTGCTCCGGTTTCCTCCCACAGTCCAAAATGTGCGGGTTAGGTGGATTGGCCATGCTAAATTGCCCGTAGTGTAAGGTTAATGGGGGGATTGTTGGGTTACGGGTATACGGGTTACGTGGGTTTAAGTAGGGTGATCATTGCTCGGCACAACATTGAGGGCCGAAGGGCCTGTTCTGTGCTGTACTGTTCTAAATGTGAAAATGTTGTAAAGCCAGCACCAAGCTCAAAGTCTCCTTCTGTAGCCATCTGGGATGGCCACTTTCAGAATACAAAATGGGCGCTCGCAAAGAATGTAGGGAACTGTGGACAATGTTAGGAAAACAAGCAGGCACAGAGCCTGCATGCATATTGGAGAGACAGCTCCGAGACGGAATTGAAGCCATAGGTCAATTAGCATATTGATGGCCCATCTCCGGGAGCACTGTTACTGTTTCAGACATCCCGGCGCCAGTTCCCCAAACCGAAAGCACAAACAAAGCCCGGCCAACGGCCACCTAAAACACGCCCAGCCATCAGAGCACCCACCCCTTTATTGGACAAGATCGATAACAGTGATTGAGAAGCGGCCCAATTAATTGGGGCCAAGTCTAAGGCCCACCTAAAAGTGTGCAAAGCCCCTCCAGGTATAAGAAGGAACCCCCACGAGAGAATCGCTCTCTTGGAATTGTCTCTCAAAGCGGCGAGACCCTTCCTCCAGCTGCACCAGAAGCAAGTAAGTTCTAGGTCAACGCTCACTACCAGAAGGACAGCCTTAGCTGTTCTCCTGTACCTCTTCGAACCCAACAACCTCAGATCTGAACAACGGCCATTGTTCCTCTGACTGAGTGGGCACCCGAAGCTAAGTATAGGCGTTAGCGTTAGAGATAGTTTCGTTTGTCGCACTTTGTGCATGAGTAGACATTACTGTGTGTGTAAGTAAATAGTATTGGCTTTGAACTAACTGACTGGTGTATTGGCTCTTTGATCAGTATTCGGGTTTGAACCTTGTGGCAGTATCGAGAGATACCTGGCGACTCTAAAGCAAACATAATTAGAATTAAGGAAGGTGACCATACTGACCGCCATATTTATAACCAAATAAATAGAGCAACACTGCTCAATCGTTGAATACTTCTTCTGATGCATATTTAATTTCTTCAAAAAACAACCAATAGGCCGCTCTGGTCGTTCGTTGTCGTCTTGTAGAAGCACCGCACCTAAGCCCACATCACTCGCATCAACAGCCACTTTGAATGTTTTGTATAATTTGAGATGGCTAACCCAGGAGCAGTGGTTAACACAGCCTTCAGGCAGTCAAATGCCTGTTGACACTCCGCTGTCCACTTAAATTTGCCAAGCTTCCTTAACAAGTCTGTCAGTAGAGCGACCACACTGCTAAAGTTCAGCACAAATTTCCGGTAAAATCCACTCATGCCAAGAAATCGCATTATTTCCCTTCGTGTTGAGGCAATTGGAAACTCCCCAATAACTTTTGTTTTCACATCCCGTGGGACCATTTGACCCTATCCGATTGTGTGGTCAAGGAAAGTGACTTGGGCGTTTTCCAAATTCACTTTTGGCTAGGTTTACCACCAAACCTGCCTCATGAATTCGATCGAATCACTCCATCAGATGCTTTAAATGTTCTTTCCATTTCTGACTGAAAATCACCAGATCGTCGATGTATACCGCACAATTGGGTAATCCTGAAACAACTTCGTTAGTTAACCGTTGAAATGTGGCTGGGGCATTTTTCATGCCAAATGTCATAACTTTGAATTGGTATGTACCACCTGGAGTCACAAAAGCTGATATCTCCTTCGCTTTTTCGGATAAAGGTAACCTCAAAGTAAATCCAGTTTGGAAATAAAAGCTGATTGTCCCATTTTTTCAATGCAATCCTCCAAATGTGGGATAGGATAAGAGTCCATTCTTGTAACTGCATTAACCTTTCTATAGTCCACACACAACCATTGGGTACCATCTGGTTTAGGTACCATTACAATGGATGAGCTCCATTAGTTGCAACCCACTTCAATTATGCCTGTTTTAAACATACCCTCAATTTCTTTGTTAACCTGTACCGATTTTAAAGGGTTAAATCTATATGGGTGTTGTTTAATTGGAACAGCGTTTCCCACATCTACATCATGTATAGCCATTTTAGTGCTTCCCAACTTATCTCCACAATCTTGCCCATGTGATATCAATAGCTCTTTCAGGTCAGTTCTTTTTTACTCCGGAAAGTAACTCAACAATTTATCCCAATTTTTCAGAACATCCTCATTTTCCAATTTAATTTGAGGAATGCCAAATTCAAAGTCATCTGGATTTGGTTCTTCACTTTGAGTTAGAATAATTAAAACATCCTCCATTTGCTCTCCTTCGCTTTCAAAGTACCTTTTAAGCATATTCATATTCTGTCCGTTGTTCTTACCACAGAATTCACCTCACTTAATTTCCTTTCAATTTGATAAGGTCCACAAAATCTTGCTTTTAAAAGTTCACCTACCACTGGTAACAACACTAAAACTTTGGGGGCAATTCTCCGATATGGCGGCCAAGTGTTCGCACCATCGTGAACTCTGTCGCGTTTCACGACGGCGCGAACAGGTCCAGGGCATGTCCTATTCTGGCCCCCTCAGGGGGCCAGCACGGCACTGGAGCAGTTCACATCGCTCAAGCCTCTGTATGGGACGCCAAATGGGAGACGTGCCAACCCACGCATGCGTAGTTGGGGAAGCTCAATCCTGCTCATGCGCAGTTGGGCCACGCCATCCTGCGCATGCGCGGGGAACTTCTTATGTGCGCCAGCCCCGATGCAACATGGCGTGGGTGTTCAGGGGCTGGCCATGGCGGTATGTAGGCCCGGGGCGGGAGAGGCCAGCCCACGAATCGGTGGGCCCCGATCGTGGGCCAGACCCCTTCGGAGGCCCCCGCGAGTGAAGGAGCCCACCTCCCCCAGCACCACAGGCTGCCCCCCCACCCCCTAGCGTTCCTGCAGAGTTCCCGCCGGCAGCGACCAGGGGTGGACAGCGCCGACGGGACCCTGTCGTGTCGGAGTGGCCGCTTGGCCCATCCGGGCAGCAGAATCGCCGCTCGCCGTTTGTGCCGATTCTCCGAGCGTCCCGGCGCAATTCGTGCGGCGCTGTTTTTGGGGGGGGTGGAAGAATCGCGTGCGCGGGTCGGGGTGGTGTGGTGCGATTCCCACTGCACCCCGGTGACAAGACTACGAACTTTGGATTTCTTGTCCACTACCCATTTCATCACATGTTGTGCAATGTTTAAATGTTGTCTAGCCAATTTCCCTGCTCTATTTAATCGTTCCCTAAAATTTGACACGTAATCTAATAATGTAAGCTCCGACTGCTCATTCACTAATTTTTCCTTAATCAATTTAAGTGGTCCTCTTACTTCATGACCAAAAGTTAGTTCAAAAGGTCTGAATTTGGTTGACTCATTAGGTGCATCCCTAATTGCCAACAGTACAAATGGAATTCCTTTATCCCAATCCTCTGGATAATCTTGACAATAAGCCCCCAACATTGTCTTTAATGTCTGATGTCACCTTTCTAACGCTCCCTGCGATTCTGGAAGGTACGCAGTTGATTTAAATTGATTTATTCCTAAATTGTTTTATGGCCTCTGGAAACCTAGTCGACACATCCATTATAGTCAAAAGATATTGATTCCCACTTTTCGTTTTAGGAAGCGGTCCTTTGCAATAAATTAAGACCCTTGTAAAAGGTTCCTCAAATGCTGGAATGGGTATTAAGGGCGCTGGTTTTATCTCTGCTTGAGGTTTTCCTATCACTTGACATGTGTGACATGATTGACAAAATTTAACTACATCTTTGTGTAGTCTAGGCCAATAAGAATGTTTTTGTATTTTAGCTTGAGTTTTCCTTTCTCCCAAATGACCTCCCACTGGTACCTCATGTGCAACTCGCAACACCTTCTTTCTATACCCTACCGGCAATACTACTTGATGAACTTCTGCCCACTTTCCATCCGCCTACACATGGAAAGGTCTCCATTTTCTCATCAAGACATCATTTTTACGGTAATAACACTCTGGTATGCACTCAGATTCCTCCCCCCTGTATGCTTTCTGATGCATCCGTTTTATTTCTATATCTTTCTGTTGTAACTCCGCCAATTTTCCTGAACTAAAAATATCTGCCTCATCCTCCACCTGTTCTTGTTCTTTTCCAACGATCTGATCAAAAATTGTTTTTGATAATTGAACTTCAACTTTATCTTCACTCTTTGATTTCTCCTCTTTTCTTAACCTGTGACTTTGCGACCTTGTTACTACGCAATCCGGAAAAATCCCTGGATATTCGTCTTTCAACACTACAGTTGTCTCATTTTTGACTGGCTTATCAAATGCAGTAGGCATCACTCCCACCTGCGATCCAGCTATATCGTTACCCAAGATAAACTGTATTCCTGGACAAGATAGTTTCTCTATTACTCCGGCTACCACTTCACCACTCTTCACTGGACTTTCCAACCTTACCTTATATAATGGAACACTACTCCTCTCACCCTGAATTCTCCAGATTACCACCTTTTCTGGCAATATTCCTCCCAAACTACATAACTCCTCTTGTTTTACCATTAAAGATTGACTAGCTCCCGTATCTCTTAAAATTGTGACTTCTTTATCTACTACTTCTGGTGCACGTGAGTAAACTTTACCCACACCAGTAAATTATTTAAAGAGATCTGGCACCTTCTTATCAATCACCTCTTGATCAGGCTACACAATCTTTTGCACCTCCTTTGCTTCACTTGTGCCTTCCTTTACCACTTTGACAAACCCCACTGTCTTATCCTGTTTTACCACATCAGCCTTCCCAGTGCTTTTCTTCACCCACCAACACGGTGACTTTACATGGTCTAGTTTATTGCAGTGAAAACATTTAAAACTTTTCATTTCTCTTACACCCTCCTGGATTTCTTGTTTAATCTGAGGTACACTCCTTATTATCTCCGAACAGATCACCTTCACCTCTACCACTTGAGTATTTCTCATGTCCCCAGTTTCTATCCCTCACAGGCTGAAACTGAGGGCGGAAACCAAACTTTGACTTATGAACTAATTCATAATCATCTGCCATTTCTGCTGCTAATCTCGCAGTTTTATCCCTCTGCTCTTCCACATGAGTTCTCACTACATCAGGAATTGAATTTTTAAACTCGTCCAAAAGTATAATTTCTCTGAGAGCTTTATATGTTTGGTCTATTTTCAAAACTCTTGTCCACCTCTCAAAATTACTCTGTTTGATCCTTTCAAACTCCATGTATGTTTGACCAGGTTCTTTCCTTAAATTTCTAAACCTTTGTCTGTAGGCTTCAGGCACTAGTTCATATACACCTAAGATGGATTTTTTCACCTCATCTTACGACCCAGCTACCTCTTCTGATAGTGATGTAAACACTTCACTGGCTCTACCTGCCAACTTTGTTTGAATCAGTAATACCCATATGTCCTGTGGCCATTTCAGTCTATAGCTACCTTCTCAAATGAAATGAAAAAGGCTTCCACCTCCTTCTCATCAAACGTTGGCAATGCTTGGACATATTTAAATAGATCCCCACCAAGTCTTTGACTATGACGCCAATGCTCTCTAACCTCATCATTATCCTCAGATGGTACGTTTATTTTTACTTCCGCCCATTTTAACCGACTGTCATGTTTCATGGCCATCTTCTGAAGTTCAAACTCTCTCTCTTTTTCTTTTTCCCTGACCTGTATTTCCCTTTCTCTTTCTTTTTGTTCTGCTCAGGCCATTCTTTCTTTTCTCCTTTCTTCTCTCTCTTTTTCTTTTTCCTCTTTATCTCTTTCTCTCTCTTTTTCTTTTTCCTCTCTGTCGTATTTAAGCTACTTTAATTCTTTTTCATATTCATGTTGCTTAATCTGCAATGGAATCTTTGCCATTTCCAATGACTCTGACTGTATCTCAGGCAATTTTAAATGCTCAGCTACCGCCATAAGTACCTCTTCTTTTCGTATGCTGTCAGGTAACGTTAACCACAATATTGTTCCCAAATTTAAAAGCCTGTTTTTAGTCTCTGTTCGTAAGGTACTGTGTGTGACCTTCTCCACCCCCAAAAACCTCCGAGTCTCTGGAAGCACCATTGTCCACAACACACTCCCTACTTAAACTGAAATACCACACCTGAAAAGCAACCACAAATATGATCACCCCTCCCTGTCTTTACGTTCACTGAGCCAATCCAATCACGAAAGATAAACTTTTATCCTATCCCTCGAGCCCCCAATTTGTTATGGCCCAGGGTTTAAGGAACACCAAAGTGTATCATGGAGTTCACCTGACCCACAATTTTTAATAGATTTTGGTTATGGGGAGCACAAGGGCCCACTCTACAGGTGTGATGCAACAGAGATCTAAAGTACTTTTAAAACAAAACAATGTTTATTCTACGAATCCAGTTAACATTTTAAAAACACACAGTAAACATCTCAGCAACTATCAACTCAAATACTCCCCCCCAAAGAATACAGTACTCTATAAGTAACCCTTAATCTTTCCTAGCAACATCCATAAGACAAATGCCCTCTTTAACAGACAGCAAGTTTAAATTCTCTACTGAGAGCAGTTATCACTTTTATATTAGCAAGTGATCTGAAGACATTCCTTTTCATGAAGAGAGAGATCAAAATTATACCTTGTTTGGCTGGATGCAGCTCCAATTCTGAAAACGAAACTCAAACACAGACACACACCAGCTTTTTGCTCAAAGCAAAAGTAAAAGCCACAGACCAAAACCCAGCTCCACCCAAACTCTGACATCACTGCAGCTATTTGATAAACTCCAATTTCTTAAAAGGTACTCTCATAAGATCATAAGACCATAAGACATAGCAGCAGAATTAGGCCACTCGGCCCATCGAGTCTGCTCCGCCATTCAATCATGGCTGATATTTTCTCATCCCCATTCTCCTGCCTTCTCCCCATAACCCCTGATCCCCTTATTAATCAAGAACCTATCTATCTCTGTCTTAAAGACACTCAGTGACTTGGCCTCCACAGCCTTCTGCGACAAAGAGTTCCACAGATTCACCACCCTCTGGCTGAAGAAATTCCTCCTCATCTCTGTTTTAAAGGATCATCCCTTTAGTCTGAGATTGTGTCCTCTGGTTCTAGTTTTTCCTACAAGTGGAAACATCCTCTCCACGTCCACTCTATCCAGGCCTCGCAGTATCCTGTAAGTTTCAATAAGATCCCCTCTCATCCTTCTAAACTCCAACGAGTACAACCTCAGAGTCCTCAAATGTTCCTCATACAACAAGTTCTTCATTCCAGGGATCATTCTTGTGAACCTCCTCTGGACCCTATCCAAGGCCAGCACATCCATCCTTAGATATGGGGCCCAAAACTGCTCACAATATTCCAAATGGGGTCTGACCAGACAATGGGAACAAAGGTAAGAAAGTACACAGTGGATGGGGGAGTGGGGGGGCTGAATCTCAGACCAGTGGGAAGGTGGGTTGCCTGTCCAAGTAACTCTCTTTTATTCACAAATAAGGGTCAGTATAAGCGCTAGGCCGTGAGTGGCAAGCGGTTCGGTAACTTCACTGTGGGACTCAGCCTCTGAAGTCTTTTACTGATCCCATTGTGACCTGGTTGAGGATTTCTTTTGGCAGGGTGTGTATGGGTTGGGGGTTGAAACGGGAGGGTGGCGGGCTCTTCATTGCAGATGCAGATAGTCCCTCTTAGGGCATCACTGGGGCCCGATTGCTATTTTAGTCATGAGCCTGAGGAGAGAAGGTTTGGGGGTGGAACATGTAAACTCCAGACAGTCACCCAAGGCCGGAATTGAACCATGCCCCTTTGAGGCAGCAGTGCTAACCAGTGTGCTACCGTGCCGCCGTTCTGCTCCTGAAAGCCAGCCACTGAAGGATGTAACCCGAGTCCAATATCATCACACACTTCAAAAGCCTTTATTTTTGGAGGCATACATGACAAACATATACCACCAACCTGTTACATATTCAAGAGATACAGCCTGCTGGCGGGATGTCATGTGATCTGCAGTGATGTCAGATCATAAAACCATAAGAAATAGGAACAGAGTTAGGCCGTTTGGCCCCTAGAGCTTGCTGCGCCATTCAATAGGATCATGACTGATCCAATATTCCTTACATCCATTTTCCTGCCCTTTCTCCCTAACCCTTGATTCCCTCACTGATCAAGAATCAGCCTTAAATATACTCAAGGACTCTGCCCCCACAGCTCTCTGTGGCAGGAGTTCCAAAGACTCAGAGCCATCTGGGAGAACAAATTCCACCTCATCTCAGTCTTAAATGAGCACCCCTTTATTCTGAGAGTGTACCCTCTGGCCCTAGACTTTCCCAGGAGTGGAAACATCCTCTCAGCATTTACCCTGACAAACCTCTTAAGAATCCGATATGTTTCAATGAGGCCGTCTCTCATTCTTCTAAATTGCAATGAGTAGAGTCCCAACCTTTGCTCATCAGACAATTCCTCCAAACCGGGGATCATCCGAGTGAACCTTCTCTGAACCACCTCCAATGAAATAATAAGGGGGCCAAATCTGCTCACAATACTCCAGATGTAGTCTCACCGGGACCTTGTACAGCTGCAGCAAGACTTCCTGACTCTTATACTGCAACCCCCTTGAAATAAAGGCCACATTACATTAGCCATCCTGATTACCTGCTGCACCTGGGTGCCATCTGTTATATTACCATTCGTGGTAATATGTTGTGTTCTTTGTCTTTTCTTCCAAAATGATCTGATGAGTTGTTGACAAAGAATCCACCAATCAAAAGATTGGAACAAAACTAATTTATTATAATGCGATTAATTAAATGAAGTTCGCACACTCTACTGAGCTACAGATAATAACTAAGTAATATTTAAGCTGTCGAGCAGTACTCAGTAATCTAAATAGTCACTAACTATGATCTACTATGATACACTGCGATGTAACCTCATGTTAACTCTGTGTAATCTAATCTTCTTCTAATGCTGCCACCATGCTTTCTCCTTATGCTACTCCCAGAATTCCCTCAGGGTTTGACTTAAATACAGAGAAGTGGTGCTGCACTCTAGTGTTTGATTTACACAGAGATGTAATAATTAACCCTTCACTAACCTGACTATATACATATCATTACACTAACTTTCTGTGTTTCATGCACAAGTATCCCCAAGTCCCTTTGCGTTGCAGCTTTCTGCAGTTTTTCTCCATTTAACTGATTCATTTGTTCTCCCTTCCAAAATGAACAACTCCACATTTTCCCACATTATACTCCACTTGCCCACTTACTTAACCTATCGATATCTCTTTGCAAACTGTTTGTATCCCTCTCGCAACTTGCCTTTCCACCTGCTTCAGTCTGATGCTATATAGGAGAACAAATGAATCGCCAGTTAATGCACACCACTTGAACACAATTAGGGGACAATTAATATACAATTAACATCTCCTGCTCTCCTTTAAGATATCCTTTAGAGACTGTCCCATTGACCCAGCTTTTGATGACCCGCCCTCATTTTCTTTTTCTGCTTTGGTATCACATTTTGCCTTATCACGTTCCTGTGAAGCATCTTGAGGTGTTTTACCACCTTAAAGACATTATTACATAGATACAACCCGTTGCTGTTGTCGCTAAAACCAACATTTATGCTCGACTTCACCCAAGGTAATGGTCTGGGGATGTGGGTTCGAATCCCACCATGGCAGATGGTGGAATATGAATTAAATAGAAAAAAGGAATTTAAAAAAGTCTATTGATGACCATGAAACCATTGCCGATTGTTATGAAAAACTCATCTGGTTCACAAATGTCCTTTGGGGAAGGAAATCCAGGGGCATGGATAGAGTGGATGGGCAGACACTCTTTCCCACGGTGGAGGGGTTAGTCACCAGGCGGAATAGGTTTAAGGTCCGTAGGGGCAAAGTTTAGAGGAGATGTTCGAGACAGGTTTTTTACACAGAGGGTGGTGAGTGCCTGGAACGCGTTGCCAGGGGAGTTTGTAGAAGCAGATACATTAACGGCGTTCAACAGGCATCTCGACAAACACATGGATAGGATGAGTATAGAGGGCACTAAGAAATGTTGAGGGATTTGGCCAAGGGTGGTATCATGACTGGTACAGGCTTGGAGGCCCGAAGGGCCTGTTCCTGTGCTGTAGTGTTCTTTGTCCTTCGCCCGGTCCAGCCTACGTGTGACTCCAGAGCCACAGCAATATGGTTGACTCTTGAAAAACTGCCTCTGCAAAGGCCCAGCAAGCAGTTCAGTTCGAGGGCAATTAAGGATGGGCAATAGGTGCTGGCCCAGCCAACGACGTCAACATCCCATGAATGAGTTATTTTAAAAACGTAAACATTTGTCCTGCGTCCCTCAAAAACCAGTCAGCTCAAAGGGAAATGGCAATTAAGATTAAGGTGACAGTAAGCCTGCCAAACAGTACACCATGGCAGGATGCATTCACAACAAGTGTGGCAACAGTTGCAGAGCAAATTAGCCGAATGTGAAACGAACCAAAAACGGTGGCATCCTTTGCCTTCTTCTGTTGGTAGAATTAAAGGGCTCTTTCAGCGGCCACACTTCAAAAGTACGGCATTAGTTGCAAAGTGCGTGGTGACAAGCCGAGGTCTTGACATTTCTCCGGCATCAAAAATTGGAAAGCAGTTTAGGAGGCCTGAAGAGATTATTTATCTTAGCGTCAAAAGGTGGAATTATTACTGTCACAGATGATGATAGGATTGCCCTAAAGTACAGGAATCATAGCAGTAATACCGAGGTTTAAAGAATCCATAGGGCCTGGAGGGGAACAGAACAATTCTCTATCTTGTGAGAATGCTCAATGAGTTGCTGATCGGAGCTAATCTCCATATCAATGGGGCCCATTCTGCCCTTGCTCTAAGTCACAATGAAGAGAATCAATCCCCAGAATTTGGGACTTCTGAGGCGGTGGGGGGGGGGGATTTGATATTAAGATGGCCACAGGAGAAAACATCTGGCTGAAAAAAAGGCAACTTTCTCTTTGTCAGACGATATTGACAGACTGGTTATAGAAGGAATTTGACACTGTCAAAGGTAAATGAAGAGGAAGAGTGATTACAACCTGCTGCAGCCAGTCAGACTGGAAACAATTTATCACCAACAGGGTCTTTATCAACCTTTTGAAGTGACTGGAGAGGCGAAGCTTGAAACTGGCCATCTGATATTAGAGAATTGTCTCCCAGATTCAATACCAAAACCAGATAAATGACTGTATGAAGCAGACATTACCCAATCGTTGCTTCAGATTTAAGTGGCGAGTGGCCCAGATGTGCAGGAAGCCACCAGGGTGAACAATTGTGTTAAGACATTCTTCACAGCTGTGGAAAGACACAGTGGCTTGAATTTTGCTCCGGTTGGGCCGTTTGGCCGTGAGTACTCAGCGGGCCCGGAAGCTGACACAAAATGTGCCTCAGGCCCCGATCGGCCCCAGAACGTGGTAAATTAACGGATGGCCAGCCTGGGCAGCACGGCAGCACAGTGGTTAGCACAATTGCTTCACAGCTCCACGGTCCCAGGTACGATTCCCAGCTTGGGTCACTGTGCGGAGTCTGCACGTTCTCCCCATGTCTGCGTGGGTTTCCTCCGGGTGCTCCGGTTTCCTCCCACAGTCCAAAAATGTGCAGGTTAGGTGGATTGGCCTTGCTAAATTTCCCTTCGTGTCCAAAATTGCCCTTAGTGTTGGGTGGGGTTATGGGGATGGAATGGAGGTGTGGGCTTGGGTAGGGTGCTCTTTCCAGGAGCTGGTGCAGACTCAATGGGCCGAATGGCCTCCTTCTGTACTGTAAAATTCTATCTTCTATGAATGTGATCTGAGGAAGGCTCAGCGCTGCCGGAGAGAGCGGAAAGAGGTTGGCCACCAGGAAGAGGGAGGGTACGGGCTGATGCTACTATTGTGCTCCCTCATGGCGGACAGCTGCAGTCGAGGTGTCTCTGGGAGCTCCAGACCTCGACAAATTAAAACTGATGAAAACACTGCAGGAAGCTCTGGACGCGATCTACCGGCCACTTCGCGCCAGGCTGGAAAATGATCAGGCTGATTAGATACTGGGAGAGGCCAAATTCGGTAACCATGCTGGGCGGAGATTGGTTTCGGATCTAAACGGCCCGCTCCCGTTGGCGAGATCCTAATCCTGCTGCAGCATGGCGAGAAACCAATAATCATCAATTAAGACCAACCTCCATCCCATTAATGGGGAAGACATCAAACAGCCTCCCGTGATATAACCAGCTCCCCAGTGAGCGGTGTCACAGGCAGTGCTCAGTACAACCATTTAAAAATGTGAAGCTAGCAAATGGCGGCTGCGGGGACCGAGGAGGTGAGTAGCCATCTTCAAAATCAGGCAGTCGTCCCGGGGACACCGCCATCGGACGGAGATCCTTTCGGAGAAAGGACACGTGGTCAGTAGATAATCAAGGATAATCATGCAGGCATGAAGCGTTCCCGTACAACAGGTCATCTGGGTGGGGCCAGCGGATACTCACCTCTGCGGTGCAGGCCGATCTCGACGTCAGTGACCAATTTATCCTCGGCCACCCCTGTGACCTCCAGGGCCCGTTCCTCGTAGGGGATGAGGACCCTGACATCCGGCACCCTGCCACCCATCTGGGCCCTTTCCCATCTGTTGTGAGTCAACCTCTCCTGCAGGGACACATAGGGGGCAACGTGGGCCGCACGTTTCATGCGCCGCGGTGGGGGGGAGGGCATGCCAGGGGACACACGGCGCACCAATGCTGGACATGGGTAGGGGTATGCTGGTGAGCGCAAGGGTGTGCTGAAGCATGTCTGGTCATGGGCCGGGGGGAGAGGGGGGGGGGGGCAGTGCCAGTCACAGGGTCTTCAGATGGGACCGGTGCCAGGGGGCCGATGCAAACTCACCCTTGCGCCATCTCCACCAGCTCACTCATTGGCCAGAGCAGATGAGGATAGCAGGCTTTCTTCTATCATGGACATTTGTGAACCAGGTAAGTTTTTACAAAAAGCCTCTAGTTAAGTGGTCAGTGGCTTTTAACTCCAGGTTAATTTAATTTAATTAACTAAATCTAAATTCCCCTGTTGGTGTGGTGGGACTGGAGCTCATGTGTCTGGACCTTCAGCAGTGTGGGGGTGGGGGCTGTGAGGTGGGTTGGGGGGAATAGTGGTTTTGGGGTGGAGGGGAGTGAGGGAAGGGTATTGGTGTCAGAGCTGCTGCAGGCAGGTTTTTGGGCGAAGGCAGGGTTAGCGTCAAGGGGCCTGGCAGCTGGAGCTGTTTTCAGGCGCTCCACTTACACACACACTGCAGCCACCAAGGTGGCTCAGAGAAGACCTGCCCACTGAGGGCAGGGGTCCGAGGTGGACCCACAGCTCCATGCCAATGAGGAATGGAGGGACACCCTCTTCCCCAGGGTGGGGCACAGACCCAAGCCTGCCCTCCCTATGAGGTGGTGGCAGAGGAAGTCTGCATTGCCAGTCTCACCAGGAGGAGACAGCTGGTGATCCAGAGGGGTGGGGATCACTGGTGAGTCCCCTTCCCTGAGAGGGGCAGAGAGCTAGGGAGGGTTCCAAAGGCTGTGTGCAGATGTCCTCTAGTTGGGGTGAGATCTGCTGATCCACTGCTTCCTCTGCAATTGGGCAGCGTTTCTGAGGAGTGCCAACATCTGGTTGGTTCCTGATTGAACTTGGCCCTTGATGATACAGCTGGGGTATCAGGGTGTCCAGAGGGGTGACCTGCGTGGGCTCTCAAATGGCCAGAGGCCTTCTGAGCATTGAAGGGACATAGGCAGCACTCAGCAGTGTGAGCAGCCAGGACCCTGTAACATCAAAGGGGTGCATTTAAAAGACAGACTGCAGCAATGGCGGTCTGAGCCAGGGAGCCACGACCCCAAGGGGGTCACCCCAAGTCCACGGACTTGACACCAAGTCACAACCCGCCACTGTCCCCGGCCAGGGTAGCCATCCCCTAGCAAGCCCGACAGTTTCCAGCGGTTTTTCAGTGTTTTTTTAGTCTCACGTTTCAGCTCCGCAGCCATGGCACCCAGTCCAATTTTGTCAATATCTGTAGTAATTCATGCCCATGAGATTGAGAGGAGCTGAGCATCGCGGAAGGATGGAGCATACTGTGTCCAATCCGCTAATTGCATTTAAATGTATGCAAATGTTGGTTTTGCTTGCCGCCACCAACACGGAGTGCAAACCTTGTTATCACCATCAGTGGGGAACCGGAGCATAGCGCCTGAATCAACGTCATGTCACAGAATCACACATTAGCTAAAAGACGAAGCCAGTGCCAGGCACCAAATGGAATGCCGTCCTACGGTCATGAATATGTTCTCGCCGCATGGCAGAGTGGGCATGCAAATTGTACAGTAAACCCATTGGCATGTCATTAATGGTACCGCGCTCGGTACCCTCTGACCCGAGACAACCCATCAACGGGGTGGGCGTGTCTCAGTGCAACCAGTGCCATCTTCGTGGCTGGGATGTGATGTCTGGGGAGTGGAGCGCCTGTGTGCAGCTCCTGCTTGTCAGGCTCTTGAGTGCCAGTCCTGATCCTGGAGAATCAGACGGCGTTGTGCATTGGATCTGCTCTAGTGCCACGTGGCGCTGGTGCCAACCCATGAACAGGTCCTGAATTGCTCCGGGAGCAGCACACTTTTGTCAACACAGAACACCACCGATTCAGTCTCGGCGTCAGCACTTAGGGCGTGATCTTCCCAAAAGGGGACAAAGTTCCTGAGCGAGTGCGTTTATCCGTGTGTTTCCTGGCACTCACGGTGTTGACAAGCACGTGGCTATTCACCACGACTCGTGAACAAAGGACCTGAACGGAGAATGCGCGGCCGAGGCTACACGTAGCCCTGTTTTTTTACAATGGGAACTCCCCATTGTAACGAGTGATCGGTACTCCATTTAACGCCAATTTCCGAGCCCCCAAAAGAATCCCGGACGTCCACCACAGCCGAGGAGGGACTCCCCCCGCAAACACCCACGCCGGGCAATTCCGGCACAGTCAAGCGCGCAAAAAATGCCAGCTTGACACCTTGGCAGTGCCAACCTGGGCAACAAGGTGGCTCAGTGGTTAGCACTGCTGCCTCAAAGCTCCAGGGACCCGGGTCCAATTCCAGCCTCCAGTGACAGTCTGTGTGGAGTTTGCACATTCTCTCTATGTCTGTGTGGGCTTCTCCGAGTGCTCCGGTTTCCTCCCACAGTTCAAAGATGTGCAGGTTAGGTGGATTGGCCATGATAAATTGCCCCTTAGAATCCAAAAAGGGTAGGTAGGGTTACTGGGTTATAGGGATAGGGTGGAGGCAGGGCTTAAGTAGAATGCTCTTTCTGAGGACCGGTGCAGACTCGATGGGCCGAATGGCCTCCTTCTGCACTGTGGGGATTATACGATTCTATGAACCTGACACCAGTTGGCAGCGTCACCTGGGCACCTTGGCAATGTCAGGCTGGCAGGGCCAGGTGGCACTGCCAGGGTGTCAGGCTGGCAGGGCCATGATGTTAGGCTGGCAGGGCCAGGGTACCCAGGTGGCACCAGCAGTGTCAGGACACCACACTGCCCAAAATGCATGCAGCTGGGAGCCTCCTATCCCCTTAGAGGCCCCCACGAGTGCCGTTCCGTCTGGTTCCCATGTGTGGGGACAAGTGCCAAACGGCGCTCGCCCGAGGTCGCTGAGGCGAAGGGATTGAATCCCAAAGCCTCAGGTACCTCGGGAATCTGCACAGTAGCGTAAGGATTACTGCCTTGCAAATTTGCCAAAAAGTGATCTGGCCTCATCTTCAGGGCAAAAGATAGGGCCATAATATATTGGGAAGAAATTGGTGAAAACCAATATCCTATCCGGATTTGTGAAGAATATTACAAGAGGGATAAAACTATGAAAACAAATTAGAATCATATATACAAGCAAAATCTTAGCTTATTGCAACAGATTAATAGGCTGCTAGTTCATTGTCAATGCTAACATATACTCCAGGTAGCCTTAATGTTTAAGACATGGTGTGTTAAAGCTAACTTGGGGCACTGGTTTTTGTCTATCCCCGTTAGCTTAGTTAAAGCGAACAGGTCAATTTCCTGACCATGTGTTACGAGTGTGACGTTCGCTCGCCAGCACTGCCCATAATTTTACAGTCGTTGATTTTAATGGATTGCACAGCTTTCTTCAAATATCCTGATATGCTTGACCGGGTGGCAAAACCCCTTGCCAATAAAATAGATGTGCAATCCCTCTGTGCAAGAGTTATCTTCCTTTGATTCTGGACATAAGTGGGTGAGTGTTTGTCCCTCCATTCTGTGCAGCTCTGAGCTGTAACTGAAGTTAACTTGCATGTTTCAATTCTTCCGAATGGCAAATATCCTGGCAATTCCTGGTTCTGTTACTTGGTGAATCAGTTCCAAGATTTCTCCCCAGAAGAGGGTGAGCTAGGCAGAATTCCGATAGATGTGGTGGATCGGTTGTGTGGAAGGCAAGGAGCACCTGATGAGTTGTGCTTCAGATTCTTACCCATTCCCGACCAGTAACTGGCCGCTGATGGTGTTGAGGTCAGCGTACTCACACTGGGGATCAGCCTTGGTTCAGTGGCTGCATACCCGCCTCAATGTTGGAAGTTAGATACAGAATGAGCACATCTTCTAAATTCTTCCTTCAGCACAATGCTGACGGAGAGTGCTGCACCATCAGAGGTGTTGAGCTATCAAACAAAGTCTTTCCCCTCTGAACTCATAGCAGCAGAATTGTCCGAGGCAACATTTATGCCATTGCTTTTTGAGACATTGCTGCTTTTGGCTCTGTATTTTGCCATATTACCACATTGGCTACACTTAGACCTACGTCATTGCATGTCAAGCATTTGAGCAGTATTATTTAAATGCAAACTCTTTCTTCTATTATTATCAGCAGGCTAGGGTGGCACGGTGGCCCAGTGGTTAGCACTGCTGCCTCACAGCACCGAGGACCCGGGTTTGATCTCTGCCCCGGTCACTGTCCGTGTGGAGTTTGCACATTCTCCCCGTGTCTCCATGGGTATCACTCCCACAACCCAAAGATGTGCAGGGTAGCTGGAGTGACCATGCTAGATTGCCCCTGAATTGGAAATTTAAAAAAAAAATATTAGCAACGCCAATACAAGAAAATGAGCAAGAAATTGTTGCTAAAAGCAGGGCTACTGAAGCCAAACACTTCCTTGGGGGGGGGGGGGGGGGGGGGGGGGGGGGGTGAGCACTGTGCCACCAACTGATGCCAGTCTCGTCCACCAGGGCTCCACTTGCACAGGAATACCCTGCGAGCAAAGAATGAGGAGTATCTGTCTCGGGCATGGAGGACTGTTGTAGCAATGCCTCTTGTTCAGTCACATGACCAGGAAATGGAACTCAGCTGCCGAGAACTCCGTAAGGGGGATGACCCACCAAGAGTTTTTTGACGGTACTCCTCCTTCAACCTGACACGGTGCCTTATAACAGGGTGGTGACGACACTGACATTGACCGTAGAGGCCGCTCTCAATGTTTTTGCCTCCAGGTTTGTCCAGGCGGGCGTGGAAAATATTGGCAATATTTCACAAAATGGGATCTATCATAATCTCCTGAAGGTCAGGGGGATAGAGTGGGGGAATGGGGGACACTTTGATTGTTCTACAGAGAACTGACATGGACTTGATGGGTTGAATGGCCTCCTTCTGTGCCTTAATGGCTCTATGACTATTCCACGAAGGATATCCATCCCGGACGAGGGCAGTTCACTGTCCTTTCACTGAGGAGGGACTAGTAGGATGAAAGGGCAGGTGAATTTGCCAGGATTGTGGGGTGTCAATGACTGCACACAGGTGAGTTTGCTGGCTGGCCAGGTCAACAAGGAGAGTATTGGAAACCGCAAGGCCCATCAATCTGCAGTGGGTGTGTGACCGTGTCAGTGCCATAGTGAATGGCCACTAACCTGGCAGAAACCATCACGCATTCATCCTGCACCAATTGGCTGCACTCACCATAGAATTTACAGTGCAAAAGGAGGTAATTCGGCCCATCGATTTTGCACCGCTCCTTGGAAAAAGCACCCTACCTAAGCCCACACCTCCAACCATCCCGGAGGAAACCCACGCAGACACGGGATGAACTCAGCACAGACAGTGACCCAAGCCAGGAATCGAATCTGGGATGCTGGAGCTGTGAAGCAGCAGTGCTAACCACTGTGCTGCCGTGCCGCCACCTTCTACCTTTGAGTGGAACCAGGGCCAGGCTGCTCGGTGATGAGGGCTACCCTTTCTGTACGTGTTGATGATCATCTCATCCCCCCCCCCCACACCCCACCTCAACTCTGCCATCCCACCACGAGAGAAAAGTGGGCCGAGAACGTGGGCCAGGAAGCCACTCGGAACATGCTCAGTCAGCAACCCATCTGCTGAAGCATTGGTCCCGATGCCTCGGCTGATCAGTGGGATCCCTGCAGCACACACCAGTGCCGCTTTCGAGGTTCCTGAGAGTCCACTGCATCCTCCACCCATTGTGAAGATGCAGCCATTACCCCCAGAGAGCACGTGGAGGATTGATATTGTTTCTTTGGCTATCTCTTAGAACTTAGAACTTAGAACAGTACAGCACAGAACAGGCCCTTCGGCCCTCGATGTTGTGCTGAGCAAGGATCACCCTATTCAAGTCAACGTATCCACCCCATACCAGCAACCCCAACAACCCCCCCCCCCCCCCCCCCCCCCCCCCCCCCCCCCCCCCAATAACCTTATTTTTTAGGACACTAAGGGCAATTTAGCATAGCCAATCCACCTAACCCGCACATCTTTGGACTGTGGGAGGAAACCGGAGCACCCGGAGGAAACCCACGCACACATGGGGAGGACGTGCAGACTCCGGACACAGACAGTGACCCAGCCGGAAATCGAACCTGGGACCCTGGAGCTGTGAAGCATTTATGCTAACCACCATGCTACCGTGCTGCCCCAATGAGCTCGTGAGAACGTTTTCAATAAAGCAATAAGAAACAGATCTGGCAAAAGGTAGCAATTCCAATTTACAAAGTTATTGAACAAACTCCACAAATTTTTTAAATCGCTAATTAGAAATTTGAGTATTTGGATCTTTACATTACCTTTGTGATATAAACAGAATGTCATTGAGGAAGTAATAAATACTTCTATTTCTGGGTTCTGCAATATCCCAGCACTATGAAAGCCTACACCATCATTGTATGATTCTTCATTAAAGAATTGTCTGGAATAGTTTCACCATAGATCCCAATAATGAACTGAAAGCAATCTGTTCACACTACAGGGCAATCATTAGTAGAAGCACAGAGAGCTAAATTTGGAACAGGCACATTAATCAGACACCTGAAGCGCTTTTTAATTCCATGGCAGCGCACTGCATTGAAGTTGTGATAGTAATTACATGACTTGGAAGGAAAGTGAGAAGTATGAATCAAACTGTGACTAGTCTAGAGTTACAACAGGAATAGTGGCAGAGAAAGTCTCACCAGCCGGCATCTCGGGGGCCACAATCTCTATTTTTCTCCGAAACGAGAAAATGTCTTTCTTCTGCCTTGAAGAGATGAAAGAATTGCCGACAATATCGCAAAGGTGCACTTATTTTTCTTTTTACACAGCACCCACGTTTCGCGACTGCCAGAACAAAAGAAGGTTGCAATCTTCGCTGCGGCAGTAATGATGCTTTATCACTCGTCATGCAGCTAATGAGCCACTTACCAGTATAAATGTTGGTTCACTAATGCAGCCTTGCACTGTGTAATTGCACTATAAACATTTGTATAGCAATGATGCACTTCAACTTGCCTAACCGCGCACCCCTGTCTCGGAGCACCAGAATGTTTCACATTTTACAAATCTAACGAATAAAGAAATTAATTAAGAAACACATCGGAATTGCAATGAGACGAAAGCGACACTTACAGAGCATTTGGGAGAAAAGAGCGGCGCCGACAAAGGGGTCCGGAATCTCTCGCCCGACATCAAGCAATCGGGACAAGCAAGGGTGGAGCCAGCATTTGGGAAAGGATCCCATTCCACTGACTCCTGCGCTTTCCTGAACATTGCCAGAAATGGGAGCAGGTGCTTCCTGCTTTTCCACCCCACCAGAAGAGACAAATCAAGCAGGGATGATGTCACCCACCGAATATCATGCCAGTTTCAATTCTTAACCGCAGTGCAAAGTATTACCTGTATCAATCCTGAATTGTGTACCAGAGTCACATTCTGCGGAAGCAATGTTCACGGGTTTGCAAAATGGCAGCTCATTAAACTCTAGATTTCATTAGATTCAAGTGAGTGCAATGGCTCCGCTCCTGCAGCGAGATGTGTTCACGCTATTCCTCCCCTTGTTAAAAATAACTTGGAGATCCAACCACATTTTTTTTCTATTCTTCACGGGATGCAAGCTTCCCTGGCAGGGCCAGGATATGTTGCTCATCTCTAGTTGCCCTCGAGGAGGAGGCTCTGAGTCACCACCTTGTACTGCTGCAGTCCGTATGCCGGAGACAGACGTGCGGGGCTGTTTGGAGGAGGGGGAGTCTAGGATTCTGGCCCAACAACAGGGCAGCACAGTGGCACAGTGGTTAGCACTGCTGTCTCACAGTGCCAGGGACACAGTCGACCTCGGGCGACTGTCTGTGTGGAGTTTGCGCGTTCTCCCCTGGTCTGCGTGGGTTTCCTCCCACAGTCCAAAGATGTGCAGGTTCGGTGGATTGGCCACGCTAAATTGTCCCTTAGTGTCCAAAGGTAAGGCGGGGTTATGGGGATAGGGCAAGGTTTGGGCCTCGGTAGGGTGTTCTTTCGAAGGGTTGATGCAGGCTCGATGGGCCGAATGGCCTCCTGTATTGTAGGGATTCAATGATTCTGTGGACAGTGAAGGAATGGCGATGCTAGGTGCCACAATGTCTTGCTGCCTCGATGTCAAGAGCAGCCACTTGCACCTCCCTCCGCTCTTGAGTTCATCTCCTTTGCACGTGTTTGAGCCAGGGCATTGTGAGGTGAGGAGGCGAGGCGCCCTGCTGGAACAAAAAACTGAGCATCAGTGAGCAAGTTATTGCTGCGTAAGTGCTGTTTGATAGCACTGTCAATGGCCCCTTCGATCTATGTGCTAACAATTGAGAGTAGACTGACGAGGAATAATTGGCCAGATTGGATTTGTCCTGCTGCTTATCACCAAAACACAGCCAGCCAGTTTTCCACAGTTAAGCAGCTGCCAGTGCTGAATTGGAGCCATTGTACTCACTTCACTCTGAAAGTTTAGCAAACTGGATTCCACTCCACTTTCCCCCTGCACCCTGCAACTTTTGACTTCCTTGTAGATCAAAAATATGTCCAACGCAGCCTTTAATATAATAGCTTCCACTCATAGAATCATAGGATTCCTCCAGTGCAGAAGGAGGCCATTCAACCCATCGAGTCTGCACTAACCCTCCTAAACAGCACCGCACCCAGGCCCAATCCCCTGCCTCATCCCCGCAACCCTGTAATCCAACCCATAAATCTTTGGACATTAAGGAGACGTATTTAACATGGCTAATCCACCTAACCCGCATATCTTTGGAGCACAGGAGGAAACCGGGGCACCCAGAGGAAACCCATGCAGACACAGGGAGAAAGTGCAAACTGCACACAGTCACCCAAGGCTGGAATTGAACCCAGGTCTCTGGCGCTGTGGGGCAGCAGTGCTAACCACTGTACCCCGTGTTGCTCACCATAGTAGATAATTTCAAGGCCTAATGACCTTCTGAGAAGATATTATTCTTCACCTCTGTCTCAAATGGGAGATCCCTTATTCTGAAACTGCTCCCCAGTTCCAGATTCTCCCACAAGGGGAAACATCCTGGGCGGGATTCTCCGACCCTCCCGCCGGGTTGGAGAATCGCCGGGGGGGGGGGGGCGGCGTGAATCCCGCCAACGCCGTCCGCCGAATTCTCCGGCACCGCAGATTCGGCGGGGGCGGGAATCGCGCTGCGCCGGTCGGCGGCCGCTCACAGTGGCCCCCCCCCCCCCCCCGCCGATTCTCCAGCCCGCGATGGGCCGAAGTCCCGCTGGTTTTTTGCCAGTCCCGCCAGCGTGGATTAGACTAGGTCCCTTACCGGCGGGACCTGGCGGTGCAGGCAGACGCAGGCGTCCTGGGGGGGGGGGGGGGGGGTGCAGGCCGATCAAGCCCCGGGGGGTGCCCCCACGGTGGCCTGGCCCACGATCGGGGCCCACCGATCCGTGGGTGGGCCTGTGCCGTGGGGACACTCTTTTCCTACGCGTCGGCCGTGTCAGCCTCCGCGATGGCCGATGTGTAGGTGAACCCCCCCCACTGCGCATGCACGGGGATGACGTCAGCAGCCGCTGATGCACCCCCGCATGCGCGGACTCGCGCCGGCTGGCGGTGTCCCTTCGGCCCCGGCTGGCGTGGTACGGGAGAATCCCGCCCCCTGTCCACGTCTATCATGTCAAGTTCCCTCAGAATCAGAATATGCTTCAACAAGATCAGCCCTTAGTCTTCGAAACACCACTGAATATTGGCCCAACCTGCTTTCCTCATAAAACAACTCCTTCTTCCCAGCTATCAACTAGGTGTTAGGATAGTCAAGTGTTCACACCTTTCAGAGATGCCATATGTCGGCTGCCCTTTGCAAACATGAACACAACCTCCCTATGCATTAACTATCTGCCAAATTGAGGTCTGAGGGAACTAACCTAACAGGCAAAAGGGCCAAGTTGCACATCCCGGGGCAGGCTAAAAAAGATTTGCAAAATTTGCATTTATATATCACCTATCATGAACTCAGGGCCTCCCAGAGCAGCCAATGAGATACTTTTCAAATGTAATCACTGTTATAACTGTTATATTCAGGGCAGCACGGTAGCATGGTGGTTAGCATAAATGCTTCACAGCTCCAGGGTCCCAGGTTCGGTTCCCGGCTGGGTCATTGTCTGTGCGGAGTCTGCACGCCCTCCCCGTGTGTGCGTGGGTTTCCTCCGGGTGCTCCGGTTTCCTCCCACAGTCCAAAGATGTGCGGGTTAGGTGGATTGGCCATGCTAAATTGCCCGTAGTGTCCTTAATAAAGTAAGGTTAAGGGGGGGGTTGTTGGGTTACGGGTATAGGGTGGATACGTGGGTTTGAGTAGGGTGATCATTGCTCGGCACAACATCGAGGGCCGAAGGGCCTGTTCTGTGCTGTACTGTTCTATAACGTAGGAAACACAACAGCTAATTGCTAACAGCTAATTTAGACAAGAACGGGGCAGAGAGAGCGGGAGTGATGAAAATGCAACGTCTGCTATTTTACGTCCTCCCTCCTCAATGTCCCATTCTCCAAACACTCCTTCCAGGTGAAGCAGCGATTCGCTTGTACTCCTTTCAATTTAGCATTGTATTCACTGCTCACAAAGCAGTCTTCTTCACACTGCGAGACCAACTGCAGATTGGGTGACCCCCCTTTGCAGAACACACCTCCTTTCAGTCCACAAGGCTAACTGTGAGCTTTCAGTTGTCTGTCATTTTAACTCTCCGCTCCTCTCCCACTCTGACCTCTCTGTCCTCGGCATTCTGTACTGTTCCAATGAAGCTGAAAAAACTGCGCCTCATCCAGCAATAAGGTCATTTAGAGCCCTTGTGGCTAACATTGAGCTCAGCAATTTCTCATCATAATCACTGCACCCACTCTTTGAGGCTGCAGTTGTTTCTGTGCATTCTGCTATTGCCATTTACACCTCCTCTGAACCCATCTGTTATTCCTTTACTTAGCAGTCGTATAATTTACAGTGCAGAAGGAGGCCATTCGGCCCATCAAGTCTGCACCGGCCCTTGGAAAAAGCACCCCACTTGCCTCGCACCATCACTCCATTTAATCTCTCCTGGTTCCACCCAGTTCCTTTCGTTCCTTCTTCCTTTCCCACTTTTTC
Organism: Scyliorhinus canicula; assembly: GCF_902713615.1. Taxonomy (NCBI): domain Eukaryota; kingdom Metazoa; phylum Chordata; class Chondrichthyes; order Carcharhiniformes; family Scyliorhinidae; genus Scyliorhinus; species Scyliorhinus canicula. Next base: position 19,289,975 of record NC_052149.1, read on the forward strand.
CTGCCCTGTCACATCGCCAACTATTTCCAGCTCGGTAAAAGGTAAAGTGCCTACAACCTCTCCTCTGTTTCTCCACAGACAATGCCGGGCCTGCTGGCTATTTCCAGCATCTTTCTTTTTTGCTTCCGATTCCCCAGCTTCCGTGGCATTTTCTTTTCGCGTCTGGTTTCCATTCCGGCTGAGGGATAAATATTTTCCAGGAAAACATTCCTGCTCTTCTTCAAATAGTGCTGTAAGATCTTTCATCTTCCCCTCGGGAGGGCAGGCAAGGCCTTGGTTTAATGGTTCACCCAAAAGACTGTCTCATGAGTGCTGCAGAGAAGCTCCAGCCCTTGTTGTCTGGAGTCTCTGAAACGAATGTTTGCCCACAGAGAGGAGTGTGCCAGCCACTAGACCACAGCACCATAACAGAGAACCCCAGCACTCAAACTCCTGCCTGCTAACCGCTCAAATAATGATGGTGCTCAGGATCCTTGCCAGTGAAGTGTTGCCATGAGGAGACACAAAGGTCAGCGCTGTAGCCTGCCTGCACGGGAATACAGTCAGGTTTCTGGCCACAGTTGACCTCAGCCTGCTGTCATTGAGTGTACCACCTCCATCCTATATGGTAGCTGTCAGTTTACTTATTCCAGATGTCATGGACCAGTGTCTGTCCATCTGTTGATACAGATCATGTGAAGACAATTTGCTCATTGCCAGGTTGGTGTACCAGGGCTTGCAGCATCTTTGTTGGACACATTCAATCATAAGACATAGGAGCAGAATTAGGCCATTTGGCCCATTGAGTCTGCTCCGCCATTCAATCATGGCTGATATTTTTCTCATCCCCATTCTCCTGCCTTCTCCTCATAACCCCTGATCTCCTTATTAATCAAGAACCTATCTATCTCTGTCTTAATGACACTCAGCGGTTTGTCCTCCACAGCCTTCAGCAGCAAAGAGTTTCACAGATTCACCACCCTCTGGCTGAAGAAATTCCTCCTCGTTTCTGTTTTAAAGGATTGGCCCTTTAGTCTGAGATTGTGTCCTCTGGATCTAGTTTTTTCTACCAGTGGAAACAGCCTCTCAACGTCCACGCTATCTCAGCATCTCAGTATCCTGTAAGTTTCAATAAGATCCCCCCCTCATCTTTCCAAACTCCATCGAGTACAGACCCAGAGTCCTCAACCACTCCTCATATGGCAAGCGCTTCATTCTTGTGAACTTCCTCTGGACCCTTTCCAAGGCCAGCACATCCTTCCTTAGATACGGGGCCCAAAACTGCTCACAGTATTCCAAATGGGGTCTGACCAGAGCCTTATACAGCCTCAGAAAGACATCCTTGGTCTTGTATTCTAGCCCTCTTGACATGAATGCTAGCATTGCATTTGCCTTCTTAACTACTGACTGAACCTGCACATTAACCTTCAGTGAGTCTTGAACGAGGACTCCTAAGTGCCTTTGTGCTTCTGATTTCCTGAACATTTCCCCATTTAGAAAATAGTCTTTGTCTCCATTCTTCCTTCCAAAGTGCATAATCTCACACTCTTCCACATTGTATTCCAACTGACACTTCTTTGCCCACTCTTCAATCCTGTACAAATCCTTCTGCAGCCCGCCTGCTTCCTCAATACTACCTGTCTCTCTACATATCAGAATAGGGTGACTGCTAATCATCCTGGTCTGGACTGCTGAGAGGTTCCTGCAGCAGATTTTGATGGAGAGTGAGGGCAGCATGGTAGCACACATGGATAGCACTGTGGCTTCACATGTCAGGGTCCCAGGTTCGATTCCCCGCTGAGTCACTGTCTGTGCCGTGTCTGCACGTTCTCCCCGTGTCTGCGTGGGTTTCCTCCGGGTGCTCCAGTTTCCTCCCACAGTCCAAAGATGTGCAGGTTAGGTGGATTGGCCATGCTAAATTGCCCTTCGTGTCCAAAACGGTTAGGAGGGGTTTTTGGGTTATGGGGATAGGGTGGAAGTGAAGGTTTAAGTGGGTTGGTGCAGACTCGATGGGCCGAATGGCCACCTTCCAGCTCACTCGGCTAAATCACTGGCTTTTAACGCAGACCAAGCAGGCCAGCAGCACGGTTCGATTCCCGTACCAGCCTCCCCGGACAGGCGCCGGAATTAGGTGACTAGGGGCTTTTCACAGTAACTTCATTGAAGCCTACTTGTGACAATAAGCGATTTTCATTTCTGCGCTGTATGTTCTATGTCCTAGTCGTACATCTCACCAGAGTGGATACCACCAGATAGAAGAAGACGATGGAGCCGGTCAAAGAAGACCCGCTGAAGTACAGTTAGGGAGAAAACCCCTTCCGTTGGAGCGAAGGAGATTGCGATGAACCGGGGCCAGCGACAGAGTCTTGATGTCCATCATCCCGCATTGCATTGGGATGAGCTAAATCAAAATAAGGAAATAAATCTAATCACCCTGGCGTTAAGATTAAGAGTTTAAGAATAATTTTTAAAAAGAAGTATACATTTTTAACCGGGCAGCACGGTAGCATTGTGGTTAACACAATTGCTTCACAGCTCCCAGGTTCGATTCCCAGCTTGGGTCACTGTCTGTACGGAGTCTGCACATTCTCCCAGTGTGTGCGTGGGTTTCCTCCGGGTGCTCCGGTTTCCTCCCACAGTCCAAAGATGTGCAGGGTAGGTAGATTGGTCATGCTAAATTGCCCTTCGTGTCCAAAATTGCCCTTAGTGTTGGGTGGGGTTACTAGGTTATGGGGACAGGGTGGAGGTGTGGTCCTTGGATAGGGTGCTCTTTCCAAGAGCCAGTATAGACTCGATGGGCCGAATGGCCTCCTTCTGCACTGTAAATTCTATGATTTTAACAGCCAGACAATCATTTTAACACAGTCCTTCACCCTTGTAGCATTGCTAACCTTCATCACCACTCCAGATTTGCTCTTACAACATCAGACCACTTGATTGAGATACCACATCATAATCCACTGCATTTCATCTCTCATGCAATGGGCAAAACACATTTGCATCACACTTTGCTGTACAAACATATTTTGCTAAGATGCAAATGAAAGCCCTTATTCCGCCATTCCATTTGCCAGAAAACATGTGTTTGTGAAGTTCCTCAAGGTACAGGGTAAAGATTGAACTGGAGCAGCAGCTGGATACAGAGAGTTCAAATATATTTTATTTAAGGCGGTGCTTTGCTGCAAACATTGAGTGTTTGAGTATGGCCTGCACGTTTGCTTCGTATGTATATTTTTTTGCTGAACAAAGATTACAGTTGCACGCATTTATTTTACGAGCATACGCATTAGGTGCAGGAATAAACCACTCGGCCCCTCGGGCCTGTGCACTGCGCACAAACATTGAAAAGTGGAGTTGGATCTTGTGTACCGAGTGTTGTACAAAATGGTAACTGCAAGAGGCAGACATCCAGAACTTGTTTATGTAGCTTTTGCTGTGCTCTCTCTCCGCCACCCCCCCCCCCCCCCCCCACACACCACCCCCCCCCCCCCCCCCCCACCCCCACCCCCACCCCCACCCCCGACCCCACCCCGATCCTTTTCTATGTTATTCACAAAATGCCTCGGGATTGATGCCGCACTAAGCCAGGCCATTTCCTCTTCGGCACCCCTTGTGCCAATGAGAAAATGCAGAGGAAATCAATACTAACAATTTCATTAGTATTTATTCTGCGGTGTCAATCTGACTAACATAAACAGTACCTCGAGGCATCATAAATCACAAATCATTGACACCCACACCAATGCACTGTTAAATATGAGAACTGTGCCCTGCGTGAGTTAAGGGTTCATTTTCAACTTGCATTAGCCTTTACTGGGTAAATGTAATAATGTTTATACCAGCAGCTTAATTAGGCCAAATTACTGTAACCTTCAGATCACAGGATTATGTAGCAGTGGTTTTGCGCGCGTTACAGATACGCAGCCGTGCTTTCATTTTGATTCACAGTAAAATTATCTTAATATACTTACCAGTTTCTCGACTGTTGAGAAACTTCAATGATTCAAACCAAAGGAAGTTTGGTCTGTCTTTCAGCTGCTGCCTGAACCTTTTTTTGCAACATTAAATTGATGAAGCCTTTCAATTGATTTCACTATGGATCAAGTTGAAACTTGTCCATGCTGTATGAGTCACATTTGGTAGATTCAAAGAACCCTTCACTTGTAATGAAACGAAATGAAAATCGCTTATTGTCACAAGTAGGCTTCACGTGAAGTTACTGTGAAAAGCCCCTAGTCGCCACATTCAATGTTCGGGGCGCCTGTTTGGGAGGCTGGTACAGGAATTGAACCGTGCTGCTGGTCTGCCTTGGTCTGCTTTCAAAGCCAGCGATTTAGCAGAGGGAGGGTGAATTGTCTCTTGTTCCCCCCCCACTCCTGAATTTTGGTGAATGTTTTCGAATGCGGGTGGGGAGGGCCGGGGGGGGGGGGGGGGGGGGGGGGGGTGAATATTTTTGAATGCGGGTGCGTGGGTTGGGGGGGTGACCTGATTCACAAGGGCAGAGCGGTTTCCACTGGATTTACGGCGATGAGACTGGAGTAGGCATGGGAAGAATACGCCTACAGTGTTAACTAGAATTGACACACATGAGGGCAAACAGACGAGCCAATTATCCAGTTATCATGGCTGATGGTGCTGGAGTGGAGCAGACAAGCAGGGTTACGAAAATTGGACAGAGATCCACCTCGTTAGATCTCTGCCACTTTTGTGTCAGGCACAGTGACCCGGCCAGCCCTCCAGGCAGGCTTAAAGTGCCCTCACACATAAAGTGCAAGAGGTTCATTTAAATATAAAAACGCATTGGGATTAACAATGTGGGATTTTCTATGGAGTCAGACTGTGAGTTCCTTTCATCCCCCTGGACTGGATCTCAGGGAAAATGTACAATTCTGCCCCAGCTTCCCCCCCCCCCCCCCCCCCCCCCCACCCCCCCCCCCAATGAACCGATGGCGAGGTTTAGGGAAGGAACTGCAGCATTAAGAACCTTGGCTGCTGAGGGTATGGATCCCAGAGGGGTTAAACCAAGGCCCTAATCAAATGGGTGTAAAGGCACCTCGTCCTATTCGCAGAAGAGTAGTCCTTCCCGCAGTCCTGTCCATTATTTATTCCCCCAACCCGCTGCGATGATCTGGTCATTATCTCATTGCTGTTAATGTGACCTTGCTGCGCAACAAATTGCTGCAATTCCCTACATTGCAAAGTGGCCACACTAAAAGGTACTCCAGCATCTGCAAAGCACTTTGGTTGTGAAAGGCACTACTTAAATGCACATCCTTTCTCAATACAGGACGAAGTGGAAGCTGCAGCAATGTGGCACGGCAGTGCCATCATTGGTGAGAGGGTCTCATTTCAGCATAAAAAAGTCCCTTTTCCATTATAAATGTCGAGATAATAATAATAATCTTTATTGTCACAAGTAGGCTTACATTAACACTGCAGTGAAATTACTTCGGGACTTGTGGGAGGATACTGGAGCACCCCGAGGAATCGAACCTGGGACCCTGGCGCTGTGAAGCAACATTGCTAACCATTGTGCTACCATGAGGCGTTCATGAGGGGAGAGATTATAAATCATAAATTCGTATGTCCTCATTTATAGAAGAAAATGTTGCCACAGGAGTATGAGAGTAATAATAATAATACTCTTTATTAGTGTCGCAAGTAGGCTGACATGAACACCGCAATGAAGTTACTGCGACAATCCCCTAGTCACCACACCCTGGCACCTGTTCGGGCACACTGAGGGAGAATTCAGAATGTCCAAATCATCAAACAAGCACGTTTTTCGGGACATGTGGGAGGAAACCGGAGCACCCAGAGGAAACCCACGCAGACAAGGGGGAGAACGTGCAGACTCCGCACAGGCAATGACCCAAGCCGGGAATCCAACCTGGGACCCTGGAGCTGAGAAGCAACAGTGCTAACCACTGTGCTATAGTGCCACCCATGGACAACAAATGGACAACTGCAAGATGAGTGAATTTTAATATGTGATAAATATGTGAAAAAACAGCAAAAATAAGAAATATCTCTTTCAAAAACACCTGTGGACCAGGATAGTAGTGGAGAGATCACGTGTTAAAAAGGTTATCAGATGATTCAGCAACGTTGATTTTTTGATTGGTTGTTTAGCAGTATGCTAATTGTAATCGGGCCAGTACTGAGGAGGTATGTGCAATGTAATAAATTTACAGCACACTCTATCACATGACTGCCGAAAATCATTGCATAATATTCGTACGCCTTCTTAACAACCCTATCAACCTGGGTGGCAACTTTGAGGGATCTATGTACGTGGACCCCAAGATCCCTCTGTTTCTCCACATTTCCAAGAATCCTGCCTTTAACCTTGTATTCAGCATTCAAATTCGACCCTCAAAAATGAATCACTTCACATTTTTCTAGGTTGAACTCCATCTGCCACTTCTCAGCCCAGCTCTGCATCCTGTCAATGTCCTGTAACCTGCAACAGCCCTCCACACAATCTACCAACCTTTGTGTCATCGGCAAACTTACTAACCCACCCTTCCACTTCCTCATCCAAGTCATTTATAAAAACAGTAAGAAGTCTCACAACACCAGATTAAAATCCAACAGGTTTGTTTCAAATCACTAGCTTTCGGAGCGCTGCTCCTCCCTCAGGTGAATGGAGAAGGAGGTTGTAGAAACATTTATATAGACACAGTAACAGATAACCTCACGATGCTCCACTTCTCCAACTTCCACCCTAAACACATTAAAGAACCCATCCCCTATGGACAAGCCCTCCGTATACACAGGATCTGCTCAGACGAGGAGGAGTATAACAGGCATCTACAGACGCTGAAAGATGCCCTCATATGAACGGGATATGGCGCTCGACTCATCGATCGACAGTTCCAACACGCCACAGCAAAAAACCGCACTGACCTCCTCAGAAGACAAACATTCGTCGTCCAGTATTTTTCTGGAGCAGAGAAACTACGATATCTTCTTTGCAGTCTTCAACACATCATCGATGAAGATGAACATCGAGCCAAGGTCATCCCCACACCCCCACTACTTGCTTTCAAACAACCGCGCAACCTCAAACAAACCATTGTTTGCAGCAAACTACCTAGCCTTCAGAACAGCGACCACGACACCACACAACCCTGCCATAGCAATCTCTGCAAGACGTGTCAGATCATCGACATGGATACCACCATTACACGTGAGAACACCACCCACCAGGTGCACGGTACATACTCGTGCGACTCGGCCAACATTGTCTACCTCATACGCTGCAGGAAAGGATGTCCCGAAGCGTGGTACATTGGCGAGACCATGCAGACGCTGCGACAACGAATGAACGGACATCGCGCGACAATCATCAGGCAGGAATGTTCCCTTCCAGTCGGGGAGCACTTCAGCAGTCGAGGGCATTCAACCTCTAATCTCCGGATAAGCGTTCTCCAAGGCGGCCTTCAGGATGCGCGACAACGCAGAATCGCCAAGCAGAAACGTATAGCCAAGTTCCGTACACATGAGTGCGGCCTCAACCGAGACCTGGGATTCATGTCGCATTACATTCATCCCCCACCATCTGGCCTGGACTTGCGAAATCCTACCAACTGTCCTGGCTTGAGACAATTCATACCTCTTTAACCTGGGGTTACCCCTATCTCTGGATCTGTAAAGACTTAATTACCTGCAAATGCTCACATTCTAAGCATTGTTTGGCATCTTTGAATTTGTCGATATGTATGTTTCTGGAACTTACCTCTTCATTCACCTGAGGAAGGAGCAGTGCTCCGAAAGCTGGTGTTTGAAGCAAACTTGTTGGACTTCAACCTGATGTTGTAAGACTTCTTACTGTTCTTTATCTTCAATTAAGCAAAGCCCATCAAAGGTTAAAAAGCCACTTAGAAATAAAGCTCGCAACCACAAGGATACTTGAGGTCCTCTGGATAGAGATTTCTTCGAAAAGACTGCTTCATGAGAGAGAGTTACCCTTTCAGACACCTTCTTTTGGAAACTAATGCTTAATCTGAGAGTCTTTTGCAAAAGTTCCTGCTCAGCTCCAAGTTCCGAGCAAAATCTAAATGCCAAACTGCCTGCTACAACTTGGCTCCTCTCATTAATTATACCATCTCAATCCCACTAACTAGGTTAAGACCAATTTACTAACGTTAACCGCAGCCCCTCGATTATCTAAAATCCAGGGAACCTTCTTTTTATAAATATCATTCTATTAGCCCTGTATAGGTAAGCAATATATATGACTGGAATGAATGATGATCTTACTTTTACAGAATCTTAATTGCACCTTCTGCAGCCACAGAGTCTGGCTGTATGCTAAACCAGGATTTTTTTAAATGTTACAGCAACAGATATAAAATACAGATGGAGAGTGAGAAGGTAAAATCAAATACTAGTGTTTTGTGTTTAAACAAAGGAGATTACAATGGGATGAGAGAAGAACTAGCTAAGGTAGACTGGGAGCAAAGACTTTATGGTGGAACAGTTGAGAAACAGTGGAGAACCTTCCAAGCGATTTTTCACAGTGCTCAGCAAAGGTTTATACCAACAAAAAGGAAGGACGGTAGAAAGAGGGAAAATTGACTGTGGATATCTAAGGAAATAAGGGAGAGTATCAAATTGAAGGAAAAAACATACAAAGTGGCAAAGATAGGTGGGAGACTAGAGGACTGGGAAATCTTTAGGGGGCAACAGTAAGCTACTAAAAAAGCTATAAAGAAGAGTAAGATAGATCATGAGAGTAAACTTGCTCAGAATATAAAAACAGACAGGCAGCACGGTAGCATTGTGGATAGCACAAATGCTTCACAGCTCCAGGGTCCCAGGTTCGATTCTGGCTTGGGTCACTGTCTGTGCGGAGTCTGCACATCCTCCCCGTGTGTGCGTGGGTTTCCTCCGGGTGCTCCGGTTTCCTCCCACAGTCCAAAGATGTGCAGGTTAGGTGGATTGGCCATGATAAATTGCCCTTAGTGTCCAAAATTGCCCTTAGGGTTGGGTTGGGTGGACTTACTGGGTTATGGGGATAGGGTGGAGGTGTTGACCTTGGGTAGGGTGCTCTTTCCAAGAGCCAGTGCAGACTTGATGGGCTGAATGGCCTCCTTCTGCACTGTAAATTCTATGATAATCTATGAAAACAAAAAGAGTGGCTAAGGTAAATATTGGTCCTTTAGAGGATGAGAAGGGAGTTTTAATAATGGAAGATGAGGAAATGGCTGAGGAAATGAACAGGTTTTTTCGGTCGGTCTTCACAGTGGAAGACACAAATAACATGCCAGTGACTGATAGAAATGAGGCTATGACAGGTGAGGACCTTGAGAGGATTGTTATCACTAAGGAGGTAGTGATGGGCAAGCTAATGGGGCTAAAGGTAGACAAGTCTCCTGGCCCTGATGGAATGCATCCCAGAGTGCCGAAAGAGATGGCTAGGGAAATTGCAGATGCACTAGTGATAATTTACCGAAATTCACTAGACTCTGGGGTGGTCCCGGTGGATTGGAAATTAGCAAACGTGACAAACTGTTTAAAAAAGGAAGTAGGCAGAGAGCGGGTAATTATAGGCCAGTGAGCTTAACTTTGGTAGTAGGGAAGATGCTGGAATCTATCATCAAGGAAGAAATAGCGAGGCATCTGCATAGAAATTGTCCCATTGGGCAAACGCAGCATGGGTTCATAAAGGGCAGGTCGTGCCTAACTAATTTAGTGGAATTTTTTGAGGACATTACCAGTGCAATAGATAACGGGGAGCCAATGGATGTGGTATATCTGGATTTCCAGAAAGCCTTTGACAAGATGCCACACAAAAGGTTGCTGCATAAGATAAAGATGCATAGCACTAAGGGTAAAGTAGTAGCATGGATAGAGGATTGGTTAATTAATAGAAAGCAAAGAGTGGGGATTAATGGGTGTTTCTCAGGTTGGCAATCAGTAGCTAGTGGTGTCCCTCAGGGATCCGTGTTGGGCCCACAATTGTTCACAATTTACATAGATGATTTGGAGTTGGGGACCAAGGGCAATGTGTCCAAGTTTGCAGATGACACTAAGATGAGTGGTAAAGCAAAAAGTGCAGAGGATACTGGAAGTCTGCAGAGGGATTTGGATAGGTTAAGTGAATGGGCTAGGGTCTGGCAGATGGAATACAATATTGACAAATGCGAGTTTATCCATTTTGGTAGGAAAAACAGCAAACGGGATTATTATTTAAATGATAAAATATTAAAGCATGCTGCTGTGCAGAGAGACCTGGGTGTGCTAGTGCATGAGTCACAGAAAGTTGGTTTACAGGTGCAACAGGTGATTAAGAAGGCGAATGGAATTTTGTCCTTCATTGCTGGAGGGATGGAGTTTAAGACTAGGGAGGTTATGCTGCAATTGTATAAGGTGTTAGTGAGGCCACACCTGGAGTATTGTGTTCAGTTTTGGTCTCCTCACTTGAGAAAGGACGTACTGGCACTGGAGGGTGTGCAGAGGAGATTCACTAGGTTAATTCCAGAGCTGAAGGGGTTGGATTACGAGAAGAGGTTGAGTAGACTGGGACTGTACTCGTTGGAATTTAGAAGGATGAGGGGGGATCTTGTAGAAACATATAAAATTATGAAGGGAGTAGATAGAATAGATGCGGGCAGGTTGTTTCCACTGGCAGGTGAAAGCAGAACTAGGGGGCATAGCCTCAAAATAAAGGGAAGTAGACTTAGGACTGAGTTTAGGAGGAACTTCTTCACCCAAAGTGTTGTGAATCTATGGAATTCCTTGCCCAGTGAAGCAGTTGAGGCTCCTTCATTAAATGTTTTTAAGGTAAAGATAGATAGTTTTTTGAAGAATAAAGGGATTAAGGGTTATGGTGTTCGGGCCGGAAAGTGGAGCTGAGTCCATAAAAGATCAGCCATGATCTCATTGAATGGCGGAGCAGGCTCGAGGGGCCAGATGGCCTACTCCTGCTCCTAGTTCTTATTTTCTTATTTATTTTCTTATATATAAACCTTAACCCAGGCTTTTAATAATGGATACATATAATACCATCTATAAAAGTAATTGAAAATGAATGAAAAAATGAAAATTGCTTATTGTCACAAGTAGGCTTCAAATGAAGTTATTGTGAAAAGCCCCTAGTCGCCACATTCCGGCGCCTGTTCAGGGAGGCTGGTACGGGAATTCATACATTCATCACAATAGGCAATGCAAACATTCAAAGAGTGCATGGTTCAAATGCGACAATTGTTTATTCCCATCTGGCGTAAACATCAAATGGGAAAGGTGGCCAAACCATGGCTCATAAGGGAAATTAGAGATAATATTAAATCTAAAGGAAGAGGCATACAAATTGACCAGGAAAAACAACAGATCTAAGGATTGGGAGCAGTCTAGAATTCAGCAAAGGATGTCCAAGGGATTGATTAAGAAGGGGAAAATGAAGTACGAGAATAAATTTGAGGGGAACATAATTACTGACTGTAAAGGTTTCTATAGGTATGTGAAGAGAAACAGGGGAATTTATAATGGGGAACAAAGAAATGGCTACCAGCTAAATACATACCTTGGTTCTGTCTTCACAAAAGAGGACACAAATAACAGACCATAAATGTTGGGGAACACAAGATTTAGTGAGAGGGAGGAACTGAAGGATTTGTATTTGTATTAGTAGAGAAATGGTGTTGGGGAAATTGATGGGATTGAAGGTTGATAAATCTCCAGGGCCTGATAATCTACATCCCAAAGTACTTAAGGAAGTGGCCCTAGAAATAGTGGATGCATTGGTGGTCTTCTTTCAGGATTCTATAGACCCTGGAACAATTGCTACAGATTGGAGGGTAGCTAATGTAACTCCACAATATAAAAAGAGAAGTAAAAAGAAAACCGGGAATTATAGACCAGTCAGTGGTGTCTGATGTCTGTAGTGGGAAAAAGTCTTGAGTCCATTCTTAAAGATTTTATAGCAGAGCACTTGGGAAACAGTGTCAGGATCGGACAGAGTCAGCATGGATTTACGAAAGGGAAATCATGCTGGACAAACCTTCAAAGATGGAACTAGTAGAGTTGATGAAGAGGAACCAGTGGATGTGGTGTATTTGGACTTTAAGAAGGCTTTCGACAAAGTCCGACATAAAAGATTAGCATGCAAAATTAGAGTGCATGGATTGGGGCTATTGCATTGAGATGCATAGAAAACTGATTGGCAGACAGGAAATAAAGAGTAGGCATAGGCAAATCTTTTTCCAAGGAGTCTTAGAGAGTCATAGAGCTTTTACAACATGGAAAGAGGCGCTTTGGCCCATCATGTCCATGCTGGCCATAAAGCACCTCTCTACTCTACTCCCATTTTCCAGCTCTTGACCTGTAGCCTTGTATGCTATGTAGGTGCTCACCTACATGCTACTTAAATGTTGTGAAGGTTCCTACCTCTATCACCCTTTCAGGCAGTGAGTTTCAGATACCAACCACCCTCGGGGTGAAATGGTTTTTCCTCACATCACCTCTAAACTTCCTGCCCCTCAGCTTAAATCATTGCCCCCTGGTAATTGACCCCTCCATTAAGATAAAACGTTCCCTCCTACCTACCCTACCTATGGCCCACATACTTTTATCGGGTGGCATGGTGGCTAGCATCTGAGTGACTGCCTGTGTGGAGCTCACACGCTCTTTCTGTATCTGCGTAGGCCTCCTCCGGGTGCTCCGGCCTCCTCCCACAATCCAAAGATGTGCAGGTTAGGTGGATTGGCAATGCCAAAATTGCCCCAGTGTCCAGAGATATGCAGGTCAGGTGGCGTTGTGGAGATCGGACAGGCGATTGAACCTAGGTAGAGTGCTCCTCGGGAGGTGGTAGACAATGACGGGTGCGGTACTGCAGAGATTGGTTCTATGATCCCCGCTATTCACAATATATATTAAAACTAAATATCCTATCTCCAAATTTGCAGAAGACACAAAGTTGGGTGGGAGGGTGAGCTGTGAGGCGGAAGCAGAAATGCTTCAATCTGATTTGGATAGGTTGAATGAGTGGGCAAATGCTTGGCAGGTGCAGTTTGATGTGGAGAAATGGGAGGTTGTTGACTTTAGCAGCAAAAATAAGAAGGCAGATTATTATCTGAATTGCTATAAATTAGGAGCAATGACACCTGGGTGTCCTCGTACATCCAGGTAGGCATGCAGGTACAGTAGGCGGTAAAGAAGGCAAATTGTATGTTGGCCTTCATAGCGAGAGGTTTCAAGTTTAGGGGCAGGGATGTCTTGCTAAAATTATACAGAGCCTTGGTAAGGCCACAACTGGAATATTGCATGCAATTCTGGTCTCCTTATCTGAGGAAGGATATTCTTGCTATGGAGGGAGGTAAATGTCTGGAACGAGCTTCCAGAGGCAGTAGAGGAGGCGGGTACAATTTTGTCTTTTAAAAGGCATTTAGAGAGTTATTTGGGAAAGGTGGGTATAAAGGGAGATGGGCCAAATGCAGGCAATTGGGACTGGCTTTGTGGTATAAAACTGGGCAGCATGGACAAGTTGGGCCGAAGGGCCGGTTTTCATGCTGTAAACCTCCGTGACTCTATGAGCACAGCAAAGGTTTACAATACTGATTCCTGGGATGGGGGAACTGAAGCATGAGGAAAGATTGAGGGAATGATTTAAAGGCCTCGTTGCGCCCGATCTAGTGTCGGAACGAGGTTGTTGAATTGCGTGAGAGACCTTGCAAGATTTGCGACACTCGCAGCGTCGCGTGAGATTCACCCGAACCTCATGTGACACTGCTATCTGGATCTTGCACTCGCTGAGCGAGATCCAGATATGAATATTTAAATGACCCATTATGCTCATTTAAATGTGCATGCGCCAGATTCCCATAGCGCCTGGGACCTAATGGCCCCACCTAGGAGACCTCGCCAGGGCACAGGTGTAACAGCACTTGGAAGGTCTCCCGGGCCTTTGGAGACCCCCTTGGTGGTCGGGGACGGGGCAGGGTGGTACCCTAGTAACCCCACTGGTACCTGGGCACATTGGCACTGCCAGCCCAGCATTGCCACCCTGGCAAGGCCCCAAAGAATGACCAAGTGTGATTGAACACCGATGTGGATCTCACCCAGAAAGCCAGTGGGAAAGACCCCATCAAACTCTCCCAAAATGACACTGAGAAATGTTTTGGTTGAATTTTTCTCTGAGTTGGTTTGGACTGTATTTGCTAGAAGGATGAGGAGGGATCTCATCGAAACCTACAAAATTCTAAAAGATCCAGAGAGGGTAGATGCAGAAAGGATGTTCCAGATGGTGACGGTGTCCAGAACCAGGGTTACAGTCTAAGTATATGGGTAAATCATTCACGACATTGATGAGGAGAAATTTCTTCACCCAGAGCGTGGTAGATCTGTGTAATTCGCTACCACAGAAAGCAGTTGCGGCCAAAACATTGCATATTTTCATGAAGCAGTTAGATATTGCTCTTGGGGCTAAAGGAATCAAAGGATACGGGGGAAAGCGGGAAGAGATTACTGAATTGGATGATCAGCCATGATCATAATGAACGGCAGAGCAGGCTCGAAGGGCCAAATGGCCTCCTCCTGCTCCTATTTTCTACGTTTCTACATGGACTGCAGCAGTTCAAAAAGTTGGCTCAACACCACCTTCTCAAGGGCAATTAGGAATGGTCAACAGATGCTGACCCAGCCAGTGATACCCACAACTCACTGATGGATAAAAAATAATGGACAGGAGAAGTACTGCACAGCATGCAGGTCACCAGAACTTCAAACTGACCTGACCCTGCATCACCTCGAGGCAGGCAGCCAACAGGCATTTAAGTTGGCCAACAGGAGGTGTTATAACTCACACAGGACATACGGGGATGGGCCAATTAGCCTCCCAGGGAGCCTCATGGCTAGTTCCCAATGAGAGGCAGGGCCCTATCAATAACGTAACGGGCTCTAGCCGGTCCAGATAGGAGCCGAGCTGAGGTAGTCCCGGTTGGGGGACACGAATGTTGTGTGTGTATATAGTTTGCTTAAACAATGAGTAGTTTGTCTTCACATTCAGCAACCGGACTCCTCTGTGACCACCAAAGGGGTTTTCTCAGAAATCCTCCATTAAGGCATCAATAGTACAAGTAAACGATCACAGCACACTTGATCGTGAAACAGGAGGATAGCGTAGTTAACACCTTCTTATATTAATTGACACCAAAATGTTTGTATTCCCTTAATTTACAGCCAAAACCTACTTTCGCCAAAAGGAATGGTGTCAACTGAATGGAATGTGTCTGTAAAAGTTACCAGGCACTATATTGGGGACGTGTGGTGGAGCTCTCCCTGGTCCTGGACAATGCTTATCCCTCATTCAACTGATCATTACCACATGGCTGTTTGTGGGAGTTTGGTGTATTTCCTACATTACAGCAGTAGGCGGAATTCACAAAGACGCCACAGGGTGCCCTGAAGCACTTTGTCGCCAGAGGTTGCAGAAGCTGCTGGAAGAATGCAAGTTTTCAATTGCTTTCTATTTTTTCCATCTGCGAAGATCAGTCATTTCGCATCCGGGCCGTTTTGGATGTTATAAAAGCAACTTTAAGCGTGACAGAAAGTTCCAGGATATTTTAGTTCAGTGTAAAGGCCATGGGAAAAGGGTGGTGGTGGTGGTTGGGTGGGGTGGGGGGAGTGGGGGGGGGGGGGGGGGGGTTGTGTGGTATTCCATCCTCCTGTTTGCAGTAAAGGATGCATAGGGGCACTGCAGGAAGAAAATCCTTGATCAGTACCATCTGGGTCAGAAGGATAGTGTGTATTTGGGGTGAATGGTGGTAGTGGGGGGGGGGGGTGCTCCATGTTCTCTCAAAGCAGCTATTACCTTGTCTCGTTCTATAAGGCACCACCGACGCAGTCACATCCTTTTTCATTTGCTAATGGGACGTGGGCGCATCCCTAAATGCCTTTGCCGGGGCAGTTAAGAGTCTGTGTGCCTGGAGTCACATGTAGGCCAGACCAGGTAAGGGCAGCAGATTTCCTTCCCTAAAGGACATGAGTGAACCAGATGGATTTCCCCTTGACAATTGATAGCGGTTTCCTGGTCATCATTAGACTTTTTTTTTAAATTCCAGACTTTTATTGAATTCAAATTTCAGGAATTGAACCTGGGGCCCGAGAGTATTACTCTGGGTTTCCGGTTTATTAGCCCAGTGACAATATCACTACACCACCTTACATTGTCGGTAAAGTGTGGAGGGAGGGAGTGAACTCTGCTTTGGGTACAGAACAAAGCAAGGGGAGATAGAACTCAGCACTGCATGTTAACCTGGACTGTTCTGATCCAGGTTCCAGTGGCATAACTGGTGCCTACAGCCACAAAGGCAGCATTACAGATTGAAATGTTCTCACAACAAAAAATCCTTTGAGGATACGCGACCCAACGTTTCTTCACATATATTATGATACTTTAAACCTGTGCATGATCCGACCTTTGTTTACTCAGCCAGGCCAAGCAGCATTTCTTGCGCTGATCAAACAATAAAACGCTGCATTGAAATATTAATCTTTCGGCAAACTAGATGTGCGAACCCTAATACTTTATTTCTCAGCATCTTTAAACAAAGGGGACCTCAACTTTTTCCTTTCAAAGCTCAAACACTTATGAATCTTCTCAAGGCCCATTGAATAACTACTCGAGCCCAAGTTGGATTTTTCTGCTAACCATCCTTTGCTGTTGAAATTACATAGTTGATTAGATAAATGGTAACTCTTGACCTCGAGTCTTATTGTAAAGGATACAGACTGTCAGAAACGGCAAGAGACTGATTAATCATTTGCAGCCTAGATATAAAGAAGTGATTTGGAATGGAGCTGCAGTCAACACTAAACTCTGCTACCAGAGAGTAGGAAAACCAGGGCTATAACGTTATCGCTCTATCCTCGTACCTTCACACCTAGCAACGTTTAACTGCAGTAAATCATTCCTGCAAAACTGAAGCTGTACCTTTCGAGTAGCTTTGCTTTTCAAATCAACATTTAGCCAGTGCATTATAGTTCCAAAATACATCCACTGATGTACGGTGCCCAGGCATTGCTTATCGTAGAATCATTGAATCGTACAATAGTTACAGCCCAAAATAAGGCCATTCAGCCCATCATGTTCACACTGGTCACAACAGTTCACTCAGCCACCCCCGCCAACCTTTTTCCCATGAAATCATAAGATGTAGGAGCAGAATTGGGTCATTCGGCCCATTGAGTCTGCTCCGCCATTCAATCATGGTTGATATGTTCCTCATCCCCATTCTCCTGCCTTCTCCCCATAACCCCTGATTGTCCTCTTAATCAAGACACCTTTTTTTCATCTTCAGATAATAATCCAATTCCCTTTCGGTACAGTCTGCCCCCTTCACACTCTCAGGCAATGCATTCCAGATCCAAACCACATGTTGCTTCACAACATTTCCCCCCACAATGCCAATGGGAACCCAGCTGTGTGTATTGAGGATGTAGAGATGCCGGCATTGGACTGGGGTGAGCACAGTAAGAAGTCTGACAACACCAGGTTAAAGTACAACAGGTTTGTTTCAAACACGAGCTTTCGGAGCACTGCTCCTTCCTCAGGTGAGTATTGAGATGTGCATAAAAGCAGTGGTGCCTGTACAGGGGGGTTGGAAAGAATGAAATCCCCAACACTCTGCATGCGTACACAGGCCTAAACTTACCCTTCAAACAACATTAACAAAAGATAAATAGACAAACTGGTCTTTCCCCTCATTTGTGTTCTGAAGCTGTGGTTCAGATCAATTTTCTTCCATGTTTGTTCAGACAACATTGGGAAGTGCAGTTCACTGATTGGTATTTACATTGAGGTGTCTTGAGGACACTAAAGCAGCATTGGAATCTGTAGCCACAATATTTACTCAGGGTCAGGAGGAGAGAGAGGACGTGCAGGGCAGAAATTTCCCAATGAACGTGAGC
Source organism: Scyliorhinus canicula (assembly GCF_902713615.1). Lineage (NCBI taxonomy): Eukaryota > Metazoa > Chordata > Chondrichthyes > Carcharhiniformes > Scyliorhinidae > Scyliorhinus > Scyliorhinus canicula. The sequence continues at coordinate 19,307,867 of NC_052149.1, forward strand.
GTCCTGTTGAAATGACCGGCAGGTGGATACCTTTTACATTTTTAATAATAATAATCTTTATAGTCACAAGTAGGCTCACATTAACACTGCAATGAGGTTACTGTGAAAATCCCCTAGTCGCCAAACTCCGGCGCCTGTTTGGGTACACGGAGGGAGAATTCAGAATGGCCAAATTACCTAAAAGCACGGGCGGGATTCCCCGCTATCTGGCGGGGCAGCCCGTACCGGCGGCGAGGAGTGGCGTGAATCTCCGCACCTGCAGGGCTAGGCCGGCGCCAGTGAGGTTGGCGTCGCACCAACTCGCGGCGAAGGGCCTGGCGCCATGCCAACCACCGCCAAAGGGCCTCTGCCGGCCGGCACGTGTTGGCGCATGCGTGGGACTGCCAGCGTGTACTGGCATGATCCCACCGCATGGGCAGGGGGGGTTCTTCTCGATGCCGGCCATGGCGGACCATTACAGCGGCCGGCACGGGGGGGGGGGGGGATAGAGTGCCCCCATGGCACAGGCCCGCCCGCAGATCAGTGGGCCCTGATTGTGGGCCAGGCCACCGTGGGCACCCCCCTTCCCCCCCCCCCCCCCCCTCCGGGGCCAGATGCCCCTGCACCCCCCTAAGGACTCCGCAGGCTTCCCGCAGAGCAAGGTCGCGCCGGTACAGACCTGGTGTAACATACGCCGGCAGGACCCGCTGAAAACAGGTGGCCACTCGGCCCATCGCGGGGCAGAGAATCGCCAAGGGGGCCGCTACCAATGGCCCCCAACCGGCGCGATGCGATTCCCTCCCCCGCCGAAAAACCGGCGCCGGAGATTCCGGCAGCCACTGTCAAGCGCCGGGGCGGGTTTCACGCCGCCCCCCCCCCCCCCCACCCCCCCCCGGCGATTCGCCAGCCCGGGAGGGGTCGGAGAATCCCGCCCCACGTTTTTTGAGACTTGTGGGAGGAATCCGGAGTATCCGGAGGAACCTCACGCAGAGAAAACGTGCAGACTCTACACAGACAGTGACCCAAACCGGGAATCGAACCTGGCACCCTGGTGCTGTAAAGCAACATTGCTAACCGCCATGCTACCGTGCTGCCCCCTTCTTCCTACCAAAGTGTGTAACCTCACACTTTCTCACATTGTAGTCCACTTGCCATTTCTTTGTCCATTCTCCTACCCTGTCCAAGTCCTTTTGCAGCTCCTCTGTTTCCTCAATACTACTTCTCCCTCTTATCTTTGTATCATCTGCAAACTTCGCAACAGAGCCGTCAGTTCTTTCTTCCAGATCGTTAATGTATATTGTGAAATGCTGTGGTCCCAGCACCGACCCCTGAGGCACACCCCTTGTCATCAGTTGCCATCCTGAAAAAGACCCCTTTATCCCTGTGGTGATATGCATCACTGTAAATACACGTAGACTAGCTCGACACTAGAGGGAGCACCAGAGATATGACATACAGACATTCAACCAATAGGTCAGTAAGATAGGACACGACCAATGGGCATTCACGACACACACAGAGGTGACACTACCACAGGAGGGCATTACACCAACCCATATAAAGGACACAGCACACATGATCTTCCTCTTTCCAGTGGAGACACTTAGTGAGTACACAGCATTGATTTGAAACACATCACACCCACCACGTGGATTGTAGCAGACTGGTTCGTCAGCCTGAGTAGCTATAGCAGGATTAACAGGAGAGTCGAATTCAAGTAGGAGAATCGTCAACAGTTCAATCAATGTGTTAAAGCTATCTCCAAATCTGAACCTTCCTTTGTCAGAGTGCACATCAAGGAAGCAGCCTATGCTACGTCAAGAGCATAACAAAACATGGTACCAGTGAGTGAACTGTTTAAATCCATATTGTTACAACTCAGCAAACAGTGACAACCAGTGATGGCACCCAGGCAAGGTGATGTTCGAGATTCCGGTTCCACAGCAGCTCAGGTAGCAAGGCAATCTCAGTGAAAACTGGCGTGCATTCAGGCAGAGATTCGAGATCTACCTGGTAGCGTCCGACCTAGATGGCGTGGCGGATGCAGAGAAAATAAAGCTTCTACTTACCATCGCGGGTCCAGAAGCAGCTGAAATCTTCCAGACTTCAAATACTCAAAGGGGCAAAACAAGAGCGACTTCCAGGCAGTCCTGGACAAATTCTAAGAATTCTGCGAGGAATATACAAGAAGAAAAGGTAAAGGTACCAGCCTCCCCGGACAGGCGCTGGAATGTGGCGACTAGGGGCTTTTCACAGTAACTTCATTGAAGCCTACTCGTGACAATAAGCGATTTTCATTTAATTTCATTTAATTTCAAAACCCACCACGCGATAGGCTTGCTGCAACAAACGGCTGTTTTGATTTGCAGCCATCTTGAAAAAGGAGCTGCACATGCGCAGTTGGGCGAAGAGCGCACAGACCGGGAAGAGGGCCCCAAGTATATGAACAGCGATATGCGCATGCGCAATGGCTTCCTACGCTCTACGTCACACACTTCGTGACATCAGAGGCCCCGGACCACGCCCACTTAAAGGGGAAATGTCCCAAAACACGAAAAAAAAGTTTTTAGGCGTAAAGCAAGATTCTTTCATCTGGAACGACAGCACAATACCTGAAATTCGACCAGTGGCTGAAAGTAACCTCCGCAGAACCCTGCAACAAGCAGTTAGCACCGCCCTATAAGAGGATATCGTCCTGGAAGACTACGACACAGATGAAGATTTCATCTTGGGAGGTGGCTACCCCAGTACCAAATCCGAACCGCAACTAGAGGTTATGTACATTGAAGACCCCGACAACGAGTTCTTCGGATTGGGGAATCCTCAGCCCAGCATATACGACATCCCGACTCGTGAGAGCAGGATTATGCTGCGGCTGGACGTCAAGAGACAGAGAGCAGTACAAGCCCACAGAGAGCGGCCTGCTGTCACACAGAGTGGTCCACACACCGCGAAGAGTCCCCGGCTCCACACAGAGCGTGGTCCACACACCACGAAGGGTCCCAGCCTCCACACAGAAAGCGATGAAAGTCTCCACAGCGAGACCAATGCACAATTCCACACAGCAAACGCTGCAAGACTCCACAGAGGAAGTGACACAAGCCTCCACAGCGAGCTCGTGGACAGACTCCATGATGGAAGGAGCGCAAGACTCCAGAGCGCAGTCCTTGCATGAACAAGACCATGAGGGTCTTGCAACCTCCTCTGAGCAACCAGCAGCTGACGATGCAGGTCTACCACACTCCAGTGAACAGCCAGAAGACTATGACAGTCTACCACGCTCACATGAACAACAAAGTGACTATGACAGTCCACCCAGATTGTTTGAGCCATCAGAAGACTACCCAGCTCAAGTGAACGACAAGAAGAAGCTCTCCCCACTGTATGTGAGACAAGTGATGACGGCATCCCACTTCCGATACCAGATGTGCAACGTGACAGACCTCAGCTAGTGTGTACAGAGGCACTCGACAATCACAGTGAGACTACTGGTGACTCCGGTGACACCACATTACTTCAAACCTCATTCGCTCGAGCCTCTCCACAAGCAAATGCATTCCTGAATGCAATGACTCCGGACAGGGAGCGTCAAGAAACCAAAGCTGATTCAGGTGCACCAGAAAGGGCTCCAGACGGGGAGCATCGACAAACCAAAACTGATTCAGGTGACACAGACCAGACTCCAGACGGGGAGCACCACGAACGCAGTGACGGCACGCTCAAGGAAACAGCAGATGCCACAAAGCATGCTGACACGAGTAACTGTGTGAAGGACTCGCATTATCCACAGAGTGTGGTCCTTGAGCCCAACAAGCACGACAACAAAACCAACCAACACAACAACAACATCAAAGACGATAACAAGAAGCGTACCAAAGGCAACAACGTCGACAACAAGCATGACAAAAACAACAACAATGGGACTACAACTGGTACGACATGGTACAACTCCGCAAATGAAGGACACTGTTACTGCTCAGCTCAGTACAATAACATACCATGGCAGGACAATGCATCTTCCCAATTCATGTTTGCTGCACTACCAACAGGCAACCCAGCTTTCAGGACAGATGCCATCAAGAATTGCTACCATAAGCATCGAGAGAAAAAAGACTCCAAATCAGTCAATGAAGTGATTTGAACACTTGAACACCTCCTGATGACCAAACACTAGGACACTGACGGCGTTCACATTGGAATGACAACGTCACCATTGGCACTTCCATACCAGACCATATCAATTCATGAACTATTGGACTCATAACTTTTATTTTGTATTGTCTTATCCTCAAAGTCATCGCAACTATTATTTGGTCTTGTATACTATTGTATAGTCATCACAGTCATCATAACTTGTACATAGCATCAGTTATCTACCTGTTTTTGTCAATTTTCTTTAACACTGTACAGACAATATGTAACATGCAAAAAAGGGGGATGTGGTGATATGCATCACTGTAAATACACAAGGGATTAATGTAAATAAACGTAGACTAGCTAACACTAGAGGGAGCACCAGAGACATGACACACAGACATTCAACCAATAGGCCAGTAAGATAGGACAGAACCAATGGGCACTCACAACACACACAGAGGTGACATTACCACAGGGGGGCATTACACCAACAGATATAAAAGGACACAGCACACATGCTTATGCTATGTCAAGAGCATAACAAAACAATCTCCACTCTCTGCCTTCCGCCAGTCAGCCAATCCTCTATCCATGCCAGGATCTTACCTTTAACACTTTGGACGCTTTGCTCCAGAGTGCTGGCTTGGTTGCTGCACTGGTCAAGTCGGGTATTGCTTCCTTTGGCCTGGAGTGACACTGGCCAGAATTCTCTGGCCGTTCACTGACATTGGGATTCACCCATCCCGCCAGCAGCACGCCCCACCTGCACGTTTCCCCGCAGCCTGGGGCGGCTTCAATGCGAATTCCCATTGACAGCAGCGAGAGCAGAGAATCCCCTCCCCCCCGGCAACGCGCCGTCTCCCGTCGTCGAGGAAGACGCGTCTGGGAGGCCGGAGAATCGCGCCTACTGATTCTGTGATGTTTCACTAACTGGACAGCTGGGTTTATTTTATACCAGAGTTTGTTTTCTCCCCTTCATATGGATCTCTGCTGCAAATGGATTTTAAATTGCCTGACAATTTGGATGTCTTTCTCAGGGGTCAGATCTTTCTGTGCTTTAAACATGTCTGAGAGTGAGTTGTCTGCCACTTATACGACTATACTATCCCTAGTTAGCTCCTATTTCAGGTCACTATAGTCACAGCTTTCAGTCACTCTGTACTGCTCATTATTGAAGGAGGTGGTGCTGGCACCTGCTGCACTTGTTTCTGGAAATGCGTCCTTTCAAGGATTTTGTGACTTCTGAGGTTAAAATAAGAGTCAAGCGATTTTATAACTTCATCAAATGTTGCAGATTATTCATTGGTTCACTTGTGTAGCTATTTCGTTATCTGGCCGATCAAATAAAACAGTGGGCGGAGTCTTGAGGCCTCCCTTGCCTCGCGTAGGATCGCCGGCGAGGGCGGAAAATCTTGCAAGAATCAGGAAGCACGATTCTTCCCGGAGAGGTCTGCTTTCCTGGTTTTCCCTGCCACTTCGCCGAAGGCAAAACAATATTTGCAAGGGCGCAAATCTCATTTCCATAGATTTCCATTGAATTTAATATTAGTAGCAACCCCCCTTCCAAACCAAATGAATTCCATTGGGGGGGGGGGGGGTTAGTAGAGGGACTTGCCCAAGTAGTGCCCTGGCAGTGCTGCCAACCCTGGCAGTGCCAACCTGTGTCCGGGGGAAATGCCAGGCATGGGCCCTCGAGGGCTCTTCTCCTGTTTGTTTAGGAAATCTGCTGTCTGAAATTCTGCCCCCCCCCCTCTCCTTTGAGAACTCAACTCCCCACTTCTAGGGCCACAAAGCCTCATGAATGTGCAGATACACAAACCAACCCACAGACTCGCAGACATCACTCTAAAATGCAACCAAAATCCTCGTCGCCCCTCTCTCAACACACAAATATAAATTAATCATAAACTTAAAGCTAAAACTTAAATTTAAAGGTTTTGCCTATCCCTGACACCCACACATACAACTTAGTTAAAACTATGTTACACTCCCGCCGAAGTCAAAGGACTTTTGAATGGATCCCCACATTTTACAGCCCTTCCCTCTCTGGGACGGGGCCATAAAATTCAGCCCGAGAACGCCAAGTTTCAAACAATCACGGCAATTAATTCAGTGGGAGAAGAAAGTGCTGACTGGCTGGCCAGGATTTTCCAGTCCTATCAGATGTCAATGGACCTTTGTTTGGCCTGCCGTATCTCCCACAGCAGTCCCACCATGGCAGGGCCAAGCAATGCCAGCCATTGTATCAACTTCATCGTTACAACAAAACTTAATGAGCGTGATTCAGAGGACTCAAGATCAAGTTCACTGAATGGCACGTTTAGCGGGGTGCTTCTCGATGTCTGCAGCAGCGAGAAAGACCCGCTTATTCAAGGGCACAATGCCGTTTCTTGTGGCCTTGGCAAGGAACTCCCTGTCGATGCCAATCTTTAAGCCATTCAAGTCAGGAAGTTAGCACAGTGCCGAGGACCCGGGTTCGATCCTTCCCCGGATCACTGTCCGTGTGGAGTTTGCACATTCTCCCTGTGTTTGTGTGGGTCTCACACCCACAACACAAAGACGCACAGAGTAGGTGGATTGGCCGCGCTAAATTGCCCCTTAATTGGGAAAAAAAGAATTGGGTATTCTAAATCTATCTTAAAAAGTCAGGAAATCAGGATGACTACTCACAGATCGGGACGCCGTTTTTCAGCCAGCCCGATCTTTCGACCCCCCCCCCCCACCCCGTGCCTGCAGGACCCCCCCACTTCACCCAAATGACCTATTTGGGGTCCTAGAGCTCCCCCCTCACCCCCCCCCCCCCCCCCCCCCCCCCCCCCCCCCCGCTCATTCCACCTCTAGAACATAGAACATAGAACGATACAGCGCAGTACAGGCCCTTCGGCCCACGATGTTGCACCGACATGGGAAGTCAAAAACTAAAGGCCATCTAACCTACACTATGCCATTATCATCCATATGCTTATCCAATAAACTTTTAAATGCCCTAAATGTTGGCGAGGTCACTACTGTTGCAGGTAGGGCATTCCACGGCCTCACCACTCTTTGCGTAAAAAACCTACCTCTGACGTCTGTCCTATATCTATTACCCCTCAATTTAAGGCTATGTCCCCTCGTGCTAGCCACCTCCATCCGTGGGAGAAGGCTCTCACTGTCCACCCTATCTAATCCTCTGATCATTTTGTATGCCTCTATTAAGTCACCTCTTAACCTTCTTCTCTCTAACGAGAACAACCTCAAGTCCATCAGCCTTTCCTCATAAGATTTTCCCTCCATACCAGGCAACATCCTGGTAAATCTCCTCTGCACCCGTTCCAAAGCTTCCACGTCCTTCCTATAATGAGGCGACCAGAACTGTACGCAATACTCCAAATGCGGCCGTACCAGAGTTTTGTACAGCTGCAACATGACCTCATGGCTCCGGAACTCAATCCCTCTACCAATAAAGGCCAACACACCATAGGCCTTCTTCACAACCCTATCAAACTGGGTGGCAACTTTCAGGGATCTATGTACATGGACACCGAGATCCCTCTGCTCATCCACACTGCCAAGAATTTTACCATTAGCCAAATATTCCGCATTCCTGTTTTTCTTTCCAAAGTGAATCACCTCACACTTCTCTACATTAAACTCCATTTGCCACCTCTCAGCCCAGCTCTGCAGCTTATCTATGTCCCTCTATAACCTGCAACATCCTTCCACACTGTCTACAACTCCACCGACTTTAGTGTCGTCTGCAAATTTACTCACCCAACCTTCTGTGCCCTCCTCTAGGTCATTTATAAAAATGACAAACAGCAACGGCCCCAGAACAGATCCTCGTGGTACGCCACTCGTAACTGAACTCCATTCTGAACATTTCCCATCAACCACCACCCTCTGTCTTCTTTCAACTAGCCAATTTCTGATCCACATCTCTAAATCACCCTCGATCCCCAGCCTCCGTATTTTCTGCAATAGCCGACCGTGGGGAACCTTATCAAACGCTTTACTGAAATCCATATACACCACATCAACTGCTCTACCCTCGTCTACCTGTTCAGTCACCTTCTCAAAGAACTCGATAAGGTTTGTGAGGCATGACCTACCCTTCACAAAACCATGCTGACTATCCCTAATCATATTATTCCTATCTAGATGATTATAAATCGTATCTTTTATAATCCTCTCCAAGACTTTACCCACAACAGACGTGAGGCTCACCGGCCTATAGTTACCGGGGTTATCTCTACTCCCCTTCTTGAACAAAGGGACCACATTTGCTACCCTCCAATCCTCTGGCACTATTCCTGTAGCCAATGATGACATAAAAATAAAAGCCAAAGGCTCAGCAATCTCTTCCCTGGCTTCCCAGAGAATCCTAGGATAAATCCCATCAGGCCCCGGGGACTTATCTATTTTCACCTTGTCCAGAATTGCCAACACTTCTTCCCTACGCACCTCAATGCCATCTATTCTAATAGCCTGGGTCTCAGCATTCTCCTCCACAACATTATCTTTTTCCTGAGTGAATACTGACGAAAAGTATTCATTTAGTATCTCGCTTATCTCCTCAGCCTCCACACACAACTTCCCACCACTGTCCTTGACTGGCCCTACTCTTACCCTAGTCATTCTTTTATTCCTGACATACCTATAGAAAGCTTTTGGGTTTTCCTTGATCCTACCTGCCAAAGACTTCTCATGTCCCCTCCTTGCTCGTCTTAGCTCTCTCTTTAGATCCTTCCTCGCTTCCTTGTAACTATCAAGCGCCCCAACTGAAACTTCACGCCTCATCTTCACATAGGCCTCCTTCATCCTCTTAACAAGAGATTCCACTTCTTTGGTAAACCACGGTTCCCTCGCTCTACCCATTCCTCCCTGCCTGACTGGTACGTACTTATCAAGAACACGCAATAGCTGTTCCTTGAACAAGCTCCACATATCCAGTGTGCCCAACCCTTGCAGCCTACATCTCCAACCTACACATCCTAAGTCATGTCTAATGGCATCATAATTGCCCTTCCCCCAGCTATAACTCTTGCCCTGCGGGGTATACTTATCCCTTTCCATCACTAATGTAAAGGTCACCGAATTGTGGTCACTGTTTCCAAAGTGCTCACCTACCTCCAGATCTAACACCTGGCCTGGTTCATTACCCAAAACCAAATCCAATGTGGCCTCGCCTCTTGTTGGCCTGTCAACATATTGTGTCAGGAAACCCTCCTGCACACATTGTACAAAGAACGACCCATCTAATGTACTCGAACTATATCTTTTCCAGTCAATATTTGGAAAGTTAAAGTCTCCCATAACAACTACCCTGTTACTTTCGCTCTTTTCCAGAATCATCTTCGCCATCCTTTCCTCTACATCCCTAGAACTATTAGGTGGCCTATAGAAAACTCCCAACAGGGTGACCTCTCCTTTCCTGTTTCTAACCTCAGCCCATACTACCTCGGAAGAAGAGTCTCCATCTAGCATCCTTTCCGCCACCGTAATACTGTCCTTGACTAGCAGCGCCACACCTCCCCCTCTTTTGCCCCCTTCTCTGAGCTTACTAAAACACCTAAACCCCGGAACCTGCAACAACCATTCCTGTCCCTGCTCTATCCATGTCTCTGAAATGGCCACACCTCTTTTGGGCAACGCCCCCCATGCCTGATCCCTAGCACGGGAAACCTGGCACCTGGGCACCTTGGCACTGCCTGACTGGCATCCTATAACTTATTATCGGCCATTTTATAAAGCCTCAATGTATGTATCTGTTGACACCTGAAGCAGAGCGCAAAGCTTTCCATTGTAAGTCCAAGTAATATTGTCAAATGAGCCAGGATACTTTGGCAGTGCAAATCTTTGGGCTTAAATATATTTTGTATGTGTTTCTGGGTTTGAAGGTATTTTTAAAGCATTATTGCAAACTCATGATATCCAAAAGTGCTTATTATATTTTTATTTTAAGCAATCAAATGGTGCTGAAGTGTACAATTATTTCAGTACTAAAAGTGCAGCAACTTGCAGAATAAAACAAATAAGCTGAAAGAGAAAAACGCTTCCAATAAAGAAGTTTTTGGGTTTACAGGCTGACACTATCAATCATGAGTTGCAATTGTGCATGACCTTTCTCTGATTCTATGGCTCAGTATCCAGCTCCTGTACAAAGGACAGAATGAATTATGTGTATTCTTATTAAAGACTTAATTGGGCCAAACATTCTGTGTAATGGGATTTTCCCTGTGCAGGGTGAGGGATGTATTTGGCCGTACAGAAGTGCAACATTGAAGAAAAGAGAGACATGTTGCAGAAACTTAGATCTACCATGACCCGAGCTAACATGACCCGAGCTAACGTGACCCGAGCTAACATGTCCCGAGAAAACATGACCGAGCAAACATGACCCGAGCTAACATGACCAGGCTAACGTGACCCGGGCTAACGTGACCCGAGCTAACATGACCCGAGCAAACATGACCCGAGCTAACATGACCAGGCTAACGTGACCCGAGCTAACGTGACCCGAGCTAACATGACCTGAGCTAACGTGACCTGAGCGAAGGTGACATGAGCTAACATGACAGGGCTAACATTTTCCGAGCTAACATGACCCGAGCTAACATGACCCGAGCTAACATGACCCGAGCTAACATGACCGGGCTAACAAGACCCGAGCTAACATGACCGGGCTAACATGACCGGGCTAACATGACCGGGCTAACATGACTCGAGCTAACATGACCGGGCTAACATGACCGGGCTAACATGTCCCGAGCTAACATGACCGGGCTAACATGACCGGGCTAACATGACCCGAGCTAACATGACCTGAGCTAACATGACCCGAGCTAACCTGACCCGAGCTGAAACGAGCCTCATCCACCATACCCAACCTTTCCTATTCAGTGGTATAAAGAACAAAGAACAAAGAAAAGTACAGCACAGGTACAGACTCTTCGGCCCTCCAAGCCTGCGCCGACCATGCTGCCCGTCTGAACCAAAATCTTCTACACTTCCGGGGTCCGTATCCCTCTCTTCCCATCCTATTCATGTATTTGTCAAGACGCCCCTTAAATGTCACTATCGTCCCTGCTTCCACCACCTCCTCCAGCAGCAAGTTCCAGGCACCCACTACCCTCTGTGTAAAAAACTTGCCTTGTACATCTCCTCTAAACCTTGCCCCTCGCACCTTAAACCTATGCCCCCTAGTAATTGACCCCTCTACCCTGGGAAAAAGTCTCTGACTATCCACTCTGTCTATGCCCCTCATAATTTTGTAGACCTCTATCAGGTCGCCCCTAAACCTCCATCGTTCCAGTGAGAACAAACCAAGTTTATTCAACCTCTCCTCATAGCTAATGCCCTCCATACCAGGCAACATCCTGGTAAATCTCTTCTGCACCCTCTCGAAAGCCTCCACATCCTTCTGGTAGTGTGGTGACCAGAATTGAACACTATACTCCAAGTGTGGCCTAACTAAGGTTCTATACAGCTGCAACATGACTTGCCAATTCTTATACTCAATGCCCCGGCCAATGAAGTCAAGCATTCCGTATGCCGTCTTGACTACCTTCTCCACCTGTGTTGTCCCTTTCAGTGACCTGTACACCTAGATCTCTCCAACTGTCAATACTCCTGAGGGTTCTATCATTCACTGTATATTCCCTACCTGTATTAGACCTTCAAAAATGCATGACCTCACATTTGTCCGGATTAAACTCCATCTGCCATCTCTCCACCCAGGTCTCCAAACGATCTAAATCCTGCTGTATCCTCTGACAGTCCTCATCGCTATCCACAATTCCACCAACCTTTGTGTCGTCCGCAAACTTACTAATCGGAGCAGTTACATTTTCCTCCAAATCATTAATCATCTTATTTTTCTCGCCCTTTTATTTACTGTAAACTACATCCAGCCAAGGCCTCCGCCATTGAATGCAAGTAGGCCTAGGCTTATATACGGTATCCAAAAACCAAAATGATCTGAAACCCGAAAGGCAATTGGCCCCAGATTTCGGATAAAGGATACTCAACGTGTATAGAGAAGAGGCTGCTTGCTGGTTGACAAGTCAACACCTCCTTTTATCTCCATCTTACCGTCAGGTTTCATTCCATTGAATCTCCGACTATTTCATTTTCTCCAACTGAGTTTTCCTTTCCCATTTTCCCACTGTTGGGGATTCTGGTTTTGGAGGACGTGGATAATACTCCAATAATTGGAGAGCCAGCAACTGTTTTTTTTCTTTTTTCTTTCATGGGTATACCTGGCAAGGAGAGGATTTATTGCCCATCCCTAATTTGCCTTGAACTGAATGGCTTGCCAGGCCATTGCAGAGCACAGTTAAGTGTCAACCATATTGTAGTATAAGAGTTTGACACACAAAGAGTTAACATGGGAATACAGTACTACCCGCACAGTGAGTCCCGTGGCTGCAGACTATTGGACCAAGCTCAAGAGGGTTGGAATATAAAAGCAGCGATGTGCTACTGAGCCTTTATAAGGCTCTGGTTAGGCCCCATTTGGAGTACTGTGTCCAGTTTTGGGCCCCACATCTCAGGAAGGACATACTGGCACTGGAGCGTGTCCAGCGGAGATTCACACGGATGATCCCTGGAATGGCGGGTCTAACATATGATGAACGGCTGAGGATCCTGGGATTGTATTCATTGGAGTTTAGAAGGTTAAGGGGAGATCTAATAGAAACTTACAAGATAATACATGGCTTAGAAAGGGTGGACGCAAAGAAACTGTTTCCGTTAGGCGAGGAGACGAGGACCCGTGGGCACAGCCTTAGAATTAGAGGGGGTAAATTCAGAACAGAAATGCGGAGACATTTCTTCAGCCAGAGAGTGGTGGGCCTGTGGAATTCATTGCCGCGGAGTGCAGTGGAGGCCGGGACGCTAAATGGCTTCAAGGCAGAGATAGATAAATTCTTGACGTCGCGAGGAATTAAGGGCTACGGGGAGAATGCTGGTAGGTGGAGTTGAAATGCCCATCAGCCATGATTGAATGGCGGAGTGGACTCGATGGGCCGAATGGCCTTACTTCCACTCCTATGTCTTATGGTCTTTTGGTCTAAGCTTACCCTCAATCAATTCAAATATGAAATTAATTAATTAAATCCTGGTGGTACTCACCCTGAAGGGTAATATGAAGTTATTATTCCAAAAGTTGAGGTGCAACCAATATCCTCCAGGGTTTTTAAAATCAGTGCCATTGCTGCACTTGATAAGTTGCCGGGATTTTGGACTCCGGGTCAGGTGGTTTATATCCTGAGGAGTTTTGAAGATAATTGGGAAGAGAATTTGAAGGATGTTGGCTTTCTCGTGGGGAACATTTCTGAAGCTGCACAAGGCCTCACCCCCTATCTGTAAAGGCGGAGTTATTTCCCACCATTGCAGATATAGACCCCTGGCTTATGCAACTAACATTCTTTTGAGAGGACCTCATGTGCTTATCAAGTTGCGGAGCAGATAGCATGAAATGGTTCTGTCTGGAGTCATGAATGTTTCCCCTGGCAGCAGCTGAAGATATGCTGCCCAGGCATTAAGATGCCAATCTCTACTTTATTCTGTGGCAATTTGACGACAGATAGAAAATTGAAATAGTGCAGGAAAACATTCTGACGACCGGAGATGCCCCACTTGATCATCATTAATGAGTGTCATTTGGTTTCCAATTGCAGTAATTGAAATAAAACACTGAGGCATGCGCAGTGTTGCACGGAAGGTTGGTATTCTTGTCAAAAGTGAGTTCGGAGGTGCGGAGAAAATGAGCTCAGTATACCTGGCGCACTGAAATATCTATATGAAGGCTGCCCCAAAGATGAATTGGGTTGCAAAGTCAATATGAATACGGAGGATTTTCTATGGATATTTGGAACTTCAGAGGGAAGACAAAGATGAGGGGCGGGATTCTCCGGTTCCTCAGCCGCATGATTCGAGGCCGCTGATGGCGAGATTCTATTTTGCCGCCACGTATCAATGGGATTTCCCATTGTAACCACCTCACACCGACGGGAAACGGGCTGGCAGATTTGCGCTCCTGGGAGAAAAAGTGAATCGCAACGACTGGAGAGTTACAGTGCAAAAAGAGGCCATTCAGCCCGTCGTGCCCACGCCGGCCAAAAAGTGGAAGAATAAATATCCGTTCAGTTTAATCCCACTTTCTTGCACCTGGCTCGTGGCCTCACAGGTTACAGCACTTTAAGATACAGATCCAGGTACCTTTTAAATGAGTTGAACCTTTTAGCCTCAAGCACCAACTAAAGGCCCCTCGTGTTGACCGGTCATTTGCCTTTGACCAGGATTACAAAGTACAAATGCCAGAGACAATGTGGCCATTCGGGCACATTCATCCCAAAGAAACTCCAAACTTTCCAAATCAACATCTGACTCACTTAACTTTGAAATGCTCCAGAGAGGTTAGGCCCCAGACCAGAAATTGCACCTTAAATGGGTGCCAACCCTGCCAGGCATGCCCGTCAATGGAGGCTCAAGGCTCATCCGGGCACCATCGACATGTAGCTTGTAAGCCGGGATCTGGAAAAGTCAGCCAGCACCAACAGCAAAGACTTGGAATGTTGGCTGTGGGAAAACGGCACAAGGGAGAGAATCGAACACAGATTGGAGTACAATCCCGCTCCCCTCTCATTACGTAACATTTCAAAAACAACTGGTCTTTTCTTCAGCAGTCTCTCATGGTAACTTGAAGGGCCATTGGTTAGTACACTGCAGACCTGCAAAAATTGCAGAACTTGCTGTTGAGGTCCTCGGGTTTAGCACAGGGCTAAATCGCTGGCTTTGAAAGCAGACCAAGGCAGACCAGCAGCACGGTTCAATTCCTGGACCAGCCTCCCTGAACTCTCCGTGTGGAGTTTGCACATTCTTCCCATGTCTGCAAGGGTCTCACCCCCACAACCCAAAGATGTGCAGGGTTGGTGGATTGGCCACGCTAAATTACCCCTTAAATTGGAAAAAATGAATTGGGTACTCTAAATGTCTATAAACAAAAAAAAAATGTTGGATTATTGTAAACCCCCCCCCCCCCCTGCTGGGGTGTGGGGGGATCTGGTCCCGGGAGGTGCCCCCACGGTGGCCTGGCCCGCAATCGGAGCCCACCGATCGGGCCTGTGCCGTGGGGGCACTCTATTCTTCCGCATCGGCCGCTGTGGTCCTCCGCCATGGCCGACGCGGAGATTAACCCTCCATGTGCATGCGCTGGGATGACGCCAGCACACGCTGGTGCTCCCGTGCATGCGCCAACTCGCGCTGGCCAGCGGAGGCCCTTCGGCGCCGGTTGGCGTGGCGCCAAGCGCCTTCCCCGCCGGCCAGCACGGCGCAAACCACCCCGGCTCCGGCCTAGCCCCTGAAGGTGCGGAGGATTCCGTACCTTTGGGGCGGCCCGCGCCGGAGTGGTTCACGCCACTCCTCAGCGCTGGAGTTGCCCGCCCCGCCAATTCCCGCAGAATCCCGCCCCCAAACTGTTAACCGGTTTCTCTATTTCAACTTATTTCACTGTTTATTGTTTTATTAATTCATTAAAGATTTTCTTCTTAATCTATGCTTCTGAATCCATTAATATATAGTATCGTGCATGCTGTACATGTGTGTCCTTAAAGTTATTCCATTTGTCCTCAGCTGAAGTTTTCGAGATTGCTGCCAGCCCCAATCAATCTACTTAAGCATGTCCTTCTCTGCCTTAAAGTTGACCCTTTACAGTTAGACACCTCAGTATTACTTTCTGACACTGACTTATCCCAAATAATGTCACATTTAATCATGATATGATTGTTTTTTCCTGGGTGTCACTACTTCTATTCCCAATCCACTATCTGGGTCACTTAGCATTATCAGGTGTAAATGTGAGTTAATTCTCATGGCATCTCTGGCATGTTAGATCAAAGAGTAGCCGTGCACTGTATTCAGTAGCTTCGATTTTAGACTATTTAAAACATTTCCAGTTGTTATAGTTTTGGTTATGGTACCTTACTCTTTGCACAGAAATGTTTTATTTCGGCCTAAGATGCCCATTTGCTTTGATCAATTGGTCAATCACGAGCCCCTTTGCTTTCCTGGCCCACCATGGGCGGGATTCACCCATTTCGGCGGCAGAGTGTCCACGCCGTCGGAAACGCCGTCGTGAATGGGCTGCTGGGTGTGCCGGTTCTGGCCCCCACATGGCACTGGAGCAGTGGCCTCCTTCAACGTGCCGGACCCGACACAACATGGAGCGTGGGTTCAGGGACCTGCGACCAGGTGTGGACGGCGCCGGCGGGACTCTGCCTTTTTAGAGTGGCCGCTCGGCCCATCCGGGCTGGAGAATCAGCGGCCCGGCCGCACACAGCGGCCCGTGACCGGTGGCGCGCCAAACGCGCCGGCACCAATGGCGCCGGGGCAACGTGGCCCAGTTGCGGGGATTCTCCGGCCCAGCCCCGGGTTGGGAAAATCCTGCCCCATATATTTCCATCCAGAGCAACTTGTAATCTGCTACTCTCCCCCATTTCGATTTTTGTTCCCAACCCTCGCCCACCACTGGGCCGTCTGTAACCTGTTTTGCTTTCCCAGAGCACTGACCAATGTTCTGCTGTTAACAAATTCTGTTATCTTGCCTTTATGCCACTATTAGCACCTTCTTTAGTCTTTAATGTAACCACTAACACTCCCTTTGTCAATCTCTCCTGACCTCCAAACTAACCCTGGCCTTCAATTCTGTTCCTCACCGCCCATGCCTCCCCCCCCCCCCCCCCCCCCCCCCCCGTTCTCCCCCCCCCCCCCCCTCGCTGTATAATCCATCACATCTCTGACTCTCTTCAACTCTGAAGAAGAGTCACACGGACACAAAACTTCAACTCTGGCCAGAATTCTCCACCCCTTGGACGGGCGTGTGCCTGACCCAGAAGTGCACTCAATCATCAGCTACACATCCCAACATCATTGTTTAATATTTCAGTGGGCAGGCACTCGCAAGAGTCGGAAACGCACCCACTGATTACCAAGCAGCAATTTAGCCCATTACTGGGCCAACTGAATGCAACTTTACTTGGCCCGTCTGCCATTATGGATAGCGAGCGGGCCAATTGGCCAGGTGACCTTTATGTGTTAGCGACAACTCCGATCCAGGGTGGAATGAACTGTCAGGACTGAAATAAAATGAATAAATGTGTCTGGGGAATGAGGTCTGTGTATGATTGTGTTGCCGAGACACTCATGACATATTTTTTCAGCTGATATTTATTTTTGACGGGTCACCAACTCCCCGGGACAGGTCCACAACCACTGTCACCCCGAACGGACACATTAGAAATGCCAGCCCGCACCCTCCCTATTCTTGGTGCCCACCCCTGTCCCACCCTCCCACAGCTCTCAGCCTTTCACAGAGCGCGTTACCTGCTGAATGGCCATTAATTGGTCAGCCAGCCTGGAGCTGCGCTCCGGGGCTGACCGCAGCTGGGAAAGCGCTTCCTGTCCACTTCCGGGTCCGCCGAATGAGCGTGCCCGAGGGGCGAAAAATTCAACCTCTGTTTTTCTCTCCACAGACGCTGACCGAGCTGCATTTCCAGCATTTTCTGATTTTCTTTCAGATTTCCAGTGTTGGCTCTATTTCACATTTTTTGGCCTTATAGGGAAAATTATTCCAGAGCTTTATCATTTACCCCTCAGGTATGCCTGACCTACAAGAATCCTCTCTCTCCTTGTCTTGTCCGCCCTTCCTGAACACCCCAAACCCTTTAATGCTCTGCTCTTTTTCACCACAGGTGAGTCCAACATCCTCATTACTTGACAGTCCTTGTCTGTCACACCAGCTTCAAGTTCCAGCAACATAGATTTACAACTTCACAAAGTTAAGCCTTCGCGTCAGGGCGCTCCCTTGTTTAGCTGATCTTGCTGTGGGGCAGGATTCTCCCACAATCGGCGAATTGGCCCGACGGCGGCGCAAAGAACGGTGCGAGCCACCCCGGCATCCGGCAAACTGGAAGTTGCAAAATCCGGCGCTAGTTCGCGCATGCGCAAAATCGCCAGCGTGGTTCCACGCATGCGCAGACCGGCCGGCGTATTCTTGCGCACATGCAGGGGGTGGCTTCTCCACACCGTGGTGGAGCCCTACAGAGGCCACCGTGGAAGGAAGGAGTTCCCCCATGGCACAAGCCCGCCCGCAGATCGGTGGGCCCTGATCGCGGGCCAGGCCACCGTGGGCCAGATCCCCCCGCGCCTCCCCCCCCCCCCCCCCCCCAGGACCGCACCAGCCGGCCTATCAGCCAGGTCCCGCCATGTGGGACCCCGTCCATTTCACGTCAGCGGGACTGGCCAAAAGCGGACGGCCGCTCGGCCCATCGGGGCCCGGAGAATTGCCAGGGGGGCGGGGGGGGGGGGGGGGGGGGGGTTGCTACCAATGGTCCCTGACCAGAGCAGCGTGATCCCCGTCCCTGCCTGAAAACCGGCGCCGGAGAATACGGCAGCCGGCTTTGGAGCAGCGGGGCGGGATTCATGCTGCCCCGCCCCCCCCCGGGGATTCTACAACCCGGCGGGGGATCGAAGAATCCCGCCCCTGTTCGTTGCCTTTTAGTTTAAATCTTTCCCATTGCCTGTTTTACCTTTCTTTAAGGAGGTGGGTTTGCAATACCAGGTGGGTAGGAATCCCTGCTGCGAGGCACCACGGTAGCATAGTGGTTAGCACAGTTGCTTCACTGCTCCAGGGTCCCAGGTTCAATTCCCGGCTGGGTCACCGTCTGTGCGGAGTCTGCACGTTCCCCCCGTGTGTGCGTGGGTTTCCTCCGGGTGCTCCGGTTTCCTCCCACAAGTGCAAAGATGTGCGGGTTAGGTGGATTGGCCGTGATAAATTGCCCTTAGTGTCCAAAAAGGTTAAGTGGGGGTGACTGGGTTACGGGGGTAGGGTAGATACTAGGGTGTTCTATGCAGGGCCCGGTGCAGACTCGATGGGCCGAATAACCTCCTTCTGCACTGTAAATTCTATGATTCTATAATCCAATTAAGAAGAAACATAGAAAATAGGGACGGGAGTCGGCCAGTCAGTGCTTGGAACCTGCTCCACCATTCAATATAATCATGGCTGACCCTCTATCTCAATAGCATACCCCAGCGCTCTCCCCCTGCCTCTTGACACCTTCAGAACCTATCTATTTCTGCCTCAGATATATTGAATGACTCAGTCTCCACAGCCTCTGTGGTAGAGAATTCCACAGGTTCACTACTCTCTGAGTGAAGAGATTTCTCCTGGTCTCAGTCCTCAATGGCCCACCGTGTATCCTGAGACTGTGACTCCTCCAGTCTCATCTTGTTGGGGCCCGTCCAGTTTATTCCCTTATTTCCCCTTTCTTTTATTTTGCAGTTATCATTTTTGTTCCATGGACGATGAATGAAGATGTATCTTTAAACCAAGCAGCGGAGAGACTGAGGAATTCGGACGTTACAGGAGAGAACACTCTGCTGGTTTCTATTAGTTTGAACAGGAGCCTTCTCACATTGTGGCACCAGAGACAGAGATAGGCTGGGATTCGGTTTGATTAATTGGCTGGGGCCCAATGAATTGGCCCAAAAGACCGTACTCTGCCCGGTAGCAGGTGGAGATTGGATCCTGTCCCAGTGCATTGATTTTCACAGTCCCAAGGAATTTCAATTTGGTTCATGGAAGTGTAGGAACAAGAACTCTCTCTCTCCCCTCCGTGGTTTCTCCAGAAAGGCTATGAGTGCTGTATTCCTGAAGCTGCATAAAATCTGAATGAATCTACAGGAAAACCATTACAGGCTGCAAGCAATGACCAGGACTCCCTCTCTCTCCAGAAAGCCTGTGAGCGCTGTATTTCTGACAACCAAGGCCTGAATGAACCTACAGTAAAAGACTCAAACTGAAAGTAAGGTTTGAAGAGGAGTAAGGTGCTGAAAACCACCACCTGAAACCACCATCCTTTTACTTATTATTTTTTACACCTTTCTTCCCGTCTGTGTTTGTTTGCCTTCTATGTGTCTGTGTGTGTGTAGAGGGTGGGGGGGGGGTGGGTGGGGGGGGGGAAGTTAAAGCGGGGAATTAGGAATTCGATAATAGTTAACCAGTTGTATTTGATGCATATTTCATTATAGTTCTTGTTATAAATAAACAGTAATTGTGTTTCAACTTACAAACCTGGTGACTGTGATTATTGGGCAGCCAAGGGGCTGAGGACCCTGGATACATTTCAAAGAATTATTGGTTAATTCACTTGTGTTGTGACTCCGGGTCACGTGGGGTTACCCCTGGGTGGTCTGACCCCATGGTTCCATGTTGTGGAACCTTTCTTCCCCCAGGACTGCCCACTCGATTGTACCTCTTGGTGAGAATCAAATGGGTATGTCCACGAGGCTGAGCTTACGTGGGTGCCGTTGCACTTGCCACACATGAGCTGCCTACCCGCGGTGACTGCAATGCATTTTTGTTGTTTGCAATCACAAGTGAAGTGGCCGTTTTAAGATGCAGCTTCGTGCTGTTGCTAGGCAGATTAGAGATTCTCCATTTCGTTCGAAAAAGGTTTCTCAACTGTGCAAAAATGGGATTCAAACGAATGCCCATCCCTTTACATCATAAATGGTGCCAATCAGTCCAATAAATGAAGAATGCTTTGATGATGTAAATATTAATACGAATCCAATATAGCCTTAAAAAATGTCCTTCTTCAATTCTATGAACATTTAATACATTAGCATATCCTTATCGGGCCCATTTGCCGCAATCATAGTTTCACATCAAAGGGATCAGTGTTGGGCCCACAATTGTTCACAATTTACATAGATGATTTGGAGTTGGGGACAAAAGGCAATGTGTCCAAGTTTGCAGACGACACTAAAATGAGTGGTAAAGCGAAAAGTGCAGAGGATACTGGAAGTCTGCAGAGGGATTTGGATAGGTTAAGTGAATGAGCTAAGGTTTGGCAGATGGAATACAATGTTGACAAATGTGAGGTTATCAATTTTGGTAGGAATAACAGCAAACGGGATTATTATTTAAATGATAAAATATTAAAACATGCTGCTGTGCAGAGAGACCTGGGTGTGCTAGTACATGAGTCTCAAAAAGTTGGTTTCCAGGTGCAACAGGTGATTAAGAAGGTAAATGGAGTTTTGTCCTTCATTGCTAGAGGGATGGAGTTTAAGACTAGGGAGGTTATGCTGCAATTGTATAAAGTGTTAGTGAGACCACACCTGGAGTATTGTGTTCAGTTTTGGTTTCCTTGCTTGAGAAAGGACGTACTGGCGCTGGAGGGTGTGCAGAGGAGATTCACTAGGTTAATCCCAGAGCTGAAGGGGTTGGATTACGAGGAGAGGTTGAGTAGGCTTGGACTGTACTCGTTGGAATATAGAAGGATGAGGGCGGATCTCATAGAAACATATAAAATTATGAAGGGAATAGATAGGATAGATGTGGGCAGGTTGTTTTCACTGGCGGGTGAAAGCAGAATTGGGGGGCATAGCGTCAAAATAAGGGGAAGTAGATTTAGGACTGAGTTTAGGAGGAACTTCTTCACCCGAAGGGTTGTGAATCTATGGAATTCCTTGCCCAGTGAAGCAATAGAAGCTCCTTCATTAAATGTTTTTAAGATAAAGATAGATAGTTTTTTGAAGAATAAAGGGATTAAGGGTTATGGTGTTTGGGCTGGAAAGTGGAGCTGAGTCCATAAAAGATCAGCCATCTACAATTCTACCACTGGGCGGCAACAGCCGAGCGAGTAAGGGGATGGATCCAGGAGCCAGAAGCCGAGTGGGTGCGTGCGGAGGAGGCCTCCTGCATGGGAACCTCCCTCCGGGCCCTCGCCACGGCAGCACTCCCATCCCCACCCAAAAAACACTCCAGCAGCCCAGTGGTGACAGCCACCCTCCAATCCTGGAACCAACTGCGGCAGCAATTTGGCCTGAACAAAATGTCGAACAAGGCTCCCATCTGCAACAACCATAGGTTCAAACCAGCACTGACTGACGCCACCTTCAAAAGGTGGAGACAGGACGGGGGGACACTGACAGTCAGGGACCTATACACGGACAACAGGATCGCAACACTGGGCGAACTGACGGAGAAATTTCAGCTAGCTGGGGGGAACGAGCTACGGTACCTGCAGCTCAAAAACTTCCTATGAAAGGAGACAAGGACGTACCCACAACCGCCACGACAGATACTACTGGAAGACCTACTGGACGCAAGTATCCTAGAGAAAGGGAACTGTAGTGACATGTATGGCCGACTGGTAGATAGGGACGACACCGTACTGGACGCAACAAGAAGGAAATGGGAGGACGACCTGGGGATGGAGATCGGGTGGGGACTCTGGAGCGAAGCACTGCATAGGGTCAATTCCACCTCCACGTGCGCAAGGCTCAGCCTGACGCAACTAAAAGTGGTACATAGAGCCCACTTAACAAGAAACCGTATGGGTAGCTTCTTCCCGGAGGCGGAGGACAGATGCGAGCAGTGCCAAAGAGGCCCGGCCAACCACGCCCACATGTTCTGGTCTTGCCCCAGACTTGTGGAGTACTGGACAGCCTTCTTCGAGGCTATGTCCAAAGTGGTGGGGGTGAGGGTGGAGCCATGCCCGATAGTGGTGGTCTTCGGGGTTTCAGACCAGCCAGATCTATTCCTGGGGAGGAGGGCGGACGCCCTTGCCTTTGCCTCCCTGATCGCCCGCCGTAGAATCCTGTTTGGCTGGCGGTCAGCAGCACCGCCCAGAGCTGCAGACTGGCTGTCCGACCTCTCGGAATCTCTCCAAATGGAGAAAATCAAATTCGCCATCCGAGGGTCGGAAGACGGCTTCCACAGAACGTGGGAGCCATTCATGCAACTGTTCCGGGACCAGTTTGTGGCCAATGTACAAGAGGAAGAATAGTCGGGTGGCCAAGAATCAGGGGAAAATGGACGGGAATCGGGGGAGGGTAGCCGGAGGGGGGGGGGGGGGGGGGGGGGGGGGGCGGTTACGGGCTCGTTATGGGGGTTTGCTGGCAAGCCAAGGCCCAAAACCAAACTATAAATAAATGCCTATAAACATGTGCCTCGGCCATATTGGGGAATGTAAAATATGTATGCTGGCTAAAGGGGGCGGCCACAATTGTTGTTATGAAGGTGCTTACCTGCAAATATTCATGCTAAACTTTTGTGTTTTCTTTCTTTTTTCTCTCTAATAATTTGTAATTTGTCATATATAAAATATGAAAACTCAATAAAAAACATTTATAAAAAAAAAGATCAGCCATGATCTCATTGAATGGAGGAGCAGGCTCGAGGGGCCAGATGGCCTACTCCTGCTCCTAGTTCTTGTGTTCTTCTGTTCTTGTGTAAACACTCCACTGTGGTGTAATGTCAGAACGGCGCGATATTTGACTGGTTTCAGGAGGCGTGTATCTGATGAGTAGAACTCTGAGGGGTACTCATTGAGTGGATTCAAGCTGGCAAAGTAGCCCCACGTCCTTGTTGGTGTTGGGGGGGGGCAGGGTGTTCCCAGGCAAGTCTGCACAGCAAACTTATTCGAGGCTGCCTTGCGGTACCAGGGCATGGGTTTCAGTGTAGGGCTGGAGAGAAGGAATGGGGAAAGGGGAAAGGAAACCTGGGGCAGTCATTGCAGTGCCGTGGCGGTGTGGGGAGGGTGGAGGGGCAGGTGAGGCAGTGCGGGCTGAGGGTGCCATGCACAGGAGTGTGGGGCATTTGGAGGCGGGATGAGGACAGGAGCAAAGGCCAACGCGAAGGCCAATGCCCCCTATGGGCCAAGCTGAGAGGAAGGCCTTGGAGCGAAGCCTGTAATGGGGCAATGCCTGGGCCTGAGGTGGCAGCTCAGGATTCAGTCAAGGGGTCAGAATTGTCACCACTCGGTCACGTGGTGTGGGCCGGGACGGTGTGGAGTTTTACCCAACCAGCGTGCGAACTAAGGACCGGCATCAATGTTGTGGCCAGGATATGAATCAATGGGCTTTGAGAGGCAGCTGCAGATGATGTTGGAGTGCTAATATCACTGGACTAGCAGTCTACAGAACCAGGGTAATGCTCGAGGGGCCTGGATTTGAATTTCACCACACCAGATGGTGAAATATGAATTCAATAATAATCATGAAACCATTGCCAATAATTGTGAAAAATCCACCTGGTTTACTCGTGTCCTTTAGTGAAGGATCTGTTGTCCTTCCCTGGTCTAGTCTACATGTGACTCCAGAACCACAGAATGTGGTTGACTCTTAAAAGTCCTCTGAACAAGGGCAATTAAGGAGGGGCAATAAATGCTGGCCTCACATCCCATGAACGAATAAAAAAGAAAGATGCTAGCCATCAAGTCTCTCTCTTCGACACTGCAGCGAGGAGATGGTCAGGAACACAGAGCCGGGTGATCCCACTGTCGTTCTTCTCGCTTATATGCAAGAGGGAAGAAGAAGATGTCAATGATGGTGCTTGGCTTTCCAAAGGCAGGAGAAGGACCATGAAGAGGCAGGATTGCTCTGCGCGCAGAGGATAAAGTCTAAAGAGCCCTCATTCGCAGGTGCCTCACTAGACCCAGCGTCTACAAGATGGTGCCTAACATACCAGCAGATATCCGAGACTAGTGTCAGCAAAGACTCCGCATGTCCAGGGAACTGGTTGGTCACATCTACCACCTGCTTCAAGATTTGGCACCACAGGAGCTTTGAGGTCATCTACTGTCGCTGAGAGTGACGGCGGCACTCAATTTCTACACCAGTGGCTCCTTCCTGGGCTCCATTAGTGATGGGATGAGGGTGAGGAGGTTCTCGAGGGCGAGGATGTTGGCCACGAGGTCATGGTGATGTCCAGATGAGGTGTTCAAGCTCGGGACGCACTCATTGCTGCTACATTTGTGGTGGGTGATGAGGATACAAATTGAGGATACCCCATAATCTTCACATGGCATCTGTGAGCTTTACACCCACGTCTGACTGATCACAGCGCACATACCCTCCGGTGATGGAGATACAACAGACGGCCTTGGTCCCTGAATTCCAGGAGGTGATGACAGTTTGTGGTGGGTGTCAGTGCATTGATCCTCCCAGAGCTTCAGTGAATGTTATAATAAAAATAATAATCTTTATTGTCACAAGTAGGCTTACATTTAACACTGCAATGAAGTTACTGTGAAAAGCCCCTAGTCGTCACACTTCGGCGCCTGTTCGGGTCAGAGAGGGAGAATTCGGAATGTCCAATTCCCCTAACAGCACGTCTTTAAGGACTTGTGGGAGGAAACCGGAGCACCCGGAGGAAACCCACGCAGACACAGGGAGAACGTGCAGACTCCACACAGGCAGTGATCCAAGCCGGGAATCGATCCTGTGACTCTGGCGCTGTGAAGCAACAGTGCTAACAACTGCGCTACTGTGCCACCCATAATGTCTGACCCCTGTTTGGTTGATGGCTGCTCATTCAAACTCAATGATTGGGGTCATATCATGGCGATGCAGTGAGGAACATTCAACTTCTCCTGATCCTATGGCATCCTTCATAACCTGAACCCTTGAGGAACAGAGTGTCACCGGAGACAGAAGCTGATGGGATGGGGGGGTTTGGGGGGAAGGGTTGTAACAGCTGCAACTCAAAGGTGCTGAAAGCAACAGGGAGAATGACTGAACTCTGTCGACAGCCTAGTACATTCTGGCTGCCAATGAGATACCGGCATGACTGATGTGTTCAGTCACTGTGAAGGAATGCCATCAATTTGCTGGGAAGGTTGAACAAAGCACAGGGAGGAGGCCACGGACTGAGTCCTGCCTCTATTGTGCAGGAATCAAGTTTTCTCTTCAGACTGACAGAAACACAGCTCATCATAACAACGAGCTATAGAAAGAGTGAAATTAGTGGGAGTTTATTTACAGAAGTGAACACGATGTACGAGTGATTAACAACCATGTCCACGCTGAGCAATGACAACTTTTTAACCATCTGTCGCCTTGTCGCTGTGTCTCGCTGCATCCCCAACATCCACTGTGGAGGTGGAGGCAGCCTGCTGTCTGCCTTGCACTGCTGTCTGTGATGACTTTAGCAAGAATCCTGTGGAGGGCTGAGACTTGGGGGCCATGGCCTGCCTTTGGGGTCCTGCTGTGCAACAGTTCCACCCTCCTTGGTCTGTGAGTCTAAGCTGAAGCAGTGACAGGACAAGGGGATTAGAATGTGCGGCTCATTCCACGGGTCACCTGGGCGGATGGATGTGCACCTGTTTATCCTCCTCCCTGTGGGTTCCCAGGCACCCAGGCTTCCTCCTTGAGAGGTAGGAGAAGCTGGAGTGAGCTCAGGATTGCCCAACCCCCTGGCATTGATGCTAATGAATGCCAGCAAGTGGCTGAGCCTTGGAGAGTAGCTCTTGCAGCAGTGCAGGACAGACATCTTGGACCAAGGTATCCACCGCGGCCGCCACCCGACCAGTGTTGGCATCAATGCGTTGGCCTGTTGGCACTGTCACCCCAGTCTGAAGGTGGACAGGCTCTTCCATCAAACCTAGCAAGAATCATAGAATCATAGAATTTACAGTGCAGAAGGAGGCAATTCGGCCCTTCGAGTCTGCACCTGCCCCTGAAAAGTGCACCTGGGATGCGGCCGGGGAATCCTGGAAGAGGATTCTCGATGGTCGTTATGCTTTGTGAGATCTAACATGAACTCGCGAGATGCTGCGATCTGGATGGGCGGGACCCAGACTCACACAACTAAAAGAGCTTAAAAGTCACTTAACTATGCTGCGCTTGGATCGAATGGCCACCTGGCATCGATAAGCATCATCAAGGAGAGCCTAACTGGGCGCACAAACGGGGACCAGGCGGAACGGTGCTCGAGGGGGAAATCCCAGGCGATTCGAGGCCCTCTAGTGGTCGGTCTGTGGGCAGGTTGGCACCCTGGTACTCCTGGTGCCACCTGGGAACCTTGGCACTTCCAGCCTGACACCATGGCAGTGCCACCTGGGTGCTACCCTGGTACTGCCAGGGTGCCCAGGTTGCACTGAAAGGCTGGAATGGGCACTGCAAGGGTGCCATCTGGCAGTGCCAAGGTGCCAAGCTGGCATTTTCCCCATTCCGGAGATCAGGTCCGGGCCCAGAATGGACTCTTTTTTTTAATAAGTTACCTGTGATGTTGTCAGGGCCAATAATCTTTGCTGCATCCAATGTATTCAACCATGTCTTGATACCACGTTGTTATGGACCAGGATACAGAAAAGTCCAAAGTATATCATGGAGCTCACCTGACCTACAACTGTTTATTTATTTTGGTTACGATGAGCACAAGTACCTGCCTTTCAGCTGTTATTCAACAGAGTTCTTAGGTGCTTTTAATCAAAAAACAAGCTTTATTCTCCAAATTTAGTTAACATTCGTATAAACACACACAGTAAGAATTTTATCAACTCCAACCATAAAGATCCCACACAGCTACAGTAATCTATGTATAACCCTTAATGAATTCCCCCTTAACTGTTCCAATTCAATAATAAAATCCAAGTAAAACCAGAACCCCCCCCCCCCCCCCTTTTCAAAGGTGTGGCCCAGCACACGGCGCGCTGACTGATATAAGACTTGTTAGTGATACTCTGTTCCCATTTCACACAGCTGGTTTGAATTCCTTCCAGGGCAGCATGGTGGCGCAGTGGGGTGGCCCTGCTGTCTCACGGCACTGAGATCCCAGGTTCGATCCCGGCTCTGGATCACTGTCCGTGTGGAGTTTGTACATTCTCCCCGGGTTTGCGGGGGTTTTGCCCCCACAACCCAAAGATGTGCAGTCTCGGTGGATTGGCCACGCTAAATTGCCGCTGAATTGGAAAAAAAATGAATTGGCTACACTAGGGGCTGGTTTAGCTCACTGGGCTAAATCGCTGGCTTTTAAAGCAGGCCAGCAGCACGGTTCAATTCCCATACCAGCCTCCCCGGACAGGCACTGGAATGTGGCAACTAGGGGCTTTTCACAGTGACTTCATTGAAGCCTACTTGTGACAATAAGCGATTTTCATTTTTTCATTTCAAATTTCTAAAAAAAAAGAAAAAGGAAAAAAAAAGGTTTGAATTATTTCCAGAAAGCAGTTATCCCTTTTAAGTTACCAAGCAGTCAGAAAACCGCTTTTAACTGAAGATAGAGAGACACTTCTTTCAACCTGTGCAGTACAAACCAGTCCAAATTTCAAAGCGCAACTAAAATCTCCCAGAGCCACAGCCCAGCTCCACCTACACAATGACATCACTGAAGCCATGTGATAAGACAAAAACATTTCTTAAAGGGACACTCCCGTGACAACGCAAAGTGAATCAAATTGGTTGAAGGCTGGCATTGTGGTGCTGGAGACCTCCGGAGGAGGCCGAGATGGATCATCCAGCCCATATAGATCCACATTAACCCTTACCAACTTTTACAGATGCACCATAGAAAGTATCCTATCGGGCTGCATCACAGCCTGGTATGGCAACTGCTCGGCCCAGGACCGTAAGGAACTTCAGAGAGTCGTGAATACCACCCAGTTCATCACACGAACCATGGACTCCATCTACACCTCCCGCTGCTGGGGGAAAGCGGGCAGCATAATCAAGGATCCCTCCCACCCGGCTTACTCACTTTTCCAACTTCTTCCATCGGGCAGGAGATACAGAAGTATGAGAACACACACGAACAGACTCAAAAACAGCTTCTTCCCCACTGTCACCAGACTCCTAAATGACCGTCTTATTGACTGACCTCATTAACACTACACCCTGTAAGCTTCATCCGATGCCAATGCTTATGTAGTTACATTGTATATCTTGTGTTGCCTATTATGTATTTTCTTGTATTTTCTTGAATTTTGTTTAATTCCCTTGTCTTCCCATGTACTGAATGATCTGTTGAGCTGCTCGCAGAAAAATACTTTTCACTGTACCTGGGTACACGTGACAATAAACAAATCCAATCCAATCCAGAGATGACTGGGTAAAGATTACTGCAAATATATCAACCTTGACTAAGGGGGTCTTTTGGCACATCGCGTTTGAAGCTCCAGTTTTTGGACCCACTCCTGAACTCAATGTTCACGGAAGGTGAATGTGGATCAACTGGTGGATTGACACTCTGCAATATCTTCCAACATGCCCATGGCAGGCAGTAGGTGTGGGAGCGACACCTGGTCAGCCATACCTGATGCAGAGTGGCGTCCCTCAAGCTACAGACACTGGCTTTGGTCTCGTGACCTTTTCCAGGAATAACGAGGTTATGGAAAACAGACATAAGTATGTGCTTTGTCTGCTTCATCTGTATTGAGATATGGGAAGTCTATCAGCCTTGCCTGCTGCATTGACATGTTGGACTCAGCCATTATTGAGGACAGAGACATCCATTGAGTCATTAGTTGTTTAAATGCCATCCACAATTGTAGAATGATTATAGCGCAGAACAAGGTTATTCATCCCATTGTGTCCATTTTTGCTCACTGCAAGAGTTAGAACATAGAACAGTACAGCACAGAACAGGCCCTTCGGCCCTCGATGTTGTGCCGAGCCATGATCACCCTACTCAAACCCACTTATCCACCCTATACCCGTAACCCAACAACCCCCCCCAACCTTACTTTTCAGGACACTACGGGCAATTTAGCATGGCCAATCCACCTAACCCGCACATCTTTGGACTGTGGGAGGAAACCGGAGCACCCGGAGGAAACCCACGCACACACGGGGAGGACGTGCAGACTCAGCACAGACAGTGACCCAGCCAGGAATCGAACCTGGGACCCTGGAGCTGTGAAGCATTTATGCTAACCACCATGCTACCGTGCTGCCCCTTATTCAGTTCCGCCGCTTTTTCCTCCTAGGCCTGCATATTTATTTCTCTTCAGATCATCATCAGATATTCTTTTGAAAATCACGATTGATTCTGCCTTCCCGATCCAAACCACACTGTGAAAAAGATTCTTCCTCATGTCACCATTGCCTCTTTTGCCACTCATCCCAGAGTAGTCAAGGAAATGGCCCTCGAAATAGTGGATGCATTGGTGGTCATCTTCCGAGATTCTATAGACTCTGGAGCAGTTCCAGATTGGAGGGTAGCTAATGTGACCCCACTCTTTAACAAGGGAGGTAGAGAGAAAACAGGGAGTTATAGACAGGTTAGCCTCACGTTGATACTGGGGAAAATGCTAGAGCCCATTCTAAAAGTTTGAATCGCAGAGCATTTGGAAAACGGTGGCAGGATCAGACAGAGTCAGCATGGATTTACAAAAGGGAAATGATGCTGGACAAATCTGCTGGAATTCTTTGACGATGTAACCAGTAGAGTTGATGAGGGGAAGCCAGTGGATGTGGTATACTTAGACTTTCAGAAAGCTTTCGACAAAGGGCCACAACAAACATTACCGTGTAAAACTAAAGCGCATGGGATTGGGGTAGTTTGGTTAGATGGATAGAAAATGGGCAGCACGGTAGCATTGTGGATAGCACAATTGCTTCACAGCTCCAGGGTCCCAGGTTCGATTCCGGAGGATGTGCGGAGTCAGCACATCCTCCCCGTGTGTGCATGGGTTTCCTCCGGGTGCTCCGGTTTCCTCCCACAGTCCAAAGATGTGCAGGTTAGGTGGATTGGCCATGATAAATTGCCCTTAGTGTCCAAAATTGCCCTTAGTGTTGTGTGGGGTTCCTGGGTTGTGGGGATAGGGTGGAGGTGTTGACCTTGGGTAGGGTGCTCTTTCCAAGAGCCGGTGCAGACTCGATGGGCCGAATGGCCTCCTTCTGCACTGTAAATTCTATGATATAAAACTGGTTTGCAGACAGGAAACAAAGAGGAGGAATTAATGGGTCTTTTTCCCATGGGGCAGGCAGTAATTAGTGGTGTACTATAGGGATCATTGTTATGATTCCAAAGATTGGGGCCTCACGGTAGCATGGTGGTTAGCATCAATGCTTCACAGCTCCAGGGTCCCAGGTTCGGTTCCCGGCTGGGTCACTGTATGTGTGGAGTCTGCACGTCCTCCCCGTGTGTGCGTGGGTTTCCTCCGGGTGCTCCGGTTTCCTCCCACAGTCCAAAGATGTGCGGGTTAGGTGGATTGGCCATGCTAAATTGCCCGTAGTGTAAGGTTAATGGGGGGATTGTTGGGTTACGGGTATACGGGTTACGTGGGTTTAAAGGAGGGTGATCATTGTTCGGCACAACATCGAGGGCCGAAGGGCCTGTTCTGTGCTGTACTGTTCTATGTTCTATGATTCACAATGTATATTCATGATTTCGATTAAGGATCTAATTGTAATATCTGAAAATTTGCAGATGACACAAAGTTGGGTGGGAGGGTGAGCTGTGAGGAGGATGCAGAGATCCTTCAGTGTGATTTGGACAAGTTGAGTGAGTGGGCTAACGTACGGCAGATGCAGCATAGTGTGGATAAATCTGAGGTTATCTACTTTAGTAGCAAAAACAGGAAGACAGATTATTATCTGAATGGCTATGGATTGAGAGAGGGGAATGTGCAATGAGACCTGGGTGTCCTCGTACACCAGTCGCTGAAGGTAAGCATGCAGGTGCAGTAGGTGGTGAAGAAGGCAAATGGTATTTTGGCCTTCATTGCGAGAGGAGTCGAGTACAGGATCAGGGATGTCTTGCTGTAATTATGCAGGCCCTTGGTGAGACTACACCTGGGATACTGTGTGCAATGTTGGTTTCCTTATCTGAGGAAGGATGTTCTTGCTGTACAGGGAGTGCAATGAAGGTTTACCAGACTGATTCCTGGGATGGCAGGACTGACATATGAGGCGAGATTGAGTCAGTTAGAACTACATTCGCTGGAGTTCAGAAGAATGAGGGGGGATTTCATAGAAACCTGTAAAATTCAACAGGACTCAACAGGGTAGATGCAGGAAGGATGTTCCCAATGCGGGAGAGTCCAGAAGCAGGGGTCACAGTCTGAGGATATGGGGTTGACCATTTCAGAGTGAGAAGAGGAGAAATTTCTTCACCTAGAGAGTGGTGAGCCTGTGGAATTTGTTGCCACAGAAAGTAGTTGAGGCCAAAACATTGTATATTTTCAACAAGGAGTTAGATATAGCACTTAGGGCTAAACGGATCAAAGGATATGGGGAGAAAGTGGGAACAGATTACTGAGTTGGATGATCAGCCATGATCAGAATGAATGACGGAACAGGCTTGAAGGGCCAAATGGTCTACTCCTGCTCCTATTGTCTATGTTTCTATGTTTCACCTTAAATCGGTGTCTCCTTACTCTGGGAATAGCTTCTCCTTACCTACTCTGTCGAGACCCTCATGATTTTGAGCATGTCTATCAAATCTCCTCTTAACCTTCTCTTCACCAAGGACAACAGCTCTAGCTTCTGCCATCTACCATGTAACTGAGGTCCCGCAGCCTGAGACGATCTGCAACTGGACCTGCTCCCAGGAGAAGGGTTGGGTATATAACTGTCATAATGAGGCAATGTATTCCATTTTTAATCTGTCTTTGAGAGCACCTGTTTCTCTAGCCTCGGAAAACCTGGAAGCTAAAGAAAGGTAAGGACTGCTTTGTGGACGAGGGAAGTGACTTTATAGCACTGCTTGTGGGCCAGGGTAATCATGGGCTTATCTGCTTCTCTGTTCAAAGTCATACTCCCCATATCCTGAAATCGGAACAGCCCTGTTTCCCCCGACCACCCCAGCTCTGCCCAGTCATCCCCAGGATTGGCACCATCATCCCCTCTTCCCACAAGGATTTGACACCACGCCTCAAGAACATACCCTTCTCCACCCAGATACAGTGCCCCCTCCCCCACCCCCACTCACACTAACCCAGCTGCAGTTTCCCTGCCACTTTCCCATGACTTAGGGCATCTTCAGGGGCATTCACTGTCTGATCCAGCGATCACCCTGCCAATTAGACTGGCTTCCGGACAGGGCGAGGGAAAACACAGACGTGCGCAGTGATGCTAAAACTGAGCAGCACTCATGGACTAACTTTCCTTCCAACACTACCCTCTCTTCCGCACTCGCCCGCCCCGCAAGACGTCCCAAACTCCCCACATGTTTAGTAGGCCCATTCCAGACACGAACAGGACCACACAGTCAAGGAAAGTCTCAGACAGGAAGCCACAAGGTTTCTGCTCCTGTCGCCGATCCAACAGCATCCGGTCGCACTGCAGGTATCGGGTTAAAAATAAGATGAAAGCCGGGTGGCACAGTGGTTAGCACTGTTGCCTCATGGCGCTGAGGACCCAGGTTCGATCCCGGCCCCGGGTCACCATGTTGAGTTTGCACATTCCCATCATGTCTGCGTGGGTTTTACCCCTACAACCCAAAGATGAAATGAATAAAAAATGAAAATGAAATGAAAATCGCTTATTGTCACGAGTAGGCTTCAAATGAAGTTACTGTGAAAAGCCCCTAGTCGCCACATTCCGGTGCCTGTTCGGGGAGGCTGATACGGGAATTGAACCGTGCTGCTGGCCTGCCTTGGTCTGCTTTAAAAGCCAGCTCTTTAGCCCTGTGCTAAACCAGCCCCTATGGATTGGGCAGGTGGATCGGCCGCAATACATTGCCCCTTAATTGGAAAAAACAAGTTGGGCACTTTAGATTTAAATTTAAAAACAAAAAATAAGATGAAAGCCATGATGCAAGTCTTCGTCTTCTTCTTTCAGGACTCTACACCCAGGGAAATATGTGTTTTCTAAAGGCAAAGGTCAGCAAAATCGGAGTTAATAATTCAATCTGCACTCACGTGGCTTTCTGCTGATTCCTCCCAATGCTTCGAAAGGAAATTACATGATCACACTTAAGCAGCCATTATTTCACTAAGCTGTTTTTGATTGAACTGTGGGAAGGTGAACAAAACTGTCCCAGCGGGACGTGCTCTCCTGTGTCACTGAACTGACTGGTTGAGGTTAATTTGGGGTAGGTGGGGAGGGGGCGGGGGTGGATGGAGGAGGAAAAGAACCAAAAAAAAGGTATTTTATTGTATAGAGTTGCCTGAAATGTTAAAAGGATTAACGTCAAGCTTCCTAACCGAGTGAAGTAAAATAAGACATCAACTGTTACAGTGGGGTCACAGCATTCTCTCGGTTGCTTCAGCAATTGATGGTGTCGTCCGAACGCAAAGCCACACACCAACATGTGCTTGGCATTCGCCCAAGAGTTAACACTTTCCAGGCACAAGTGGCTGGAATTGTTCAGAAAGATCACTTCACAAACCTAATCTAAACGAATGGACACTATATTCAGAACAAGCTGGTAAGACATACGACCGGTTGTAAAATGCACCAACCATGCTCACACAGGCCTCGTCCAAAGATCTATTCGGAAGCTGTGCCTCTTGGAAAAGGCAATAATCAGCTGAATTGTCAGCAGACATTCTCCCGATCTATCACCAGAACTTCATTGGAAAATAGACAGAAACGCTGGGATAAATGGCGCGACCAATAGTTTGTGCCATCCTTCAATTAATAATCCACTTAAGCTACAGTGAGAAATCCAGGAATCCCAGTGGGAATTCTATCCCAAAGGTTTTTTTTTTAAATGTTGGCCTCTTCTTTCCCATTTCACCAGGGAATTCACTCCTGGGAGGAACTTAAGTGACGGTCCTTGATCAGTGTCTGCACTCTCATCGGCACTTTCAATTTTCAATTCTTTCAACTCAGATTTTGGTGGGATTATTTTGTGTGATTCTTAGATCAATATTGCTTTCAAACGCCTGAAGCCATTCCCTGGTTTCTCATGCCCTAGCAGACACTTAACTTTTTCTGTGGGCTTAATATCCTCACCTCGAATAACCTGACTTACATCAGAAACAGTAAAGGTCCCAGTTGCATGGTTTTGCCTCCTAGTTTTCAGGACCAGAGGGTGGATTTTGGAAAGGTGGTGGCTGGCTGCTTCAATGTTGGCGGGTGTAAATTGTTAATTCACTGCAACAATTGTGTGAGGCGTAAACATCAATGGTCTAGATTGTCATGATATGCAAACATGCAACCAATGAACACTCAGAATAGGACACAACCAATGGGCAGTCAGGACACTCAGAGGTGGCATCACCACAAGGGGACATGACATAAACACTATAAAAGGGATGAGGCACTCACACCCTGCCTCTTTCCACAGACAGACATCTAGAGAGTTAGACAGTGTTGATCAGCAGCATCACACCCCAGCATTTGGCTTAGAGCAGGCTGGTACAGTTAGACAGAGTTACCACAGTTAGATTAGCAGAGAGTCGAACTCATTTGAGAACTGTGTTGATAGTTCAATAAAC
The DNA here is from genome assembly GCF_902713615.1 of Scyliorhinus canicula. Classification (NCBI taxonomy): domain Eukaryota; kingdom Metazoa; phylum Chordata; class Chondrichthyes; order Carcharhiniformes; family Scyliorhinidae; genus Scyliorhinus; species Scyliorhinus canicula. Next base: position 19,343,146 of record NC_052149.1, read on the forward strand.
ACGTTGAACTCATTTCAGAATCTGGAGCATCCTTTCGTTCAGACTGCATCAAGTAGCAGCCTGTGTTATCCGAAGCAGCAGAACACAACATGATACCAGGAGTGACTGTTCAATCTATTTAGTTCAACTCAGCAAGATTCGTGACAAATAGCTACTGAATACAGGCACAATGGACAAGATTCAGCCTCCTCATCAGCTCAGGACCACCGGCAATCTTAGTGCCAACTGGCGATCATTCAAGCAGAAATTCCAACTATACGTGGAAGCATCCGACCTCAATGGCGCGACATAGATGAGGTTATGCCTTTTGCTAGTGAAAGTCTCATTGGATTGAAATAATCTTCTTTAAATGATTAATTGCTGGAATTTCACAGCTTTCAACCAAACCCTGTGGACACATCGCCTATATTCAATGGTTGACTTTTGTATAATCCTAAAAATAACATTCCTGTTATTGGAAACGAGGAACAAATGTTTGGGAAGAGAAAGGGGGGCTGGATTCTCTGCACCCCGATGCCGAAATCGTGTCTGGCGCCAGGGCGGAGAATCCATTTCCGCGCACGGAATTAGGATCGGCACCGGTTCCCTGATTCTCCGGGCCCCGGAAAGCGCGTACACGGAGAGTACGCTGCACCACATATCCTCTCCCTACAGCCATTGCTGGAGGTCGACCACTAAGAACCGATCTACCTTTGCCTTGAAGGCAATGATGGTTGGGGGAGCATCTCGTTCTGCGTGGTGGGAGGGAGCACCAAGGCCATTGAAGGGGAAACATGCAGGCATTGGCGGGGGAGAGCGGGCAATGGGGACGGGGAGGAGAGCCCCCAAAGATTGTGCCGAGAGGGGGAAGGAGCAGCGGCGATACCTCCACGGTCGTGGGGTCGGGAGGGGGGAAGGGAACATTGATCCTCAGTTCTGATCGGGGCGCCCTTTAAAGATGGCACCCTGATCTCAGTGGATCCAGCCTTGCCGGCTCTATCAGACACCGTCCCACCAGAAATACGGCAGAAATCCCATCTACTGATTTATTATTTTACTCAGAGAAGCTAAAGATCTGGAGTGAAAACTGGGCTGTGCAACTGGAGAGCTACAAATTGGTTTTCGGTCTGAGCCTGACACTTTGAGAAAATATGGTAAGATACCACCCCAAGTGTCCAATGCCATATTTGGCAGGGGTAATACATTTATCTCTTTCATGCTTCAGGTACCATACCGTAGAAGGACATTGGTGACCATGGACGCCCATTAGAATGGTCCATGGTTATGCTTCTTGGTGGTTTGCTATTGCCTCTGTAGTATGGCTGGCCAGGAGATCCTCCAGATCCTACCGCCTGCCGTGCAGTGTATTGGAAGGATTTACAGGCTGTTAGTCAACTTGCTTGGCCACACCATGAGCACATCTTATAGAATCATAGAATTTACAGTGTGGAAGAAGGCTATTCGGCCCATCAAATCTGCATTAGGCCTTGGAAAGAACACCCTACGTAAGCCCATGCCTCCACACTATCCCCATAACCTAGCAACACCACCTAATCCTTTGGACACTTTTGTGAGGATCACGAAGAATCCAGCACGAGTTGAAGGATAGAAAGAAATAACATTTATTTACAATAATATATATATATAATACAACAGCTCAAGCAACTCCCTTGCTGGTCACTCCTCTCTAGCTGGTTCCAGACCGGCCAGCTATATTTATGCAGGGAATCGGCTCATGATTTCTCCACCTCCCCCCCCCCCCACCCCCCACCCCCCACCCCCCACCCCCCACCCCCGCTCATTGGGGAAGCTCATACTCCCAAAGGATTGTGAGATTGCCATTAGTCCCCAGCCAGTGGTAAGCAGGCAGGTTATAACAGACACTAAGGGGCAATTTAGTATGGCCATTCCACCTAACCTGCACATCTCTGGATTAGAACAAGAACAAAGAATATAGCACAGGGACAGGCCCTTCAGCCCTCCAAGCCTGCACCGGTCATGATACCAATCTTTGCCGTATCCCTCTATACCCATCCTATCCATGTGTTTGTCAAGATGCCTTTTGAATGCCGAATGTGGGAGGAAACCGGAGCACCCGGAGGAAACTCATGCAGACACAGGGAGAAAGTGCAAACTCTACACAGGCAGTCACTCGCGGCCGGAATTGAACCCGGGTCCCTGGGGCTCTGAGGCAGCTGTGCTAACCACTGTGCCATCGTGCCACCCCCCCCCCCTTCCATGGTCATCAAGTCCTGGAGTGGAGCTTGAGCCCAGAGTTTCCAGCCCAGAGGTAGGGATGCTACCCACTACACCACAATACACCCATTCCATCACTTCACCAGTGGGAAAGGGTTGAAGAGGTATAAAACTTCCATTGGCATGACAGGCTTCCCTCTCATAAGAAGAAACAGTTCAGATCAGTATTTTTATTTCCCAGCTTTTATTGTGTTTTGCTTCTGCAGCATACGCAGGAGTGCAGGATATTACAAACTGATTGCAAGTGGTTTCAGTGCTAAAACAGAGATGAATGGAGTGGGATATCTGTAAATGTTGCGGTGGTAACTGATTTCAGAAACTTGATCCTGCACTTAAAGCGCAGTGTGCGGTGCTCAAATTATTTGAAGTTTGGAAAACATTTAATGTGTGAACGGCATCAACCGGGACTTTGGATTCATGTCACATTACCTTCACCCCCCCACCACAATCTGGCCTGAGCTTGCAAAATCCTACCAACTGTCCTGGCTTGAGACAATTCACATCTCTTTAACCTGGGGTTACCCCTCTGTCTGGATATGTAAAGACTTAATTACCTGCAAATGCTCGCATTCAAAGTATCGTCTTGCATCTTTGACTTTGTCTATATAAATGTTTCTGGAACCTACCTCTCCATTCACCTGAGGAAGGAGCAGTGCTCCCAAAGCTAGTGATTTGAAACAAACCTGTTGGACTTTAACCTGGTGTTGTAAGACTTCTTACTGTACCCTTATTTTGAGCATGGAACAGGTATAGCAACAGATGAAACACCCAGAAAACTGCTCTTAAAAAACAGAAAGTTCTGATGATGTCAAAGAAGCGGAATAATTGCTCATAATGGCACACAGGAGAAACCTGGGCTGCACGGCTCTCCTTCCCAATTCCCAATTCCCTTCCCGCACCACGTGGTGTCCTTAGGCAGACTTCCATCCGTTTCCACAGCTAGTAATTCCCGGAATGGGTCGTTAATCTGGCGGCAGGGGCTGAGAGCTTGAGGGGCTCCACGCCACGTGAAGTGTGGCTGACAAGGAGTCTCTCGCGCTCTTGCCGCCAGCCATTGGTGTGAGTTTGGAAAGATTTAACAGGTTGGTGTTCAACAGATTTGACCGTGTTGTAAACGCACCTTCCTCGGCCATGAAATGAAATGAAAATCGCTTATTGTCACATGAAGGCTTCAAAGGAAGTCACTGTGAAAAGCCCCTAGTCGCCACATTCCGGCGCCTGTTCGGGGATCAAGTCCTGGATTGGGACTCTAACACAGAGCTTCTGGCTCAGAGGCATGGGTGCTACCCACTGGGCCACAAGACCTCCTCACTACTCCCTTCGATACTGACAGTGATGCTGCAGTGGACACTAACCCCGTAACCTTGTCTTCTTTGAAATATCTCACGCTATTCCTCCCTCCCTCCAGATTGCTTTCCATTGTCCGTCGAAAATGGCTCCAAACAAAGAGTTCGAACCCTTAACTTATTCTTGGCCTCTCGCTTGCTCTGCGAAAAACTTCTCAGTCAAACAAGTTCGTCAGATTAATCCAGCACCACCCAGGCCACCATGTCCAAGTACTGACAGCAGTCTCATGCAAAGCAGAGGAAAGTAGATTGGTGGGCATCACTAGGAAAAGGTCTCATGAAGCACAACTAATCATTGGATAGAAGTGTGGTTCAAAGAATCAGCCCGAGAGCTACATAGCTTTATCACCAACTCTCACTACCATCCAGCGAAGCCTCCAAACAATTTACCTCACGTGCAGTTATTTCCTTATGCTGAATGGCAGCAGGCCAAGTTTGTAGAAATATACCTTATAATTGTTGCATTTTTAAAAATTCCATTCTGATGTTAATTTCAATTTGCTGCTTACCAATGTTTCAAATCAGAAACTTACACTGGTTGGAATGGACTTATAACAGCCATTAATGAAACATTCTGCAAAGGATTCCTGATTCCTTAAACAACTAAGCTTATAAAACGTATCATCTAGTTTCTTTCTTTGAAGTGGCTTCCTGCTGATTAGCTTTCTCTTTAAGTAGTCTGCCCTTGCCAAAATTAACTTCTGTACTTATCAGCCCATCTTGGAGGAGAAGTCTTATTTTCCAGACGAACAGCTAAGGTGAGGGTTTTTTTTTTGCCATGTTGGAGAGCAGTTTTCAGCTGAGTTCAGCTTCTGGTGTGGGAAGGAAATGTTTTCCTGGTCAGGCAGTATAGCAGGAGAGCTGTTGGCGATAAAGTGGGAAAGAAACGGGCGGAAAGGTAGCACAGTGGTTAACACTGTTGCTTCACAGCACCGGGGTCCCAGGTCCGATTCCCGCCTTGGGTCACTGTCTGCGCGGAATCCTCACATTCTCCCTGTGTCTGCGTGGGTTTCCTCCGGGTGCTCCGGTTTCCTCCCACAAGTTCTGAAAGATATGCTGTTAGGTGAATTGGACATTCTGAATTCTCCCTCTGTGTACCCGAACAGGCGCCAGAATGTGGCAACAAGGGGATTTTCACAGTAACTTCATTGCAGTGTTAATGTAAGCCTAGTGTGACAATAAAGATTATTATTATTATCAAAAACTACTTCAGTGATTTGAGGATGAACGTATCCTCCAGGGTTTGGACAAATGAGAGGCGGCCTTATTGAGACATATCCCGTGTCCCTTAGTGTCTGGGGATGTGCAGGTTAGGTGGGGTTACGGGGATGGGGCGGGGGAGTGGGCCTAGGTAGGGTGCCCTTTCAGAGGGTCAGTGCAGACTCGATAGGCCAAATGGCCTCCTTCTGCACTGAAGGAATCCTGTGGTTCTATGGTTGCTAAAAGTAATGACAGCCACAGGCTTCTTGCAGACCACGACAGTCAACTAAGCCAAGATCATTTAATGTTCTCAGTCACCCTGGTCATAAACACCCTTGTCTGGAATTTCCTCAGGCCTCAGCTGCCGCAACTTCAGCGGAAGGTCAATGGAAATGTCAGACTGATGCACAAACTGAGTTTCCGCCAATCATCACCAAAGTTGCAACTTCCAGCGGGGAGGAGCCCCAGGAAATTTCCCGCACCTTTTCCAACATAACGCCTAGGTCAGGGGCAGAAAGAGAAAGCAACAGGGCTGACATGCTTTTTTGAAAGAGTTTTGTTTTTGCCTCTGTGTGCAGGACACCAGGATTTGCACATATCGTTAGTCAAGCATCATGCAAAATTCCATACATCCATCAACAAGGAAAGGGCATCAGCTTGTGGTGTTTACATGGTTCCCAACTACTTCAAAATTATTTTGCGAATGGGCTGTGTCCAGAAATTGCTCACAATGTTCATATCTTAAGGGACTTGTGGATTCCACATTAATTCCAGGTTGAAAGAAGCTCAGGCATTTGGGATATTGTGGTGAATTATAAACACTAATGATCCACACTGTATTGTACAACATATGTTGAGCCTGTACCTTGTACTAGATCATGTATAGTTGCGCGGATCTACCCATAGGGGGAGATGAGGAGCTTGTACTGGGCTCCACCCTTGGCTCCGCCCATGGCTCTGCCCATGGCTCCTCCCCCTCACCCGAAGTAAAATGGTTGCTGTTGTGAGCCTGCCTGCCAGTTCATCTAGAGTTCATCTCGTCACAGGCAGGCTCTGTTGTAAGATGACTAAAACCACTGTTCGCTTCTAACCACGTGTCGCGTGAATTGATGGTCTCATCAATTTAATCGTCTTGAGAAACAGTAAACAAAGAGCCGCTCGTGAGGGGTCTGGTTGGTGCCGGTACATAGGAGGGACCTAATAGCGTGGAGCATGTCGGGGAGGACTTCCTACCAATGGGAAACCGGGAGATTCCTGACTGGAGGGTCAGTAGGACGGTCTTCCAGACCGTCGCAGATACCCACTGCAATTGTGGCTTATATTGGAAGCACACACGTCTCACAGTCCAAACACCAGGATGTACATTCAATATTGCCAGACAGACATTTGAAGCACTCAGACAACATTTTTGAGGATGCAAACTGTGAAATTGTGCTTGCTTGAGAGTTATCCACCTGTCCTTTCCGACCAGCTTAATCGTCCCTGCGGGAAGGTGAACCCTCATTTTGAGAGTTGGGCAATTTAAGTCCATCTGCTGTGTACCACCAGCTTCTGTATCCCTCACTTTTGGCTCTCTGGAGTCTTTGCAGCTCCAGGACATTGTGGCTATCCTTTATTGGGGTTTAGATTTGGAATCTACAAAGATATTGAAATTGTGCTTCTTGCCTAAGTGTCTGCAGTCTCTCTTGCAGATGCTGCTGGTGTTAAATGATGCTGTTCAACAGCAGTTGGCAGAGCAGACAGCTCTCGATGAGATGCATCATCCAATCTTGTACCAATTGTTTGCATCATCTCCTCCATGGAATCAAGTAATTGGTGTCCCCAGTCATGCCCCGAAAGGGCTTTACAATTCACAGCTGGCCCAGGAGGCTGTAACCATGGCAGGATTCAGCAGGGGGCTCAAATAACTCGACAACTTTCTTCAGCCACCATCTTTGCCCCTTTCTAACACTCGGTCAACGTAGCTCACTTTTACATTTTCTTCTAAATGGGTAAAAATTCTTCCGTGCATATCTGAGTGAAAATCAGTATCCGAGTGGGTCACACAGATGGAATATCTTTGTAGTTCAACACAGTCACTGCTTTAAAGTCACCGAAACACATTTCTGCGGAGAGCGGAGGGAAAGAATACATACTTCAAGCTAATTCCACCCGCCCCCTCCTCCTGCTTCCTGCACCCACAGCAACCAGTAACCTTGATAATAACATCTTCAACAAGTATGAAAGGATTGGGCTGTTAACTCCTTCCATTTAGCTGTGTTCTGTCCTTCTGTTGTAATAAGACTTACACAGAAGAAAAATATGTAGTGGTAGTTTTCTAGCCTTATCTGCAGTCGAAGTTTTTAAGAGTTTTCGAGTACGTAGGCATGTTTTGTAATTGAGAATCACATGCAGTCAGTCCTCAATAATTTTTTCCTGCTGCTTAGATAATCTATTTTTTGGTCACCTTCTGGCAGTTCTCAGCAACATTCATTGTGTTCCTTTGTTTTGCATTCTCACTAGCTTAATCTTTTTATTATTGTCACAAGTAGTCTTACATTAACATGGCAATGAAGTTACTGTGAAAATCCCCGAGTCGCCACACTCCGGTGTCTGCACGGGTACACAGAGGGAGAATTCAGAATGTCCAATTCACCCAACAAGCACGCCTTTTGGGACTTGTGGGAGGAAACCGGAGCACCCGGAGGAAACCCACGCAGACACGGGGAGAACGTGCAGACTGCACAGACAGTGACCCAAGTTGGAAATCGAACCCGGGACTCTGGCGCTGTGAAGCAACAGTGCTAACCACTGCATATTAAATCAACATGCTCAAATAAGGCCATCTAAAATCTATAATCTACTTGCTTTCCATCAGTAGCTAGCTCCATAAATAAATAGCACTCTCCATATATTAATATCGTGCTCATTCTAATTTTTCATCTTGTGCTTTTTATGATATTTTCTGCTCAGGTACTTCCAGACTCTACGATCTATAACCCATTATGCGTACAACCTCACACACTTGCTTTAACTTCTTGATTTCATGGTTTTCCCCACCAATCCATTGAGAGTGCTTTACTGTGATCTCATGAGGTCCCTTAGTGATTCGTGTTTGATTCTTGATGTTTTCTTCCATTCCTTACAGAAGCCGCACACTTAAAGGATGGATTACTATTCACACTGGTCAAGGGGCTAATTGACCAGCACTCCTAAAGTTATTTTTTGATGGGCTGCAATGGATCACAGAACCTTGGGGCTGGGGGGGGTTGGGATTTTATTCTTGGGGCTGGGGGGGTTGGGATTTTATTCTTGGGGCTGGGGGGGTTGGAATTTTACTCTTGGTGCAGGGGTTCAGGATTTTAATCACTGGTTTGAGGTAGGTGGGAAGTATCAGTTTGGAAAATCTCAAATCCAACATCAACCTGTTTGTTCCCCTCTTCAACGTTCTTGGAGGAGGGTCAGGAAGCAGACAGCCAACCCACTCTGAGGAGGTCGGTCAGCTACTGAAACCCTGAATAGAAAACCCCAGTACCTCCATTTGAACAGCATTCCTATTTTTGACTCACGGAGGCTGGGGATTCCCGATGGGAATCATGTGGGCTGATGGAGAAAGAGAGACATCAAGCAGGTCATACTGCCCAAGAGCTGCTCTCATGCCCTCCTGCTGGCACCTATACCCTGCCAAGAAGTGAAATTAGCTTGTTTTTTTTTTGGCAGAGGAAATGCTGGGCGAGAGTTCTCTTGGCAGTGGAGATTGTGCCAACAGATGCTCAGTGGCATCAATACAAGATACGATTGCCTGTCTAACTGGGTAAAAAAAACATAGCATTGCCATCTTGTACGTGGCATTAATGTGCAATAAGCCTTGTCAAGGCAATTAAAAACCTGCGTTGCCTGATCGGTCATACTCATCAAAATGTCACTACCTGTTTTTAAGACCCTAGGTTCCCCCACTTGAGGATAAAGCAAGGGACCTGCCTGCTCAGCAGTTGACCCATCAGAGAGGAAGATTTTGAGGCGTAAGGACATCTTCAGGATCCTGGCAGCGGAGGCTTGGCCTAAAGGAACAGTGAAAGGTCAGCTGTGGCCTGAACAATAAGGAGGGCAGCAGCCATCTTGTGCAGCTGTGCTCTGGTTCATGTAGCCACTATCCAATGGAGGGTGGTGCGCTACGATACTCGTCATCCACTGCTCTACTGCCAATTCCTTTTTCCCTTCATTCCCTTCTGCCACCTTTGTATTTTCCTGTCCGTTTCAGCTTTGGACATAAGACCATAAGACATAGGAGCAGAATTAGGCCACTCAGCCCATCAAGTCTGCTCCGCCATTTAATCATGGCTTATATTTTCTCATCCCCATTCTCCTGCCTTCTCCCCATAATCCCTGATCCCCTTATTAATCAAGAACCTATCTATCTCTATCTTAGAGACACTCAGTGAATTGGCCTCCACAGCCTTCTGCGGCAAAGAGTTCCACAGATTCACCACCCTCTGGCTGAAGAAATTCCTCCTCATCTCTGTTTTAAAGGATCGTCTCTTTAGTCCGAGATGGTGTCCTCTGGTTCTAGTTGGCAAAGGCTGGTGGTTGGGGGAGACACCTTGTCAGCCTTTCTGAGCATTTTGAGCATCTGGCAGGGTGCACAGTGAGCGGCTAATCAGTCAATATCAGTTTTATGTTGCTGCCAATTCCTCCCTTTATCCTCCCATTGTTCCATCCCACATTGGTTATCTGCTTTAAATTTCAGCATGTGCGACTTCCCTTTCCCACCACTAATGTTTTCCCAAGAATCATCTGTATTTGCACCTGGAGTGGGTGAATAATTATTCAAAATTAGGGCACACTGGAGAATTGAGCTCAATTTGCATTTTGACATTTCAAGCAGGATTTGCATTAGTTTCAAACCATTTCGCACTGACTCAGGTCTGTGGGTACGACCCCAGCAATGAAAAGTTTGCTCAGTCCATCGGCAAGTCGTACTTCAGCATGCGTAGAATATCTGCATCGAGGCCACGGGTCTGCACCAACCCTCCGAAAGAGTACTCTGCCCAGGTCCACGCCCCCGCCCACACCTCCTTATCCCCATAGTCTAACGTGCACGTCGCTGGATGATAGGGGACAATTCAGCATGGCTAATCCACCTGACCTTCACATATTTGAACTGTCGGAGGAAATCGGAGCACCCGGAGGAAACCAACGCAGACACGAGGAGAACGTGCAGACTCCACACAGACAGTGTGGAACCCGGTACCCTGGCATTGTGAGGCAATGGTTCTAACCACTGTGCCGCCATGCCCCACCCAAACCCCCTTCAGTACTTCTGATTATCTTTCAGCAGCCGGTTGACTCCAGGAATTAATAAAATTTTCAACAAATTTAGAGTACCCAAATCATTTTTGTTCCAATCAAGGGGCAATTTAGCGTGGCCAATCCACCTAACCTGCACATCTTTGGGTTGCGGGGGTGAGACCCACGCAGACACGGGGAGAATGTGCAAACTCCACATGGACACTGACCCAGAGCTGGGATCGAACTTGGACCTCGGCGCCGTGAGGCAGCAGGGCTAACCCACTGCAGCACCGGGCTGCCTGGTTCCTAATCAGCAGACAGCATGGTTTTATCTTTCACTTTTTAACCTGTAATCCCGGCAATTTGGCGCAGAGTTTACAAAGGAAGCTGGAAGGGCGCCTGTAGTTCTACTGAGTTTGTTTGTTTCTACCTGCAGTGTTGGAGGTGCTTCTTCTCCACACCCCACCACGGGTACACTTGTCGACCTGAAATCACGGAGACCGAGTCACAACAATAAGCATGCGGAACAACTCTACACAATGTCCTCAACAATGCTTTTCCCTTCCAGACTTTTCTCAACAGCTGCACAGAGTGAAGGAGAACCATGCCATTTGAATAATATTTATGCAACACCTTTGAATGCTTTGGATTTTATTAATAAGATAGAACTTAAAAATATATGTATCGCAGGCATTCTTGCAAGTGCCAAAATGAAACGATGAATTACTTCAACTGTCAACCTTTGACCCTTGTAGGATATGAGCCTCCGTCCAGCCTGCTGTGAATTTGCTCATTATTTGAGACGTATATCCTGCCTCAACGCGGAATAGAGGCTGTTAATAACAGTTTAATTGTACACTCAGAACTTGTAAAAGGTACAGTTTTTTTTTTGGGGGGGGGGGTGGTTAAAACGTGCATGCACTAGAAAAAACAATTTGTTAATTGGTGTACGATACTGCAGACAGTATTCAATAAAGTGTGACTGGGGTCCAGTATTGCAAACACCCTGTACATTAGTATGATCCAAGGAAATATTTAATTTTCAGCCAACACCTCAAGGCTGTAATGTAGGAGAGAGAGCACCCCCCCAACCCACCCCACCCATTAGAATTCAAATTGGGCGAGCCCGTAGCAAGTAAGTGATTATTTGACAAGAATAACACCCAGAATGTGCTATCGGCAGGAGGGTTGACAGTCAGAGAACACAAATTTAAGATGGTTGGCAAAATAACCAGATGAGAGATTTTTGGTTGCTGTGGTCTGACACAGGGAGTCTTTGCAATGCGGGAATGCACTGCCTGGAAGGGAGGTGGGGGCAGATTCAATAGCAACTTTCCAGAACATGTTTATTAATAATCATAATCTTTATTATTGTCACAAGTCGGCTTACATTGATACTGCAATGACGTCACTGTGAAAATTCCCAAGGCGCCTGTTTGGGTACACTGAGGCAGAATTCAGGATGTCCAATTCACCGAACAAGCACGTCTGTCGGGACTTGTGGGAGGAAGCCGGAGCGCCCGGAGGGAACACACGCAGACACTGGGAGAACGTGCAAACTCCGCACAGACAGTGACCCAAGTCGGGAGTCGAACCCGGGACCCTGGTCCTGTGAAGCAACAGTGCTAACCACTGTGCTACCGTACCGCCCCAATGCTTGAAGGGGGAAAGGCTGAAGAGCTCTCGGAGAAAGACGAGAGGAGTGAAATTAACTGGATAGCTCCTTGAAAGGTTTGACACAGCCACAATGGGCCAAATAGTCTCTTCCTGTGTGGAAGGCAATAATCTTCCCATCTCAGCAAATGTCATCCATATTCCCTTGAAAATAAGCAACAAATTATACCAAGTGTTAATAGTAAATCAGAGACTTCTTTATGCGGTGAGGATAAAGTGTTTTCTCTTGGCAGCCAATCCTGGCATGAAGAACCAACCTTGACTAAGGAGTCACCCTTTTTGGCATGTGAGGGATCTTTGTTGGAAAGTCCTCATTCAATCTCAGCGGGATTTTGTATTTCTGGTTGAGAAACAAAAACCCAAGCAAAAGACGGCGACAATGTCCAAAACGCACAACTTTCTCATGTTGTACTGAGCTGACAAATTTACATTCACAACATTCATCCGATTCGCAGTATTTGTTTCATAAACCAGAGCTCTGTTGTCAATCATTCGCCCAATTTATGGAACCAAGTAATTGAGCACAAGCGTACTCATTAAGAAAATGATGACACTTTGCATATAAAATTAGGTTGCAATCATATTCTGCAGTAACCACCCCTAGCAGACTAATGTAGATTAGCTGCAGTTCAATCCCAAGGTGTCACCATTACAGCTGCCCACAGAGTTCAACATCCCCATCATTACCAGAGGACTTTCCGATGTAATAAAATGTGTTTACAATAAGCTTAACCCCATGCCTTATTGCGCAAGGCACTGCAGGAATTCCCCATATTTTGTTCACTTTGAATGTTATTTTGCCCATTTGGTTTAACCTTTAATGCATAAAGTTATTCATCTGTGCTATTTTAAAAGACGTCAGCTGGAAAATTCACAAGTTACCTTAACGAAGACACCATCTAGAATAGTGCATGCAAACAAATTATTCAGGAAATGGTCCAGAACAACACTTTTAGGACTGGGACACATGGGATTAGCTTTGTTGAGGGTTAATATAACAGGTCAGTGCTAAAAAAAAATCCATCGACCTTTTTTATGATATGAAAATGAAATGTATATTCACACAGGTTTTCTATTTAATTAAATATGTATTGTTCATTAAATACAAGGTATAAATCATATTTTCCATCCAATAGTGTTAGACTAGCTGTACCTTTCATTTCCGTGAACTGACTTGAAAAGGTTTTGTTACAAGTTTGTACTGTACTTTGTTGAAGAGGCTGAAAGGGTAGGGGGGGGAAAAAAGCCTCTGCGGAAGGATTTGAATTAAACAGTCTTTCACCCTTTTAATATCACACAAGAGATTTTTCTGCACTGATTCATTTAATTTAGTGGACACAGCAGTGTGGTCCATTGATTGTGGGCTAAACCTCTGAAGGGCCTGTTGAGCACCCCTGGTAAAACGTGGGAAGAGAGTAAAGTTGGAAGTGAATTAATTTGATTCTGTACATAATTCTCCTTCAATGGGGTTCTGTGTCCCATTGCAAAGGCATGAAAAGCAGACACCGAGTTTGATTGCTCAATATTCATCTACATTTTCCCCTCTATGGGCACAATATGCTTGGCTTAATTAACTTTTCTCAAAGGTGAAGCACTGCGCACCATCTGCTGTGTGACAATCACATGTGTATGCCTCTCAGAATAATCCCGTTACTACTAAAAAAAGCTATCATAATGTGGCCAAAACAAAAAAAAACTTCCAGATATCGTGACACAGGCAAAGTGTAACAAAATATTCGACATTTTCGCCTCAGCTTTGGCAAAAAAAAAATTTGCCAAGCGAAAATATCAATTTGCACAAATCTGTACGCAATAAAATCCAAACGCCGACAATTAATTTGAACTTTCTCTTTCCCTCTCTACCAAATGAAAGATTCTGCACGCTTCATCTAAAGCCAAGCTCAAGAACAATTGGCCCGCATGAATATCATCCCGTTTTTATCTTTTCCTCCTTTTCCATCAGAATTAAAATGAATGACATGTACGCGATGGCAACGGGCAACAATCTGTTTCACGTCAATATTGAAATATTTTTCAGTCATTTCATTTATTTATTTTTAAATCAAACTTCATCGACCACACAGTGCCATCAAGGGCCTGCTGAACTTGCTCTAAAGCTGGGTCATTATTTGATCTTTGTGGCTGGTAATCTGATTATCTCATTGTGGAGGTAAACTTCAGACCCAATCTTGTTAGCAGCTGGCTGGGCTGGATTACTACAGTTACTGAACTGGAAAATGAACTGAGCAGCCCGGCTTTGGCCTTGGTCTCTTTGAGCCCAAAGGGATGGTTACTTCAGGGGTGTCCACTGTGGGTCGAGCGGCCTACGAATCAGCAACGTTTCCTTGCCCCTCTACAAAAATATGCGGAGCGTGCTATTTTATAATTACACGAAATGTATGACTGATTTTAAAAAAAATCTGAAATCATAACTGTCTAGAATAAGGAAACTAGCTGGGGCCATCGGCCTTTCTTTAGGTATATATAGGTTGAAGCACATCACTGAAATATGCAAATTCTCAAAAGAGTTGTGTGGTCCCTACTTAAGACACTCACAGTTTTGCTTGTTGTCATATAGCAGCCTTGACTGCTTTTACAGTGAATGCGCTGCGCAGTCAAAAGCACAAAAAGTCTCAAAAAATAGCCTGAAAGAGTTCAAAGGAAATAAAAGAGAATAGGCCTAATCTGGGATTTTTATGTACACTGAAAAGAAGAATAAAATATAAGTTGGCTAATGCGGGCTGTTATGGTAATGTTATCCATATCAAAGCACGATGGCGCTGCGGAGAGAGTACTGAAATTTAGTTTGAGCGCCATATGCAAGTTTAAAAAAAGACGAACAATTTAGTCAGGCGCCAATTTTGTTATATGAACCACTGAATGCTCTTTTTTGACAGACTATTGAAGGAACAAGGGATTCAAAGCGTTTGAATTCGATCAGGTTTTCCGCCTGAAGAGCTCCCTAATCACCTCCAGAGTATTGAGCTCGACACTGTGTGGTGGACGACACCAAAGGCAACTTGAGATAATCAGATTTTCCTTTGATTAAGATGATACATTGATGCAGCTACTATTCTAAACATAAATTTATATATTCACTTATTTGTCCTTTTGAGCAAATAGAACTTGATTCCTTTGAGTGCCAACTGAGTTTGGCGTATGCAATAAATTACAATTTGTCGCACCGTTTTACTGAAGAAGATTCAAACTTGTGCCGTTTGTCTTCTAACATAAGCAAAATTCAGGAAAACCCTACGAACTAACAGAGTAATATAAACAAACAGGTTCTGAATGCAGGATTTTGGTAACATATCTTTAATTCATTATTCCTGTTCTTAAGTCCTCACCTATTGCAAATTCTCATTCATATGCTTTAATGACAGAAACAGGGGGAAATGGTCATTTTTAACATATTGATAGTGGATTCCCCTTCTACCACCCCCCCCCCCCCCCCCCCCACCCAGCCAACCCTCCGCGCCCCCCCCACTAATTGGCATTATTTAAGTTTTAAAAACACTTGAACGTCAATGTTTCCCCAAGTCACAATCTGCACTGTCAACGTTCCCGTCGGATGTACTGAAGAACTTCAGCAACATTAGCTATGTATAGCAACGGGATAAAGATCTCAAATCTATTTTGCATGAAGGTAATGCTGTTCTGGCTCATTGAAACATCACAACTTCAAAGCCCACAGCGCTGCCACTCACCACCAAGGTGTTTCTGAATTCAGTGCTATAGTGGCTGTTAGCATCGCTACTACTGACATTAATAATGAATTTTTTCATGCCATGATACATTTAATAAAAGAAAACTTTCATACATCTAAGTGCTAATTTTCACTCACAAAGGAAAGGATGCGATAAAACAACAACTTGGACTTTTATAGCCCCCCCCCCCCCATGGAGTAAAACATCCTGAGATACTTTACAGGAGCCTGTCTCTCTACCACAAAGGCTCCTTCAACAAGACGTGCTGTGAGAAATGAATGGCCAGCCACACTGGAGGTGGGTGCAGAAGCAAGTCCTCTTGGTACGACATATTTTAATGTTAAAAACATGGCTTTGCTTCTGCAGTGCGAGGTGAAGCCAGAGGGGTTTGGCCTGACAAAAGCAGGGGGGGGTGGGGGGGGGGACAATGCGGAAGGAGGGATGTGAGAGCTCACAATGGCAGGGAGAGAACAAAGAACAAAGAAAATTGCAGAACAGGAACAGGCCCTTCGGCACTCCCAGCCTGCACCGATCCAGATCCTTTATCTAAACCTGTTGCCTATTTTCCAAGGTCTACGTCTCTCTGTTCCCCACCCGTTCATATATCTGTCCAGATGCATCTTAAATGATGCTATCGTGCCCGCCTCTACCACCTCTGCTGGCAAAGCATTCCAGGCACCCACCACTCTGCATAAAAAACTTTCCACGCACATCTCCCTTAAACTTTTCCCCTCTCACCTTGAAATCGTGACCCCTTGTAATTGACACCCCCACTCTTGGAAAAAGCTTGTTGCTATCCACCCTGTCCATACCTCTCATAATTTTGTAGATCTCAATTAGGTCTCCCCTCAACCTCCGTCTTTCCAATGAAAACAATCCTAATCTACTCAACCTTTCTTCATAGCTAGCACTCTCCATACCAGGCAACATCCTGGTGAACCTCCTCTGCACCCTCTCTAAAGCATCCACATCCTTCTGGTAATGTGGCGACCAGAACTGCACGCAGTATTCCAAATGTGGCCGAACCAAAGTCCGATACAACTGTAACATGACCTGCTGACTCTTGTACTCAATACCCCATCCAATGAAGGCAAGCATGCTGTATGCCTTCTTGACCACTCTATCGACCTGCGTTGCCACCTTCAGGGTACAATGGACCTGAACTCCCAGATCTCTCTGTACATCAATTTTCCCCAGGACTCTTCCATTGACCGTATAGTCTGCTCTTGAGTTAGATCTTCCAAAATGCATCACCTCGCCTTTGCCTGGATTGAACTCCATCTGCTATTTCTCTGCCCAACTCTCCAATCTATCTATATTTTGCTGTATTCTCTGACAGTCCGCCTCGCTATCTGCAACTCCACCAATCTTAGTATCATCTGCAAACTTGCTCATCAGACCACTTATACCTTCCTCCAGATCATTTATGTAGATCACAAACAACAGTGGTCCGAGCACGGATCCCTGTGGAACACCACTAGTTACCTTTCTCCATTTTGAGACACTCCCTTCCACCACTACTCTCTGTCTCCTGTTGCCCAGCCAGTTCTTTATCCATCTAGCTAGTACACCCTGAACCCCATACGACTTCACTTTTTCCATCAACCTGCCATGAGAAACTTTATCAAATGCTTTACTGAAGCCAATGTATATGACATCTACAGCCCTTCCCTCATCAATTAACATTGTCACTTCTCAAAGAATTCTATTAGGTTTGTAAGACATGACCTTCCCTGCACAAAACCATGCTGCCTATCACTGATAAGTCTATTTTCTTCCAAATGTGAATAGATCCTATCTCTCAGTATCTTCTCCAACAGTTTGCCTACCACTGACGTCAAGCTCACAGGTCTATAATTCCCTGGATTATCCCTGCTACCCTTCTTAAACAAAGGGACAACATTAGCAATTCTCCAGTCCTCCGGGACCTCACCCGTGCTCAAGGATGCTGCAAAGATATCTGTTAAGGCCCCAACTATTTCGTTCCTCAGTAACCTGGGATAGATCCTATCCGGTCCTGGGGACTTGTTCACCTTAATGCCTTTTAGAATACCCAAAACGTCCCCCTTCCTTATGCCGACATGACCTAGAGTATTTAAACATCCATCCCTAGCCTCAAAATTCATCATGTCCCTCTCCTTGGTGAATACCGATGCAAAGTACTCATTAAGAAGCTCACTGATTTCCTCTGACTCCACGCATAAATTCCCTCTTTTGTCTTTGAGTGGGCCAATCCTTTCTCTAGTTACCTTCTTGCTCCTCATATACGAATAAAAGGCTTTGGGATTTTCCTTAACCCTGTTAGCCAAAGATATTTCATGACCCCTTTCAGCCCTCTTTATTGCGCGTTTGAGATTTGTCCTACTTTCCCGATATTCCTCCAAAGCTTCATTAGTTTTGAGTCGCCTCGATATTATGTATGCTTCCTTTTTCATCTTAGCTAGTCTCACAACTCGACCCGTCATCCATGGCTCCCTAATCTTGCCATTTCTATCTCTCATTTTCACAGGAACATGCCTGTCCTGCACTCTCATCAACCTTTCCTTAAAAGACTCCCACATTTCAAATGTGGATTTACCCTTAAACAGCTGCTCCCAATCCACATTCCTGAGCTCCTGCCGAATTTTGTTATAGTTAGCCTTTCCCCAATTTAGCACTCTTCCTTTAGGACCACTCTCGTCTTTGTCCATGAGTATTCTAAACTTACGGAATTGTGATCGCTATTCCCAAAGTATTCGCCGACTGAAACGTCAACAACCTGGCAGGGATCATTCCCCAATACCAGGTCCAGTTTGGCCCCTTCCTGAGTTGGACTATTTACATACTGCTCTAAAAAACTCTCCTGGATGCTCCTTACAAATTCTGCTCCATCTACGCCTCCAACACTACATGAGTCCCATTCAATGTTGGGGAAGTTAAAATCTCCCATCACAACCACCCTATTGCGCCTACATTTTTCTATAATCTGTCTACATATTTGTACCTCTACTTCACGCTCGCTTTTGGGAGGCCTATAGTAAAGTCCCAACAATGTTACAGCACCCTTCCTATTTCTTAGCTCTATCCATATTGCCTCAGTGCTCGAATCCTCCATCGTGCCCTCCTTAATCACAGCTGTGATATCATCTCTGACCAGTAATGCAACTCCTCCACCCCTTCTACCTCCCTCCATATCCCTCCTGAAGCATCTATACCCTGGGATATTTAGTTGCCAGTCTTGCCCTTCCCTCAACCAAATCCCAGTAATACCAATAACATCATATTCCCAGGTACTAATACAAGCCCTAAGTTCATCTGCCTTACCTGCTACACTTCTCGCATTAAAACAAATGCACCTCAGACCACCTGTCCCTTTGCGATCACCATCTCTTCCCTGTCTACTCTTCCCCTTAGTCACATTGAGTTTATTATCCAGTACCTTACTGGCTTTAGTTGCTGCCTCTTTACTGACCTCTAACTTCCTAATCTGGTACCCATCCCCCTGCCACATTAGTTTAAAACCTCCCCAACAGTGTTAGCAAAAGCACCCCTGAGGACATTGGTTCCAATCCTGCCCAGGTGTCTAGGAGGTGGGTGAAGAAGGCCAACAATGGAAGGCAGAGGGAAGACCAAGGGGAGTGAAGCTGAACCCTGACATGGCCGCAAGAAAAGCTCATAAACAAGTGGGTCAGAGGGACACCGCATTGTTTACTGGAAGAGGATGGGTGAAGACTCCAGGTGTGGTGGGTAGAGGTCAAAGTGGGGCAGGTAATGGGTCTCAAGAAAAGGGTGATTGAATGAAGAAAAAGACTTCCTCTTGCAGCCAAGAGGCTTCTCCCTCAGGTGCTGACATCCGGCACGGCCTGGTAAAGAGAGGTGGGCTGGAGTGATATAGGTGACCTGGACAGATATTCAAATATGGCGCCAGGACCTGCGAACTCATCAGTTAATGGTGAGCAGATGAATCAGCTGCCAGGTGAAATAGAGGGAAAAGTGTTTGTGCATAATTAATGAAGTTCCAAACGCAGAATCAGCAGGGTCCCACCATTCGGATCTGGGACAGGTGCGCCCGAGCCGCCCTTCACCGCACTTTGGCCTGAATTCTCCGGATGTTGGGATTCAGTGGGCGCGATGTTCCGGCCTCGTTACACTTGCGCTCAAGCGTAACGAGGTCGGTGAATAGCGGAAGAGGCCAAAAATGGGATCTGAGTCAAGCGGCAAACGGCCCGCTCCCGTCGGCGAAATTGGGATCTCGCCGTGGCGTGGGGAGAAACCAATTATCAGCACTTAAGCCCCATTTCCATACAATCAATGAGAGCCTCCCCATATCCAACGGGCACTCGTCATTCAGCGGCTTTCCCAGCAAGCGGTCACGATGGTGCCGATTAGTACTCCTTTTGAAAAACGTGAACCTGACAGATGGGCTTCTGTGGAGAACCAATGAGATGAGTAGCCATCGTTGCTCACTGGCTTGCTGGGGGACCCTCCACTGTGGGTGGGGGGAACTTCTGTAAGGGTGGGCTGCCATGGGAGGGTGGGGGGGAACTGGGGGGGGGGGGGTA
This sequence comes from Scyliorhinus canicula, assembly GCF_902713615.1. Taxonomy (NCBI): domain Eukaryota; kingdom Metazoa; phylum Chordata; class Chondrichthyes; order Carcharhiniformes; family Scyliorhinidae; genus Scyliorhinus; species Scyliorhinus canicula. The sequence goes on from NC_052149.1 coordinate 19,363,117, forward strand.
ATTGCTCACGGCACCATCATGCCAACCCCTAGATCCCAACCCCATTCCGTGGGTAATCCTTGTCCCTGCTCATCTGCCCCATTGATCACCCATAACCCCCGCCGGCTGCTGAGGACTCTGGCTGTCCGGCTGAAGGCTATCCCTAATAGGAAATTGGCAATCGTGGGTAAGTGAGCACTTGACACATGCCAAGTGAATTCCCGTGGGTGGGTGAGCCATGTAGCTTGTTGGAGACATTGCCGAGAATCCCATTCACACCTTGATGCCTGGACATTGTGCATGAACACTGCGGGAGGCAACACCACATGCGCAATAGCCAATATCCGAACACGCAGGGGATGGGACCCAGCTCCAGGGACAAGTCCACGGCTGGAGGCTGGGTTAGGGTCATGAGTGGGTGGGTGTGGGGGGGGGGGGGTGTGGGGGGGGGGGGGGATTGCCTGGCGAGATAGGCAAAGGGTCCAGGGGTCAGCCCGCATTGCGGAAGGAAGTGACAGAGGCATCATAATGGTTGAGCAAAAAGTTGTTTAATATGCTGTACAGTATCCCATTCCCAATATTGCCACCCCCAACCCCCCCAGCCCTCAACCCCACCCTTCCCCACCCCTTACCTACTCCCATCCCCTACCCCTTACCCCAGTGTCTTCAATGGTCCGCATTGTGCCTGGCCCTCCCAGCTCTACCACTATGTTTCCCCAGGATGCACATCTGAGGTTGAGGCAGCCACCTGCTAATGTCGTCCCGTGGCCCTTGATGCCCCTGGTGGGCATCCTCTGGGGCACTGGGGCCGGAGGGCCATGGCTCACTTGTCGTGGCACATGCACAGCCGTGCCGCTGTTTGCTGACCCCGAGACGTGGCTTCATCAGAGGGGTGGAATTTGGGAGAAATGATGGCCACTGTCACCACCCCATGGGACGGGTCCGGGTTGGCACTCAGTGCCCCCTCTTCCCAGTCGATGCCCATAGGGCCCTGGGATTCACCTTGGGACAGAGGGGCAACTGGATCAAGTGCCAGCTGCCTCTGCATCGTCTGGCTCTGCCAGCCCTGGCGGCTCCCCATGGTCCCCACCATCGTGTCGGCGTGGCTCCTCAGTGATTCGGCCATGCTCCGCAGCACCTCAGCAATGTCCATCTGGGATTGGGGCAAGCGGGATATGTCCAGCAGAACCTCATCAACGTAGGCCTGGTACTGGGTGGCATCCTCTAGCGAGGCAGACATTCTGCCGAGACCCTCAGTCATGGCCGACACCGACTGCACGGCGCCTTGGACACCTTCACTCATGGTGCCAACATCGTGCACCAGGTTCTCCACTGTGTTTGCCACCCCAGCAGTGAGTGTTGGCACCATCTCTGAGACTCCTCCAAGCGGCTATGGATCTGCAGGAGTAATGGTGACACCCCCCCTCTGAAGGTCCTGGCTGTTTCCTAGCGTCTCCATCAGCTCCGGGTAACCCTGTTCCAGAGGCTCAGCATCAGGCTGGGACCCAGCTGGGTCTTGGGATCCAGCAGCCCTCTGCCTGCTGTCTCGCCTGCCTCCACCTGATGTACATCAGCAGCAGTGTGGTGCTCACCAGATTGTGCCCCTGAAGCCTTACCACTAATATTTCCCACCGAGGTGTGGGTGGCTTTGCCGGTGGAGGGTGCGGATGACAGTTGTGCCATGACTACAACAGCACAGTAGCATATGGGCAGCACGGTAGCATAGTGGTTCGCACTATGGCTAGGGTTCACAGCGCCAGGGTTCCAGGTTCGATTCCTGGCTTGGGTCACTGTCTGCACGTTCTCCCTGTGTCTGCGTGGGTTTCCTCCAGGTGCTCCGGTTTCCTCCCACAGTCCTGAAAGGTGGGCTATTAGGTGAATTGGACATTCTGAATTCTCCCTCAGTGTTCCCGAACAGGCGCCGGAATGTGGCGACTAGGGGCTTTTCACAGTAACTTCATTGCAGTGTGAATGTAAGCCTACTTGTGACAAAGATTATTATAATTATCATCATAGTCAGGAGAGGGTGCTGCCAGGGATGGGCCGCCTTTGGCTGGAGGACCTCTGGGAGAATGGACATGTGGTCAGTGGGAGGGATGGGCCAGTCAGTAATGCAATAACAACTCGCGTTTGACAGCTCCTCCGGTGGATCTCGGTGGTCCCTCACCTCGGCCACGTTCACCAGCCTCCGCGTTGGTGACCGCCCTGACCTCGGCTACACTGGTCACCTCCAGGGCCCGCTCCTCGAAGGAGGTGAGGATTATCAAGCCTGGCACTGCAGCACTAATCTTGGCCCTCTCCCACCGACTATGGGAGAGCTTTTCCTGGGGAGTCACAGAGAGGGAATCGTCAGCCACACGCATGGTTCACAGTTATGGGGGGGGTAGGGGGATTGTGAAGGGAGGGTTGGGTGGAGGGGGGTTAAAGGGGGAGGGGGATGGAGGGAGGGTTGGGGGTCACCTGCGGGGATGCTCCTTTGGAGGGTGGCTGGGGGGGGGGGGGGGGGGTGAGGCGTTGTCTACTCACACGTGCTGCCCGGTGTAGCTCGTTGACCTTCTTCCCCCTGGTCACACTGCCCGAGCTGACTGCTGCCACGTTGCCCCAGGCAGCACTTGCTGCCCTGTGGCTCACCCTCCTAGACTCTCGGGGGAACAGGACATCCCTCCTGACCTCCACCATGTCCAGGAGCCTCCCCAGGTCAGCGTCCCTGAATCTTGGTGCCGGTCTCCTCAGCGTTATTGTTGTGAGCTGGCTGGGGTTGGCTGAGCAAGCGCAGGTTAATGTTCTGCTCAAGCTTGTTAGCGGGAGCGGCGGTGGGCCCGGTCCTGGCGAATCAGCTGGCGAGCCGGCATTCGTGTTGGAGTTTAGAAGGATGAAGGGGGATCTTACTGACATTTACAGGATACTGTGAGGCCTGGATGGAGAGGATGTATCCACTTGTAGGAAAAACTAGAAGCAGAGGACACAATCTCAGACTAAAGGGACGATCCTTTAAAACAGAGATGAGGAGGAATTTCTTCAGCCAGAGGGTGGGTGAATCTGTGGAACTCTTTGCCGCAGAAGGCCGTGAAGGCCAAATCACTGAGTGTCTTTAAGACAGAGATAGATAGGTTCTTGATTAATAAGGGGATCAGGGATTATGGGGAGAAGGCAGGAGAATGGGGATGAGAAAATATAAGCCATGATTAAATGGCGGAGCAGACTTGATGGGCTGAGTGGCCTAATTCTGCTCCTTTGTCTTATGGTCTTATGTCCAAAGCTGAAACGGACAGGAAAATACAAAGGTGGCAGAAGGGAATGAAGGGAAAAAGGAATTGGCAGTAGAGAAGTGGATGACGAGTATCGCAGCGCACCACCCTCCATATAGCGTGGGTTTGAGTAGGGTGATCATGGCTCGGCACAACATCGAGGGCCGAAGGGCCTGTTCTGTGCTGTACTGTTCTATGTTCTATGCTACAACACTTGGACATTTTTCCAAAAGATCGCGCCCTCTGTTCCTGGCGGCTGCGTCCTGCCGCCCGTCAGTTCCCGGCGTGTGGTGGCTTCAATGGGAAATCCCAATGACAAACAGTGGGAGTAGAGGACCCCGTCGCCAGCGAATGCCACGCCGTCGAGAAACAAAGGGTTGGGGGGGGGGGGGGGGGGCCCACCCCCCCCCCCCCCCCCCCCCACCCCCACCCCCAGAGGATCCGATTTTCAGGCTCTGCCCTGACGTCGGCGTGAGAACGGTGGAGTTTTACGGTCTAAAAGACAGCGCAAAACTGCCACCGATCCTCTGTTTGGTGTGGAGGGCTAGCATGCAGGCAGCATAGAGCACCCGGCTCTAGCTGCTGATATGGCCGAAGAATTGCCGAGTCCTTGGCAACCGCCGCGCGCGGACCCGGCCTGCAAATATTGCCCCCCCCCCTTTGGCCGGCTCGTGACCCCCAGACCACCCCCCAACAATGCCCCCAGCATTCTAAGATTAAAGTCCAACAGGTTTGTTTCAAACACGAGCTTTCGGAGCACGGCTCCTTCTTCAGGTGAATGTCATTCACCTGAAGAAGGAGCAGTGCTCCGAAAGCTCGTGTTTGAAACAAACCTGTTGGACTTTAACCTGGTGTTGTAAGACTTCTTACTGTGCTCACCCCAGTCCAACGCCGGCATCTCCACATCATGCCCAGCATTCTAGAGTACACTGCTTTGGAGTGGGCGGAGCATCAGGAAAGCAGCGGCGCTCCCGATTTCGGCGCGAACGTCAATTCTCCGGCTGATCGCCAAACGCGAATTTGGTATCGGCGACCGGAAAATCCTGCCCATAGTCTCAGAAATGGACAATTCTGCACAAACATACCACAACCACCCAGTCTCCCCATCAAACCATGATCTATCCTGCCGCTACACTATACTTATAGGGACTGGTTTAGCACACTGGGCTAAACAGCTGGCTTGTAATGTAGAACAAGACAGCAGTGTGGGTTCAATTCCTGTACCAGGCATTGGAATGTGGCGACTAGGGGTTTTTCACGGTAACTTCATTGAAGCCTACTTGTGACAATAAGTAATTATTATTATACCATGAAAATTGATTGCTTCAAAACAACTTCGTCCTTGAAAACGTTCTCAAACTGAAACTGAAATTTTCGGAGTTATTTTTATGTGCCCATTCCTTCCAAACATTCCGAGTGACAATGTGGAACAACATTTTAAATTTATTTTCACACCTCTTCTAAATAAATAATTGCTCTAAATGTTGTTGTGTGAAGTTATTTACACTATACTAACTGGGAGCAAAAAGGAGGCCATTCAGCCCTTCAAACCTACTCCGCCATTCAAGAAAATCATGGTGATCTGATTGGGACCTCAATTCCACATTCCCGCTTACCCCTGATAACCTTTCACCACCCCCCCCCCCCCCCCCCCCCCCCCCCTTTGCTTATCAAGAATATATTTACTTCTGCCTTAAAACTTTACGTGTGTAAACCATATTCCATTTCTGGGATAGAAATGTGCTGGAGAACACGTCATCCAAACCCTCATTGCCTCTCGAGTTGACTATTTGAAGGCATATCTGGCCATGATCTAAACTCATAGACATATTATCCAAAAGTCTGTTGCCTATCGCCTGACCCACAACACGTATCCCTTCACTGACCTACAGTGGCCCCCGGTTAAGTAATGTCTCAATTTTAGATTTTTTACCCTTGTTCAGAAATCCCACCATTAGCTTTTCCCCTCTGTAGCTTTATGATTCCATATTGAGCATCCTCGATTTTAATTGACCCGCCATTGACCATGTCCTTCAGCTGCCAAGGCCCTGAGCTCTGGAATTATCTCCCCAACCCTCTCCACCTCTCTCTCTTCCTTTGAGACACTCCTTAAAACCTATCGCCTGTGAGCAAGCTTTTGTTACTTGTCCGAACATCACCTAGAGTGGTTTGCCATGGTAGGCCTGCAGCCTGCCGCCGCTAAATTTTTTAATTTGGTATTTTACATCATATTTCTGCTCTGCTTCTCTTTTAAGCTGATAGTGAATATTTAAAGCCATTTTGCAACTTCTTCGTTGGTAGACATTGATCCGGGGGTGACACAGTGGTTAGCACTGCTGCATCACAGCACCGGGGACCCAGTTTCAATTCCAGCCTTGGGTGACTGTCCATGTGGAGTTTGTATGTTCTCCCCATGTTTGCGTGGGTTTCCGCCGGGTACTCCGATTTCCTCCCACGTCCAAAGATGTACAGGTTAGGTGGATTGGCCTTGATAAATTGCCCCTTAATGTCCAAAGGAAAAGGTTATGTGGGGTTACTGGGTTACGGGGATAGGATGGGGGCTTGTGTCTAGATGGGGCGCTCTGTCGGAGGATTGGTGGAGACTCGATAGGTTGAATGGCCTCCCTCTGCACTTTAGGGATTCTGTGCTTCTATGATCTTGACCCAGCTATGGTGCTTTGATTGATTAATCAATAATAATCAGCAATGACCTTGACCGGAATTCTCTGGCTGTCAGGATTCTCTTTCCCCACCGGCAGCGCACCTCCACCCATGAATTTCCCGGTGGTGTAGGGTGACCACAATGGGGAATCTTATTGGATGGCGGCAGGAATAGGGAATCCTGCTACCAATGACGGTGTGCCACCGAGGAACAGGCGGCCGGGGAGGCAGAGAATTCACCCCCAGGGTTTCTTTGTTGATCAGAATTACTGTTCTGTGGCGTTCTGTAACCTTTCAACTACAGAACACATTACTGAGTAACCGTATCTGATGTGGTCACCTGAAGCATCAAAAGACGAAGTTTAATTGATAGGCCTAACACCTGATTGACGGCAGAGATGCGCTGACACATTCAAGAGCTACGTAAGCAACCTGAATACTGCAAAGTCTGCTTGTGGTCCCTGCGAGAAGAGCTGAGGTTTGTTTTGGGAAAGACTGTAGTAGGCCTTGAAAGGCCTGAATGAAGCCAGAAATTCAGCGGAAAAGGGAGTTTGCTCCGGAGATTCGTGGCTGCAGCCAGTGTTGGATAGTCTTCCAAGGATGAGGGGAGGAAGAGGCGGAAACAAGTGACTGCCCGCAGTGCCCATCTGTGGGGGCTACTCAGTGACTTAGTAATGTATGCATCAAAGTACATGTGTAGCAATTTGTGGAGCTGTTGTGGAACAGAGCAAATTGGGGTTGGTGTTTCTATTCAAACAATCATTTGTCTGCCTTAAATCGCAAAATACTGCGGATGCTGGAATCCGAAACAAAAACAGAGTAAGCTGTAAAAAACTCAGCAGGACTGGCTGTATCTGTAAGGAAAGAAAACGGAGTTAACATTTCGAGTTCACACGGCCCTTCTTCAGAACTAAAGAGTGGGAGCGGAACAGCTGGAACTGTAATTAGTGGAAGTTGGGAGTGATTGAAACCGAGATGTAGCAATAGCGAAGAAAAAGTGACAGATGGCCCAGTGGGGGAGGGGGTGGAGTTATTTTTGTATGGGAACAAAAAACTGTTTGGAACATTTTTAAAATGTTTAAGACGGAGGAGAGGTCACAGTCTAAAGTTGTTGAATTCAATGTTACATCCTGAGGGCTGTGAAGTACCGAATCGGAAGATGAGATGCCGCTCCTCTAGTCTACGTTGGGAAATCATCTTGAGGTGATTCTCCCGATCATCTGCCGTATCGTCAGCAGAAGAGCCCCAGGAACCCAAACAAATGGCACAACCGGTCAAAGATCACAGCAAACTGTCAGGGGAACCCCCAGCGAAGTTCATCTTTTTATTCACTCGCAATGACTTTCAGACTGAAATCAACAAGGGCCTGTTTTTTGGGATCTTATCTTTGAGAAGAAATGCTTCATAGCTTAATGGCCCCATCATGAAAGTTATGAATCCAATGAATGTGGCCCAATTGCAACAGAAAAAATCACCATGAAATCTACTGCTTTACCATAAACTTGCAAAACGTTCATTAATAGCCTTCAATGGAAGCTGTCACTTCTGTCTCTCTGGTTAAGGTGTGGCCCCTGTCCCACAATTTACAGAAAATACATGAGACTCTCAGGAGCATAGGCATCAACTGTGTATCAAGAAACAGATTTGAGGTTTCAGGTCGATTTCCTCCCATCCGAACAGTGGATAGTTGACTTCTCAATTCCCTCAGGGTAACTAAGGATGGATAATAAATGCTACCTTGTTTATGCTGTCCACATCGGAAGATCAAATAGACAAAAAGAATATTAGCGGATTCATCTGTTTGATTAATCCAGACTCAGATTTTTTTTTTGGAATAGAAAATATAGGGAAATATTTTACCCATTAAAAGCTATTGTGGGCAACACAGCAGCCTCGTCGCGCCTGACTTGGGGTCAGGACAAGGCTGTTGAATCTCGCAAGAGGCCTTCATCGGGAATCGCGACACCCGAAACATCTCGCAATATTCCGCAGAATTTCACGAGGCATCATGATCTGGATCTTGCTCCCGCTGAGCGGGATCCAGGCCCGAATATTTAAATGATCTATTCGGCTCATTTCAATATGCTTTCACTGGAATCACCTGGGGCCCGGGATTCACCTGCCTCACCAGCGAGGCCTCAACCGAGTGCCATTTGGTTACTGGTCCACAAGGTCGTGAACCAGTCTGGACAGACCTCGGTGGGTCTCGCTGGGGAGTTGAGCCCCCTGGGCGGTCGGACACTGGGCAGGGTGGTGCCCTTGCACTCCACTGGCACCCTGGCATTCTGGCACAGCCAGTCTTGTATCTTGGCACTGCCACCTGGGCATCCTAACAGTGCCACCCAGGCTGGAAGTGCCAAGGTGCCCTGGTGTCAGATTGTCCGTGCCAGGGGTCGCACCTGGGTGCCTTGCTCTTCAGAGGTGGGGTGATGGGGAGTGGCGGGGGACGGGGGTGGGTGGGTTCGAGGGCCCGGGAGGAGGTAAGTTAGATGAAGTGGGTGAGGTACTGAAGCCGTGTTGGGGTCGAAGGATCGGGGCTGCCTTTAAAAATGACACCCCGATCCACGAGTAAACTCACCAGGGCAGGAAATGTCTTAAAGAGCGGACTTAATAGGATGTTTCTCATCAAAGCCAATAAAACAGCAAACTGCCATTGAACAGCAGTGCTGAGAAAAACCCCATTAAACGGGCAATTCAGCAGACTTTAACTTGAGACCGCTCAAGCACGCCCATTGTAAATGTTGGACACTGCCATATACTCAGCTTCCCTTTGTTTCTGAACCATTCATAGATTGAGATCCAGAGATGACAAAGAATGACAAAATGTCAATGGATCTCGTTCGGTCCCCAGATTATAGCAGCATATAGTAGAACATAGAACATACAGTGCAAAAGGAGGCCATTCAGCCCATCGAATAAGAGATTCGGAACTGGATCCTCCGACCCCCCGCTGGGTCGGAGAATCACTGTATGGCGGCTTGAATCCCGCCCCCACCGGCTGCCGAATTCTCCGGCGCTGTGGATTTGGCGGGGGCGGGAATCGCGCCGTGCCAGTTGGCGGCCGCTGGCAGCAGCCCCCCGGCGATTCTCTGGCCTGTGATGGGCCGAGTGGCCGCCTGTTTTCGGCCAGTCCCGCCGGCGTATATTACACCAGGTGTTTGCCGGAGGGACCTGGCTGCGCAAGCGGCCTCCGGGGTCCTCGGGGGGGGCTCGGGGGGATCTGGCCCCAGGAGGTTCCCCCACGGTGGCCTGGCCCGCAATCGGGCCCACCGATCCGTAGGCGGACCTGTGCCGTGGGGGCACTCTATCCCTCTGCACTGGCGGCTGTACCGGTCCGCCATTGCCAGTACGGAGATGAACCCTTCTGCGCATGCGCTGGGATGGCGCCAGCACACGCCAGTTGGCGTGCCGCCAAGCCACTGCCCAGTCAGCCGGTGCGGCGCAAGCCACTCCGGTGCCGGCCGAGCCCCTAAAGGTGCGGAATCCTCCGCACCTTTAGGGCGGCCCGACGCCTGAGTGGTTCACGCCACTCCTCGACGCCGGGACCCCCCAGCCGGCAGGTAGGGGAGAATCCCGCCCACGATTCAGATTCCAACACAGGTAGGTTCATGATTTCAACTGCACTGCTGTCTATTGACAGGAATAAGAGGCCAGCGAATGGCAAATCTAACAGAGTTATGTCAAGGTTCATATTGAATGCCTTTCAGTAATTGGCTGTACCCATAGAGATCTGGGATGGGGTCCGAGGGTTGGAATTCACTGACTCGGGTTGACTCAGGAGCCCTTTAAAAATGGCGGTCATGACCCAATTCCTGGATTTCTGATCCCATTCCCCACACCCATCAGAGACCCCCACTAGAGACCCCCATCAGATGCCCTCATATCAGAGATCCCCATCAGAGATCCGCACATATTAGAAATTCTCATTTCCCTTCACTTGAATTCATCTCAAGTACCCTGCTTTGAAATTCACCACAATGTTTATAAACATCCAGCTATGATTGACAACTCCTGACCACATTAAAAGCCGCGCCCTAGCTTTCGCTTCCCCAATCACACACCGGAGAATCCTGCTCGGCTGGCGATCGGCAGCACCACCCACAGCTGCAGACTGGCTTGCTGACCTCTCGGAATTTCTCCACCTGGAGAAGTGAAAATAAGCTATCCGAGGGTCAGAGGAAGGCTTCCTTACTGGGGGCAATTTGTCGGTCTGTTCCAAAACTCGTTTGAGGCCAACACCAGCCAGTAGAGGGGAAACTGGAAGGATTAGAGAGGAAAAAAACAAAAGAGAAGGAGGAACGCCATGGACGCACAATCCAGGAGGGAAAGGGGGCAGAAAGTCTGAGACGGACAAAGGGGGAAAACACAGGGCGGGGGCAACCCACAACATGGCTGAAGCTGACAAAGTGAGAAGAGAAGGGGGGGAGCAAGGGGAAGGGGGAGCACAGCCCCAGATCGACCAGGGAGGATAGCCAGTGGTTGGGTGGGGGGGGGGGAGACGTAGAGGGGTTAGGGAAATTGGGGGGCGGGGGGAGGACATGCCGAACTAGACGGCAGCAATCTGTAAATAAAGTAACAGAAGACAAAAGCTTTTATTTGTTACACTGTACAATAAATAAACACGAACGTCAATGTACATAATGTCAAAAATGCCAATAAAAAGATTATTTTTTTCAAAAACCAGTTAAGTACTTTCTGCTAAGGAAAAAAGGAAGTGATAGCATTTAACTCCTAAATGTTCATAAACACTGTGGTTAGTTTCAAAGCAGAGTACTTGAGATGAATTCAAGCATGAAGGGGAATGAAAGTGAACAATCCATGTACATAGAACATAGAACATAGAACGATACAGCGCAGTACAGGCCCTTCGGCCCTCGATGTTGCACCAACATGGAAAAAATCTAAAGGCCATCTAACCTACACTATGCCCTTATCATCCATATGCTTATCCAATAAATTTTTTAATGCCCTCAATGTTGGCGTGTTCACTACTGTTGCAGGTAGGGCATTCCACGGCCTCACCACTCTTTGCGTAAAAAACCCACCTCTGACCTCTGTCCTATATCTATTACCCCTCAATTTAAGGCTATGTCCCCTCGTGCTAGCCACCTCCATCCACGGGAGAAGGCTCTCGCTGTCCACCCTATCTAACCCTCTGATCATTTTGTATGCCTCTATTAAGTCACCTCTTAACCTTCTTCTCTCTAACGAAAACAACCTCAAGTCCATCAGCCTTTCCTCATAAGATTTTCCCTCCATACCAGGCAACATCCTGGTAAATCTCCTCTGCACCCGTTCCAAAGCTTCCACGTCCTTCCTATAATGAGGCGACATTCCTATAATGTACTTGGCTCTCTGGAATTATCCTGTCAATTACAGCATACTAAAGGCTATTTCTCCTTGAAAGTGAATAGAAGCCTCACAAATCAAAAGATCTGAGGGGGTTAAAGCGTTGTGATGTGCATTGGTTTTCTATGAAGTAACAGCAGCTGCTGTCTACACATCTATCTGAGGCAGCAGGTGTAAAGGATAGGTAAGTGAAAAAACTGCTTTTTCGCTGTTTCTGCCTGGATTGTTCTTTAGCTTCCAGGAAGGGGTGACTGAAGGGGGCCTCCTATGTGGGGGGTGGGGGGGTCTCTGATGGAGGGTCTCTGATACAGGGTGTCTCTGATGGATGGTCTCCGATATGGGTGGATCTGTCATGGGGCCTCTGATATCGTGGTCTGATCGTGGTCTCTGATGGGAGGGTCCAATAAGGGATTCTGGTGGGGGTCTCTGATCTGGGTTTCTGATGGGGTTATGATTGGGTCTTTGGTGGGGGAGGTCTGATAGGGATTCTATGGGTAGGTTGAGCATGATTTGCATTGTGTGGGGTAGAGAGTACTTTGGGAGCACCTACATTAAACACTTACCCTCTTGGCTCACCATCAGGGCCACTTCGAAGCAAATACTTGCACAAATCCACACCCGCATTGATCCTGGGTGGAAGGGCTGGAGCATCATGAACGTGTGGAGAATTGGGTCTACAGCCCTTTTTGCCCGACTCGAAATTCTCTGCTTTGTCGGGAAGTCTGCCACCGGCGGAGGGCAGTGGAGAATCCCGGCCATGGTACTTCCATCTACCTCCTATGGCGCCTGAAGCCTCCTCATTATGTATTTTTGGCTGAGAGCTCGGAGAGCTATTAGAATACTAGAGCACCTACCCCGTAGATGAAACAATGTTTGATTAACAGTTTGGGGTTTGATTGACTGCTCAGAATCTTTGATCTTGGGGCCAATTTCACAATGTTTGTTTACACAAGACAAGTGGTTTCACGAGTTTGTGCTTTTTGTAACTTCGAAGGGCCTGGATAGTTCACACTTTTATTAACTTGTAGGGCAGAGTTTTTTCAAACAAAGGACAAAGTTCTCAATGAATTGCTCTTTTCAAAAATATTTTACACGTTCTACTGTATATTCTGGCGTTCATTGGTTCGAGAAAGTGCGCAGTGGGTGCCAGCCTGGCACTGCCAAGGTGCCCAGGTGGCACTGCCAAGGTTCAAGCTGGCATTTTTTACACGGTAGCGATCGGGCAGGGTTGCCCTGCACGGGTGTTGGACATGTGCGGTGGGGGGGGGGGGGGGGACCCCCCATAGTGAGTTGGGGCTTGGGAGAGGGTCAGGGGTTGCATCAGAGACTCCAGAGAACAGGCTGCCATTTACAAATGGGCCCCAATCTCTTGCTACACACAGTAGTTCCAGCACGTTCCCCGCTGAGGTTCCCTATCAAACTAGGGGCATGTTAAAAAGGTGATGTGCTTCTTGGCGCTGCGAGCCCTATGGGACTTCGTACCCATTTAGTTAAATCACGCCCGTTGACAGACACAAGAAAATAAATTGTTTTAAAACTGGAGTTGCTCTTTGTGGAAAGAAATTAATACAGCTATTGTTCAGAAATTACTGAAGACGTACCAACATAACTGTAAATAGCCACAATTACTTTAGCCAGGGCCCATGGCCGAGGGTCAAGACTCTTGGGTCGGTCTGTAGGTATTATCCTGTTGAACAAAATCGGTTGAAAGGAGGAAAAAATTGAGTAATTTCATACACTTAGAAAAGGAAAATTAAGAACTACAAATTAGAAAAATAACATTCATCTAACAGCAATAATGAACTGAAATGTATTACTTTATTCAGGGTATGTTATTTCAAGTCTGCTCTAGTAGTCATCTTTGCACAAAGTACAAGTTGTTCTTGATGTGCTGAAGTCCAAAATAAATTATAACTTTATTAGTCACTAAATATGAGTTTGTAAAATGTGAATAAAAGGTTTCAATTGCAATCCATTCTGTTGCTTCACAATTAAAAAGAACCCAAGGCATTTCCTGTTCTGTACCAATACCCTTTCTGCAGTTAGTACACATGATCATGGTGAATCAGAGCCAACAGGCCAACAGCCGCGGGTTCAATCCCCGTTATCGGCTGAGGTTCTTCTCAACCTTGCCCCTCGCCTGAGGTGTGGTGATCCTCAGGTTAAATCACGGCCAGTCAACTCTCCCCCCTCAAGGAGGAAAGCAGCCTGTGGCCACCTGGGACAATGGCGACTTTATACACGATTATCAGGAAATGTGTTGGTTATATTATCAGAGGTTGACTGATTGAGCCAGAACTGATAACCAATTTAATTAAACAAGGATCCAAAAAGGATTATTCAGAGTCCGTAAGACAAATAAAAGGGGACTGGAAATCGAAAGAGCAAAACAAACTCTTAAAAAGTGGCATCCAGAAAGGAAAATGTCAGTGTTTCGGCCATTTGATGCGAGTTGAAAAGCCAGAGAGATCTCTCAAAGAGGTCAAAGTGCAGGCCAAGAGAAGCAGGGGGTCAACCTTGGCACAGCAGATGACTGACGTCACAGAGTGGTTGCAGATGAGCTGGAGTGGATGTCTGAGAATGGTGCTGGGCAGACAAGCAAGTGTGACGGACTGTGACAGTGCATCTCCTAATAGGAGTAGCGAAAAGCAGGTCGGAACAGGCCATTGCCGGCAAAAGTACAATTAGGAGCATCGGTTAGCGCACAAACCCATTCCATGGCTGGAAGTACAGATATATGGAGATAGCCCTACTTACCAGAGGACTATCAAAACAAAATGTCTGCCGTGAGTTTTCAACAGAATCGGGACTCGGGAGAATAATTTTACTGAATCAGGAACGTTTGTTCCAGATTTATAAGGAGACCACATTGATCAGTTCAAAGAAACTTAGTTTATTTACAATAATTAGTATAGACATCACACGTTAGATCCCAACTGGGCCTGCTTTGCCAGTGTCTGACTGGCCGGCATTATATGCCCTACAACTGTACGTTGTTTAGAGGTTCGACCCCTTAACGGGGGGCACCGTATTCTGCAAGGTACACGATTAATTGTTCCCACCCAGTTAGATACTTGCGGGTTGTAGCAATATAATCAGTAAATGTGGACCTTGAACACTTCCATTGCAAACGCGGCTTCAGTATCATCATAGAATCAAAGAATCCCTACAGTGCAGAAGGAGGCCATTCAGCCCATCAAGCCTGCACTGACCCCTCAAATGAACGCTCTCTTCATACCCACCCTTCCCCCCCCCCTATTCCCGTACCCTAACCTGCACTTCCCTGGGCATGAAGGAACAATTTAAGGTGGCCAATCCTCCCAACCTGCACATCTTTGGACTTGTGGGAGGAAACCAGAGCACCTGGAGAAAACCCACGCAAACACGGGGAGAACGTACAAGCTCTAAACTCTACATAGACAGTGACCCAAGCTGGAATTGAACCTAGGTCCCTGGCGCTGTGAGCAGCGCTAACCACTGTGAGCAGCGCTAACCACTGTCACACCGTGCCACCCCAATGCATGTTCACATCGAACACCATTGTGGCACAATTCGGTTTTAATTGAGAAACCAGAGTAGAGGACCACGGTCCACGATACAGAGAATACTCATGGGCTTCACCGTTGCATGAATTTGAAGTTGCGGCACTCAGAATTGCATTGTTTAAATGAACTGGGGCCTCACGGTAGCATGGTGGTTAGCATCAATGCTTCACAGCTCCAGGGTCCCAGGTTCGATTCCCGGCTGGGTCACTGTCTGTGTGGAGTCTGCACGTCCTCCCCGTGTGTGCGTGGGTTTCCTCCGGGTGCTCCGGTTTCCTCCCACAGTCCAAAGATGTGCGGGTTAGGTGGATTGGCCATGCTAAATTGCCCGTAGTGTAAGGTTAATGGGGGGATTGTTGGGTTACGGGTATACGGGTTACGTGGGTTTAAGTGGGGTGATCATTGCTCGGCACAACATCGAGGGCCGAAGGGCCTGTTCTGTGCTGTACTGTTCTATAGTCTATAGAATGGGGATAACCATCAGATAGATATGAAATCTAATTATACTGGACTGTGGAAAACCAGATAAATTCTGCCAGGGCGAAAATAATTTCCCTCTGAAAAATTTGTTCGCTGAAAAGCTTTCCCTGTTGTAGTTCCAGGTGGAAAAGACATTGATGCACTTGTGATCTCTTTTGTCGGAAATAAATGTACCTTTTTACAGTCAGTGCCGAGTAGTCTCATCTTCCAAATTGCGTTCTCTTTTCTCTTTCATTTACAGTACCGCTGAATAACAACGCCTGAGCTAATCCATCATTAGTCACAATATAAAATATGTCACCATTAGTACGATGAGTCAAGTAGTATTCTTATAGGTGGGCTGAAAGCAGAAACGTCAGCCCGATGCCACATAATGAACAGAATAATTTGAAGCGCAAGGCAGTGGGATGCCTTTGCGTTATTTAGAAGCTCGTCAATTAATTTACCTTCCCCTGAATGTACAATTTTGCTGTGCCCCCGATAAAAAAAAACGATTTGTTCTAAAAGTCAATCTGCTTTCTTTGAACATAAAGGGGGAGCTAAGCATCTCTGTGCTCGCCACTTCTTTAAACCACAACCTCAGCTTTGAGAGGAATAAAAGCTAAATTAATGATGGAGTGCGGCTTACAAAGGCATTATTTCTCTCAGGATGTCACTAATTTCCTTTCTGTAATGTGATTATGATTGTGGTGGCAGGAGTCACAGGCAGAAAAGCCTGAAGAGATGCTCATTCCTTCATTATCTTGAAATGGAGATTAATACGGTGCATTCGCAGACAGAAGCTTTAACTGGGTAGAATTGCCAAGCTACTTAATCAGCTTTTACAGGCAAAATAATACACCATTTTACTGTTACCTTCATGTAACTTATTTAAAATACCAATTCAAACACTTTCAGATGTAAGTATTTCATTTTTCTTTTTTTTTTGGATGTTGCTATTTAATTATGTCTACCACTGAGCCAAGTATTTCCGAATAATAAACCCCCTGTGCTGAAAACTTCCAGTCTCATTTCATCATATAATTGGATCCATTTAATAAGTGACTACATAATTGGTCATATAGCATGTCCTTAGGATTCTAGCAATTTTATTATTCCCCGGCTTCCTCCTTTGCCATCGCGTTCAACATTCTGATCTGGATCAGATTATGAATTCTTTCCTGAAAAAGAAATATTGCCTGTTTCATGTTTTTTTTAGAATAGGGGATTCAAATGCGGACGTTCAAAAAGGATCACCAAGTGCGGCTCGTTATTGTCCTGCTTCAATGAGAACATTTAGTCAGACAATTGACAATGTCTATCTGATAGAATGGCTTCAGCTTCATACGTAACGTGAATTCATACAATTCTTTAACCCCCCCCCCCCCTTTAAAAAAAAAAGATGAATTGGAGATTAGCATTTCAAAAGCACTATTATCACAGTGTCTTTGCAAACTCTGGTGGTCGGTCTGCTTTGTATTCCTTTGGCCCACCTGTATAACGCACTGTTTTTCTGTAATGAAAGAAATATTAGGGTACACCTTCTGGTCTCGTCAGGCTTGGGAATCGTCACAGGCGGAACGTAAAATCTGGCGGAGTATTTAGAGGCCCGCTGAGCTTGAGTGGAGATTTCCGGTTTCGATGCGGGCGCGGCCATGAAGTAAAATTCAATGGACCTGGCGATGCTGAAATCCGGAAGTTTGATGCCCGCCACGACACCTACCCCCTGAGTTAAAATTGCAGTCCAGATATTTGGCTGTTCCCCATTTTCAGGCTTGCTGAGGGTGAAGGGGCAGCACCCCTCCACCGGAATGGTAAGATCCAAGGTTCCCCAGATACTGGAGCTCAAAACGTTTGTCAGAGAGATGCGTGGTCCACACTTTCTTTCACTCACACTTTAACAGCTTTCTGTAGCAGTTGCAACCCCTACAAGGACATGTAACTCCAAGGTTCATTTCCATATCAACTGGCAAAAGTGGCCAGTCAGTATGATTCAACAATGCGTCAGTAATGATCTGGGGTGGGAACTGAAAATGTACAATTGCTGTCCCCTGTGTCTCTGGCCTTGTTTTCTTGCACTCTACCCCCACCCCCTCCCCCCCCCCTCCCCCCAACTCATCACCCTCTGCCCTATTCCAACCCCTATCATACATTTTCACACCGTGGATCATGTGTGTAAAGTGCATCCTCCCCAAAGGCTAACTTTCCATTGGTATTTGCAAATATACCCTTCAATGTATTTCCCAACACTTGTTGATGGGTCAGAATCCTGGAACTCCTTCCCTAACAGCACTGTGGGTGTACCCACACCTCATACACTGCAGCGTTCCAAGAAGGTGGTTCACCACCACATTCTCAAGGGCAATTAGCAACGGGCAACAAATGCTGGGCCAGACCAGCGACATCCACACCCAATTCAGCGACTCTGGGCGCCAGAGACACTGGTCCTTACCTGATGTACATTGTTGCTATGACAACAGAGGGAATGGGAAGGCAGAGAGTCTGGCCAATTGATTCCAGAAGCCGGAGGGATGGATTTAAAAATAATGTTGACCATTTTTTGAAACTTTTACTGTTGATGGCTAGCGATACAAGCTTCGAGTTCTGCGTGCCTAAATTCCGTTCCTAATCCCCGGCCAGGAGAGATTGCAGAGCTCACCTGCAATATGTGCATGGCTCGAGGTTTGAACATGGATCGAGGCCCAGAGGTGCATCTTTCTGACAGATAGGAGTTCCCCGCTATGCCAGAAATTTCTGTCGAAGTGGGAAATCTAGGCCATTATGTCCAGGCTATCAAAGGTGGTTTGCCAAGAAAATACACCCAAGGTGGTCCCCATTACTGACAGAAAGCATATCCTGTTTGGTCAGTGAGAATTTTATCAATCTATATAAAAGGCATCTGGGCATTCCGCGCACAATTTTCTGATATATTCTGCGGGCATGTCGGGCGTGAATGCCAAGCACATCCAAGAAATGGGTTGTTCAAGGTTGAGAGGGAATAAATTAAAGATCGTAATTTTCTTTTCAAATTACAACCCCGCACAAGTGACTGGCTTGACGTCACTTGTGGCCCATTATCCAGAGTTTTGTTTCAGTTATATTTTTTGCTGCTGGCATTTGAGCTCTCACAAGCCGTCGTGTTCTGAATTATTTATTTCTTACCCCCCCCCCAGCATCATTAATGGCAGCAATGGGTTTTCCATTGCGTTTGGAAGAAGGGATGGAGTCTGCAGAGAGATGCAGGGAAGTCATGCCGGAGGTGGGATGTTCAGTGCCTTCCTGCTGCTCCGCACAGACAGACACCCACATCTGCAGACAAATGTGAAATTATCTCTTTTGGCAATGCAGCAGAGTGTTTCCTTTCCAACAGAAACTGATGAGCAGATTACTGCCAAATGGCAGCTCAACGTTCGGTCGACTAAGGAAAAGAGTATTTGAAAATCAGGATCTCAAACCCAGGGCTAATGTTATCTTTAACAGGGAACAGTGATTCCCACTCTCCGTCATGCTTTGTAACCTACAGCAGGCATTTCAACGTACTGGAGAAATTAACCACCAATGGTGCTTCCGTAAACTCCTCCAATCCCAGTGGGATGAAAGGCAATCCAACAGCACGTTCCTCTGCTGAGCCAACACACCCAGCACTGAGGAGATAGTCACTGAATACCATCTCAGTGAGACGTCTTACCAAACCAGGTTAAAGTCCAACAGGTTTGTTTCGAATCACTAGCTTTCGGAGCACTGCTCCTTCCTCAGGTGAATCAGGTGAAGGAGCAGTGCCCGAAAGCTAGTGATTCGAAACAAACCTGTTGGACTTTAACCTGGTGTTGTAAGACTTCTTACTGTGCTCACCCCAGCCCAACGCCGGCATCTCCACATCATGAATACCATCTCCACTGAGCACGTCACTCGTAAACTGGGCAGCACGGTAGCATTGTGGATAGCACAATTGCTTCACAGCTCCAGGGTCTCAGGTTCGATTCCCGGCTTGGGTCACTGTCTGTGCGGAGTCTGCACATCCTCCCCGTGTGTGCGTGGGTTTCCTCCGGGTGCTCCGGTTTCCTCCCACAGTCCAAAGATGTGCAGGTTAGGTGGTTTGGCCATGCTAAATTGCCCTTAGTGTCCAAAATTGCCCTTAGTGTTGGGTGGGGTTACTGGGTTACAGGGATAGGGTGGAGGTGTTGACCTTGGGTAGGGTGCTCTTTCCAAGAGCCGGTGCAGACTCGATGGGCCGAATGGCCTCCTTCTGCACTGTAAATTCTATGTAAAACCTGACGTCAGAGGGCACAATTAGCTGCTCTACCCGGAGCACGGTCAAGGCAGGAGGTTCCAGCAGGATGTTGGAAGCACTTTAGGGACATCCTCAAAGCATCACTGACGAGATCAAACATTCCCGCTGACTCATAGGAGTTCTTGGCTTGTGACCCACTAAGGTGGGGAAGGTTGATTTGAGAAGAAGCGGAACACATTGAGAGAGCGCAGAGGTGAGGTTGAGGTGTCAGAGAGAGTGCGCCATTCTCCAAATGCCCGATGCTTTGAGCAGCACATGCCCCACATCTGGCAGAGTCCGCAGATAGCGCACTGGTCTGGTCAGCCACGGGAGGACCCATCAAACCCGAGTGGAAGCAACTCATCCTCACTCCTGAGGAACTGCCTCAGAGGTTACCCAGCATTCTTCCCACTACCACCCCCATCTCTGATAAGAAAAACACAAGCTAACTATTGAGTTGAGTTGTTCTTCAAAAGTGCTTTAATCACAGCATGCCAATTTTCAGATGAAGGAATATATGCGAGGGTGAATGTCAGCCTGCAATACTGAATTGGCTTCACTCTTCAACCATAAATATGTCTCAAGCAACCTTAAAGGGTGCATCACACTGGCTATGGAAATAAGAATGTCGGTCAGCAAATAAGGCCGATTCAGAACTGTGCTGATGTGGTCCAAGGACACAATTGGATATGGTGCAGCTTGAGAGCATGAAGAATAGTTGCAACTTGGCGGCATCCTTGCGGAAATGTTGCAATGCTGACCTATAGGAATGGTTGTTTGGAGTAACAAAGATGGCACCCTCAATAACTATCACAATGCAGCAACAACTTTGACTTCGGAAGCCATCAAATATGGAACCAGGTGCTGGAATGATCTGTCAAACATTTGCAAGGCACACCACACAGATTCCATTTGCTGCCTGTCTTGCCCCCTGACCTTCATCTTGGTTCCTATCCCTTTGACATTGACAAAAGCTGATCACAAGTTGAGAAGATCTTTCAAGCAACCTTAAAGGGTGCAAAATGTTTGTCTAATCGGCACTACCTCTCCAAACTTTACTTCCACAATGTTCCTCTTCCAGTTCCAATCAATTCCCTTGATCCAATCAAGTCAGCATTTTGTACCTTACTGAATTATAAAAAATAAGAGCAATCCAGTGCAAATGGCACTTCCCGATCCAGTGTGTTTACAGTTGTTCTTTATCACTTAAAACTGACTTACAACAGCTATTGAAAACTGGCACTAATATATTCAAATAGTCACCAACATACACATATTTCAAAACTTAATTTTCTTCCTGCAGACTTTGCCAATGTATGCATAATGAATACAGGAAGATTTAATCTGATAAGCATGCAGACATCTCTATGGGCCTGTCAGCCTCATTGTTAATATCCAAAAAGTAGATGGGATTCTCATCTTGCAATTATCCATGATTCCAATACCAAATAAAAATGCTCAGGCTACCTGAGACAGTGTGTGACAAGAACCTGTCTTACCCACAAATCTCTCTGGAGATTCGGGAAGTGAATTATACCGTTCAGAAAATCCACTGTCTTTGGCAACAACACTTGTGACCAGTAATCATTCCCAGACCAGCTTCCATAAGACCATAAGACATCTCAATCAACATCACAAAAACAGATGATCTGGTTTTCATCATGTTTCTATGCGTGGGAGCTTTCTGTGCACAAATTGACTGCCACTTTCCCTGCATTACGACAGTGGCTACACATCATTGCACTTTGGGAGGCCCTGAAGTTTTGAAAGACTCTGCACAAGCCAGTTCCGAGGAAAGGACATCAACCTGGAGTGTTAACTCCGGCCGCGATTGTCCGATCCGAGTCCGCCCGGCCGCCGCTGCCACGCAAAAACAGAGAATTTGCCGCTGGGCCAAAACGGCATTGACGGCAGCAGGATGGGAGAATCCCACCAGTGTGAACGGGCGCAGAATCCCGGCCTTTGTTTCTCTCTCTCCCGATGTTGCCAGACCTGCCGAGGGTTGGCAGCATCGTCTGTATTAGTTTCACATCTCCAGCATCTGCAATATTACACGTTTTAAAAAGAAAGCAACACTTACATTGAAATAGCGGACAGAATTCTCCAACGCCGAAATCGCGATCGGCCAGAGAATCCCCATTGGCACCAATTTCGGAGGAAGGGGTTGCGTTTGCAATGGTCCACTCCTTCCAAAATGGCGTACTCGCAGAGTACGACGCACGCCATCGAGAGGGCCTCAGGACATCACCTGAGGCCCACCCCTAATGCTCCGCCCCCGATGGGCCGAGTTCCCGATGGCATGCGACACGTGTGCTTTTTTTTTCTTGAATCCGGAATGGCGGCTGCTGACTATTAGCGTCACCACAGTCGGATGGGAGCCATTCTGCGGGCAGGGGAGACTTTGGCGGGGGCTGGGGGCACTGGTGTGGGGTGGTCCAGGGGTAGCGAGCCTGGTCAAAGGGGGCATTATTTGGCAGGCCGGGTCGGCACCATGTTGCACGGTGGGGCGCTGCAGGCCACCGGTGTGCGAATGCGCAGCCACGGACCCGGCAATTCTCAGGCCGTATCCGCAGCTAAAGCTGGGGGGCTCTGCTGCGTGCCTGCTAGCCCCCCCCCCCCCCCCCCCCACCAGACGGAGGATCGGTGCAGCTTTTGCACTTTTTTTGAGGCGTAAAACGCCACTGTTCTCACGCTGGCGTCAGCACATAGTCTCCCAAACGGAGAATCCAGCCCAGCATCTTTCACAAACGCTGGACACCTCAAAGCTCTTTACAGCAAATGAAGTACTTCCAAAGTGTGACTGCTGATGCCATGGAGGAAATCCGGAGACCGATTTGCACGCAGCAAACTCTCACTAACAGCAATGTGATAACGACCAGCTTTTTTAGTGCTGTTTTCTAAGGGACAATTCCCCTGCTTTTCATCAAAATAGAGCCAGAGGATCTTTTACATCTACAAAGGCCTTGGTCTAACATCTCATCCAATGAATAGTACCTCCAACAGTGCGGCACTCCCTCAGTGCTGTAGAGTGTCCGCATAGATTTTGGTGCTGAATGCCGAGAGTGGGACATGAGGCAAGAATGTTACCAACTGAGACCCCTTAATATCTCATATCGTGGGCACAGAATTATGACACAGCTTTGAAAATCTCCCACCCACACGCAAAATTAGTGTCAGTCCCGCAAGTATTTCTCAAAATGCAATCTCACACAACCTTATCCAATAACATCCCAACTCAATTATCCAGGTGGACACGAGTAACTCCCAATTTTCTCATTATTCATCTCTAAGCATTTATCTATTTACGCCTTGCCAATAGTTCAAGCGGTAATATATTTTAATGGTACTGTTTAAAAAAATAGAAAGATATTTTGGTGCTTAAAGTTTAATGCCAAGCACATTTCGTTGCGCATCAACATTGATAAATGTTTTTTCTTGTCAGTTAGAAATTACCCCAGTTATTAGTCCATTACAAATGGAAAGAACATTGTGGTTGTAAATCTTTTCAAATCACTCCAGCAATGAAAGTTACAAATTAGGAGTAATGTTATCTTGAAATAGTGGTTTAAATGATCAGAATTCACACACTAGTTATGCTCCTTTCTCAAAATGCCTTCTCACTCCCTGAAACGAGCCTCTGTAACAGATGTATGTCATTAAAATACATAACCTTTTGACCGCCAGAATAGATAAGTAAAAATGTCTCCGAAACTTCTCCCCAGCCAGTGATTCTCTGTAAATCAGCTACAAGTGCTCACTGACTTCGACTGGAATATGCTAAAGAGATGAATGAGGAGCTGCTTCACTGAAAAATGTTTGGTTATTTCAGGAAATTTGGATAAGTTGGGCTGGTAAATTATTAGCAACCAAACGAAAATCTCAACAGGTCTGGCAGCTTCTGTAAGGAGAGAAAAGAGCTGACGTTTCGAGTCCAGGTGACCCTTTGTCAATTATTAGAATGGAAACATCTTCTCTCTGGCTGCCCAGCAAACACAAACATGATATTAATGTCCCCAGTTTGCACGGGTTTGAGCATGCATACCCAGCGAGATGAAGTGGATGCAGCCGGTATTCAGGCACAGTGCGTGATTAACCCGCACACAATTGTACCGATGTTTAAGTCATCATAGCATGTAGCCCAGAGGTACGTGAGTGGTTGCACACTTCAGCATTTCACAGAAGTTTGTGTGAGGCCAGCGCCGTTGAAAGCCTTTTGAGCAGGTGAAGGAGGCACATCCTGAGTGAGTGAGACACATCCAGAACGGGAATTGGAACTTGGGAATGTGGTGCAGTGAGGTAATCAGGAAAGGGAAGTGGTAAGTCTAATTTTCAGTTAAAAGTGCAGTGTGTATCTAAGTGTCTGATTGGCTGAAGCTTCCCCACCCTAATTGCTGAGAGACAGTTATCTGTCAGTCTCCTGAAGCCTGCTTAGTGGCACAAGGGTGTACATTGTATTCTTCTGTTTGAAGCTTAAGTAGTGTCAGTCACCCTGGTTAGCTGAGTTCTGTCTAAAATACAGACAGAAAGCGCACTCAGTAAGCTTTGCGCAGGTGAAGGAGACACAGCCTGAGTGAGTGAGACACATCCAGAGTGGGAATTGTAACTTGGTAATTTGGTGCAGAATGGAAGATGGTGCTTTTTCCTTACCATTTTGTTCTCTTTCTTCTGGCCTGTAACTGTTAATCTGAAGGGAGAGAACCAGAGAGCATCCTTGGAAGGTAAGTGATTTCTATTACGTTTTCAAATTGTGTGGGGGGGGGTGGGGGGGGGGGGTAGGGGGGGGGGGGGACTAATTGACATCTCAGTAAAGCTGTGACCTGATTGGCTGGTTGGGAATCTGTTAAATTTGAAAAAAAAAGTATTGCAAAAAAATCTAATTGATTACCTAGATAGTGGAGTAACTAAACCTGAGGGCAGAGATTGGTATTAAGCGTTTAATTTTACAGTAAAAATCATCTAGCGTCAGGGCCATATAGTTAATTGTAACTCAATCTAACAATAATTCAAATGTTTATTTTAAAATAATTAGTGCTTAAATATCACTCAGCGGGCTGCAGTGCTCCAACTGTGAGATGTAGCAGATCGGTGATGCTTCCAGTGTTCCGGTCGACTACATCTGCAGCAAATGTAACCAATGGCAGCTCCTCACAGACCGTGTGGTCGGTTCGAGCAGCAATTGGATGTACGTAGGAGCACGCAGGTGGCGGAAAGCATCATAGATAGAAGTTATAGAGATATGGTCACACCCAAGGTGCAGGCAGAGAAATGGGTGACCACCAGAAGGGGCAGGTAGCCAGTGCAGGAATCCCCTGTGGTTGTCCCCCTCTTGAACAGGTATACCCCTTTGGATACTGTCGGGGGGGACAGCCTATCAGGGAAAACAACAGCAGCCAAAGCAGTGGCACCACGGCTGGCTCTGATATTCAGCAGGGAGGGTCATAGCGCAGAAGAGCAATAGTCATAGGGGACTCTATAGTCAGGGGCATAGATAGGCAATTCTGTTGATTTGAAAGATGCTCTAGGATGGTATGTTGCCTCCCTGGTGCCAGGGTCCAGGATGTCTCAGAACGGGTAGTGGGCATCCTGAAGGGGAAGAGCAAACAGGCAGAGGTCGTTGAACATATTGGTACTAACGACGTAGGCAGGAAGGGGCATGAGGACCTGCAGCAGGAGTTCAGGGAGCTAGGCAGAAAGTTAAAAGACAGGACCTCTAGGGTTGTAATCTCGGGATTACTCCCTGTGCCACGTGCCAGTGAGGCTAGAAATAGGAAGATAAAGCAGCTAAACACCTGGCTAAACAGCTGGTATAGGAGGGAGGGTTTCCGTTATCTGGACCACTGGGAGCTCATCCGGGGCAGGTGTGACCTGTATAAGAAGGACGGGTTGCATCTAAACTGGAGAGGCATAAATACCCTGGCTGCGGAGTTTGCTGGTGTCACACGGGAGGGTTTAAACTAGTATGGCAGGGGGGTGGGCACCGGAGCAATAGGTCAGAAGGTGAAAAGGTTGAGGGAGAACTGGGGAATAGGGTCAGTAAGGCTCTGAGGAAGAGCAGACAGGGAGATGTTGCTGAAAACAGCGGGTTTAGTGGCCTGAAGTTCATATGTTTTATTGCAAGAAGTATTACGGGTAAGGCAGATGAACTTAGAGCTTAGATTAGTACTTGGAACTATGAATGTTGTTGCCATTACAGAGACCGGATTGAGGGAAGGACAGGATTGGCAGCTAAACGTTCCAGGATTTAGATATTTCTAAATCTGTTTGTAAAGTAAAGCGGTGGGATTCTCCGTTTCTGAGACTGACGCCGGGACTGAATCGGTGGTGGTTCGACGACAGGGAAATTGGTGCCGTTCCCAGAGCAATTCATCAACCGTTAATGAACGAGCACCGGTGGCACGTGGATCACGACCGATTCCAATGAAAAATGGTGTCTGATTCGCCGGAGTCAGGATGGACACTGGAGAGGCTGACAAGCTGCAGCTATGTCAGCATTCCACCCTCCACACGCACAATTCCAGCCAACAAGATGGCAGCACGGAGAGCCGCACCGCAATTTCCGGACAAATGTGAGGTCATGCATTTTGGAAGGTCTATTGAAGATAGGGAATATACAGTGAGTGGTAGAACCCTCAAGAGTATTGAAAGTCAGAGAGAGGCTGACGGGGTAGAGTTTGTAAGGAGCATCCAGGAGGGATTCTTAAAACAATATGTAGACAGTCCAACTAGGGAAGGGGCTGTACTGGACCTGGTATTAGGGAATGAGCCTGGCCAGGTGGTAGATGTTTCAGTAGGGGAGCATTTCGGGAACAGTGACCACAATTCAGTAAGTTTTAAAGTGCTGGTGGACAAGGATAAGAGTAGTCCGAGGGTGAATGTGCTAAATTGGGGGAAGGCTAATTATAACAATATTAGGCGGGAACTGAAGAACCTAGATTGGGGGCAGATGTTTGAGGGTAAATCAACATCTGACATGTGGGAGGGTTTCGAATGTCAGTTGAAAGGAATTCAGGACCGGCATGTCTCTGTGCGGAAAACGGATAAATACGGCAAATTTCAGGAACCTTGGATAACGAGAGATATTGTAGGCCACGTCAAAAAGAGAAAGGAGGCATCTGTCAGGGCTAGAAGGCTGGGAACAGACGAAGCCTGTGTGGAATATAAGGAAAGTAGGAAGGAACTTAAGCAAGGAGTCAGGAGGGCTAAAAGGGGTCACGAAAAGTCATTGGCAAATCGGGTTAAGGAAAATCCCACGGCTTTTTACACGTACATAAAAAGCAAGAGGGTAGCCAGGGAAAGGGTTGGCCCACTGAAGGACAGGCGAGGAAATCTATGTGTGGAGCCAGAGGAAATTGGCGAGGTACTAAATGAATACTAATGAACATACTGGTGGATGTTGAGTCTGGAGAAGGGTGTGTCGATAACCTGGGTCACATTGAGATCCAAAAAGACGAGGTGTTTGCCGCCTTGAAAATTATTAAGGTGGATAAGTCTCCAGGGCCTGATGGGCTCTACCCCAGAATACTGAAGGAGGCTAGAGAGGAAATTGCTGAGGCCTTGACAGAAATCTTTGGACCCTCACTGTCTTCAGGTGACGTCCCGGAGGACTGGAGAATAGTCAATGTTGTTCCTTTGTTTAAGAAGGGTAACAAGGATAATCCAGGGAACTACAGGCTGGTGAGCCTTACGTCAGTGGTAGGGAAATTACTGGAGAGAATTCTTCGAGACAGGATCTACTCCATTTGGAAGCAAATGGACGTATTAGTGAGAGGCAGCATGGTTTTGTGAAGGGGAGGTCGTGTCTCACTAACTTGATAGAGTTTTTCAAAGAGGTCACAAAGATGATTGATGCAGGTAGGGCAGTGGATGTTGTCTATATGGACTTCAGTAAGGCCTTTGACAAGGTCTCTCATGGCAGACTGGTATAAAAGGTGAAGTCACATGGGATCAGGGGTGAGCTGGCAAGGTGGATACAGAACTGGCTCAGTCATAGAAGGCAGAGAGTAGCAATGGAAGGGTGCTTTTCTGATTGGAGGGCTGTGACGAGTGGTGTTCCGCAGGGATCAGTGCTGGGACATTTGCTGTTCGTAGAATATATAAATAATTTGGAGGAAAATGTAACTTGTCTGATTAGTCAGGTTGCAGGTGACACAAAGGTTGGTGGAATTGCGGATAACGATGAGGACTGTCAGAGGATACAGCAGGATTTAGATCATTTGGAGACTTGGGCGGAGAGATGGCAAATGGAGTTTAATCTGGACAAATGTGAGGTCATGCATTTTGGAAGGTCTAATGCAGGTGGACAATATACAATGAATGGTAGAACCCTCAAGAGTATTGACAGTCAGAGAGATCTAGGTGTACAGGTCCACAGGTCACTGAAAGGGGCAACACAGGTGGAGAAGTTAGTCAAGAAGACATACGGCATGCTTGCCTTCATTGGCCGAGGCATTGAGTATAAAAATTGGTAAGTCATGTTGCAGTTGTATAGAACCTTAGTGAGGCCACACTTGGAGTTTAGTGTTTAATTCTGGTCGCCACACTACCAGAATGATGTGGAGGCTTTAGAGAGGGTGCAGAAGAGATTTACCAGGATGTTGCCTGGTATGGAGGGCATTAGCTATGAGGAGTGGTTGAATAAACTAGGTTTGTTCTCACTAGAACGACGGAGGTTGAGGGGCGACCTGATAGAGGTCTACAAAATTATGAGGGGCATAGACAGAGTGGATAGTCACAGGCTTTTTCTCAGGGTAGAGGGGTCAATTACTAGGGGGCATAGGTTTAAGGTGCGAGGGGCAAGGTTTAAAGGAGATGTACAAGACAAATCTTTTACACAGAGGGTAGTGGGTGCCTGGAACTCGCTGCTGGAGGAGGTGGTGGAAGCAGGGACGATAGTGACGTTTAAGGGGCATCTTGACAAATACATGAATAGGATGGGAATAGAGGGATACGGACCCCGGAAGTGTAGAAGATTTTAGTTTAGACAGGCAGCATGGTCGGCACAGGCTTGGAGGGCCGAAGGGCCTTTTCCTGTGCTGTACTTTTCTTTGTTCTTTGTGTACCGAGGTACAGTGAAAAGTATTGTTTTGCGTACAGTCCAGATGGATCATTCCATACATGACAAAAACATAGGACATACATAAATGCACAATGTAAATACATAGACATAGCCATCGGGCGAAGTGCTACAACAGTAAAGAAGATGCATAGAGAGATCAGTTCAGTCTATAAGAGGGCCATACAGGAGTCTGGTAGCAGCAGGGAAGAAGCTGTTTTTGAATCTGTTGGTGAACGTTCTCAGACTTTTGTATCTTCTGCCCTATGGAAGAGATTGGAAGAGAGAATAACCCGTTGGGAGGAGTCTTTCATTATGCTGCCTGCTTTCCCAAGGCAGTAGGAGATGTAGACAGAGTGATGGACTGGGCTGGGTTCATGACTCTCTGTAGTTTCTTACGGTCTTGGGTCAAGCAGTTGACATACCAAGCTGTGATGCAGGGAGATAGGATGCTTTCTATGGTGCATCTGTTGCAGGAGGTAGCAGAGTTCTGTGAGCACCTCCTTCACAAATGTAGATGATACACACACTACTCCTGGGTTAGGTGGAGTTAAGGGAAGAGCTCCGACAGTTCTAAGGGTGGATAGAGGCACTAAGCGAGAGCCCAGCTTCTCCCCCTCCTCTTCCTCCCTCTGTAAGCAGCTCATCCTCTTCTTTACAGCTTCTTCTTCATCTCTCTCACACATTGATACCCAAGGGATAACATCTATAGCCCCAGTGAATTGGAGCAAATGATTCGACAACATCTTTACAGTCACAACTAAGGCTTCCCCCATCTACAGCAACTAGCCTGCAAGGTGTTGATCATCCCTTTAACTGGCACCGGTAAATAGCTTTGGAATTACTAACCAAATGTGTGACAGTTAGAAGTCAAATTAGGTGCCTTTTCTTTTCCAAACCACCGTTCCAGCTGAAGCATTGAAGTCAGACGCAGTTCATTTTCCTCAGGGTGCATTCCCACCCATGGAAACCCCAGAGAACCCATGTAACTGGCATCACTCCAGGACATCCCATAGATCTACGGCCAAGGTCACCATCAGTAGAAACCCTGTGCAAATTCAAACCCATGGTAAAAGATGTGTCAGGTTTAGCAGCATTCCCCCCCCCCCCCTCCCCCCCCCCGCCAGTTGGATTGTTGATGTGATATAATGCTGGTCCTCGTGCTTCATTTGAGAATTTATATTATGTGAGCCAGCAAAGGATAGACACATTTACTTTAGCACTCTTCCCAAACTTGGAGTTCCATTCCCATATGCTGCCACAACTGATGGTGGAAGGGCACAGGCTCGCTTGTGATATATGTGTACATTTGCTCTCAGGGGACAGTTGCACTCAGACACAAATATGAAGACCATTCTGCTCTGGAAGAGCTATGCATGAGCTCTGAAGAAGAGTTATGTGGGCCCGTAACGTAAACTCTATTTCTTTCTTCACAGTTGCTCCCAGGGCAGCACGGTGGCACGGTGATTAGCACTGCTGCCTCACAGCGCCTGGAACCTGCGTTCGATTGTGACCTTGGGTTCACACATTCTCCCTGTGACAGCCTGGGTTGCCACCGGATGCTCCTGTTTCCTCCCACAGTCCAGAGATCTGCAGGTTAGACGGATTGGCCATGATCAATCCATGGAGTGACGGCGATAGGGTGGGGGAGTGGGCAAAGGTAAAGTGCCCTTTCGGGGGGGGTGGATGCAGACGCTGAATGGCCTCCTTCTGCACTATAGGAATTCCATCGACCTGCTGGGTCTTTCCAGGGTTGCCTGTTTTTATTTCAGATTTTCAGCATCTGCAGTATTTTGCTTTGAAGGAAGGCCATCCTCTGTATCATACCTTCCAAGGTTGAATCAAAAGGCACAGTCAAGCAGGACAATCAGGTTCCTGACCCAATTGGACATGTGAATTTCGAAGAATTGTTCGACAAAGGAAAGTTAGGTTGTGTCCAAAACTGACAGAATGGTGCCAATGAAGATATTGTAAAATACAGCTGGAAGTGGAAGGTGGAAGAAATGAAAGACACCAAACTTCTTGAGGACAAGGGATTGCTTTCTAAATCTCTTGCAGCAACCTTTCATAGCAGACCAAGAATTCCTAAACTTCCCATTGCCCCGGCGACTTACAACCGTGCTCCTCTCTATGCATGTGGAAAACTAGCAGGGAGCACATTTAACTAACATGCAGTGATCCCACGACAATTTTCCTGCATGTGATATACATTTTCTTCTGTATTCTGGTTCTTACAAAAAGAGTTTACATCCATAGAATTTCTTATCACGCCCCTCATCGATGTCTCAGAACACTGCCCCCTACTCTTAGTTATGTGAGGTTCAGCGACTGTTATCGAGGAAGCAGGCAACCGTCTCAATGATCCCACAAACGCCGATGAGCTGAATCATAGAAGGGTTGCATCGCAGAAGGAGGCCATTGACGTGTTTGCACCAGCTCTCTTTCAGAGCAACTCACCCAATGCCACACCCCCGATCTTCCCATGTCGCATGGCAGCTTTATCATTTGTGGATAATGATCAGAGTCTCTTTTCAAAAAGAGTTTTTTGTCCCTGCCTCCACCAGAATCTCAGGCCGTACATTCCAGATCCTAACCACGGGCTGTGTAAGAAAAAAAAATATTTCTCCTCATGTCACCATTCCTTCTTTCGCCAACCACCTCAAATTGTTTGGGAGTGTTTTCCAAGGGAGGAATATTTACCAGGGCACTGGAATGACTCTTGCTTTTTTTTTTGCTGAATGGCACCATGAAGTTTTTAAAAATACGCGTGAGCTTCTAGGAAAGACAGATAAAGCCTCAGTTTAATGTCCCATCAGAAAGACAGTACCTCCAACAATGCAGCAGCACTTCTGATAGTGACTGGAGTGTCAGTCTAGATTATGTGTTCAAGTGCAGCTTCACCCTATAACCTCTGGTTCAGAAGTAATAATTCTACTAACTGAGGCAAACTGACACTTGAAAGAAATTTACCAAGGTTGAAATACATATTTAAAATTTATCAGTACTTTCAAATCATCCTGAATTATGACTTGCACGGCAGCAAGCCGCCAAGGCTCCTTCGACAGCACCTTCCCAAACCCACGACCCCTGCTGCCGGGAAGGACAAGGGAAGGAGGTATTTGAGAACAGCACCACCTGTGAGTTCCCGCACGCCATTCTGACCTGGAAGTATATCGGTTGTTCCTGCACTGTGGCCTGGTGGGGGTCAGAATCCTGGAACTCACTCCCAAAACAGCAGTGTGGCTGCACCTACATCAGACCACACCTTCCCGAGACTATTTAGGGATGGGCCTCGCCCAGTGGTACCCACTTCCCATGAATAAATGAAAATAAAATGTTGCTTGCCAGTGACAAGGATAACAGGTGTGAGGGCAGCACGGCGGCGCAGTGGTTAGCACTGCATTCTCACATCGCCGAGGTCCCAGGTTCGATCCCGGCTCCGGGTCACTGTCCGTGTGGAGTTTGCACATTCTCCCCATGAATGCGTGGGTTTCTCCCCCACAACCCAAAGATGTGCAGAGTAGGACACGCTAAATTGCCCCTTAATTGGAAAAAATGAATTGCCTACTCTAAAAAAAAAATTTTTTTCAAAAGATAGCAGATGTTCATTACAAATTCTATGCTGATCAAGGAGGGTCTCAGTGTTGAAAATTTTCAGTTTAAATGGGTGTTTACCCCCAATTTTAAAATAGTAATATGCCACAGTGCTGGCCCCGCACCTGCGGGAGATGTTCACAGACTCGCTAGCTAGGGGCACACTGCCACCCACGTTAGCACAGGCCTCAATCTCGCTGATACCTAAGAAAGACAAAGACCCAACGGAATGTGGGTCATACAGACCCATATCTCTGCTGAACGCAGACGCCAAAATACTGGCCAAAATCCTAGCCAAAAGGCTAGAAGACCGTGTACCTGAGGTGGTCACAGAGGACCAGACGGGCTTCGTCAAAGGTAGACAGCTTACCTCGAACATCAGGCGCCTGCTGAACGTGATAGTGACCCCCTCCGGAGAACACAAGAGGTGATCGTCTCCCTGGACTCAGAAAAGGCCTTCGACAGAGTCGAATGGAAATACCTCATAGAGGTACTGGAGCGGTTCGGGCTTGGAACAGGGTTCACCGCTTGGGTAAAGCTCCTATACAACGCTCCCATGGCGAGTGTACGGACCAACAATACCAACTCCCAATACTTCCAGCTGCACAGGGGCACCAGACAAGGATGCCCACTGTCCCCGCTGCTGTTCGCACTAGCAATCGAACCGCTAGCAATCGCGCTCAGGGCAGCAAAAAATTGGAGGGGGATCCGAAGGGGAGGCAGAGAGCACAGAGTCTCACTCTATGCAGATGATCTGCTCCTCTACATCTCGGACCCACAAAGCAGCATGGACGGAATCATCGCGCTCCTGAAAGAGTTTGGAGCCTTCTCGGGCTACAAACTCAACATGAGCAAAAGCGAGATCTTCCCAGTACACCCGCAAGGGGAGGGGGCAGCACTAAAGGGGTGGCCGTTCAAACAAGCCCGACACAAATTCCGCTACCTGGGGATCCAAATAGCCCATGACTGGAAAGGGATCCACAAATGGAACCTCACCAGCCTGACGGAGGAAGTTAAAAGGACCTGCAAAGATGGAACACACTCCCACTCTCCCTCGCGGGGAGAGTCCAGACGATCAAAACGAACGTACTGCCCAGGTTCCTCTTCCTGTTTAGATCCATTCCGATCTACATCCCCAAGGCCTTTTTCAAAGTGCTGGACAAACTTATCATGGCGTTCGTATGGGGGGGGGGGGGTAAAAATGCTAGGCGTTCATATGGGGGGGGGGGGGGGAGGGGTAAAAATGCTAGGATCCCAAAGAAGGTCCTACAAAAAAAAAATCCAGGGGGGGGGCTAGCCCTCCCGAATCTACAATTCTACCACTGGGCGGCAACAGCCGAGCGAGTAAGGGGATGGATCCAGGAGCCAGAAGCCGAGTGGGTGCGTGCGGAGGAGGCCTCCTGCATGGGAACCTCCCTCCGGGCCCTCGCCACGACAGCACTCCCATCCCCACCCAAAAAACACTCCGGCAGCCCAGTGGTGACAGCCACCCTCCAATCCTGGAACCAACTGTGGCAGCAATTTGGCCTGACCAAAATGTCGGACAAGGCTCCCATCTGCAACAACCATAGGTTCAAACCAGCACTGACTGACGCCACCTTCAAAAGGTGGGGGCAGGACGGGGGGACACTGACAGTCAGGGACCTATACACGGACGACAGGATCGCAACACTAGACGAACTGACAGAGAAATTTTGGCTAGCCGGGGGGAACAAGCTACGGTACCTGCAGCTCAAAAACGTCTTACGAAAGGAGACAAGGACATACCCACAACCGCCACGACAGACACTACTGGAAGATCTACTGGACTCAAGTATCCTAGAGAAAGGGAACTGTAGCGACATGTATGACCGACTGGTAGAAAGGGACGACACCATACTGGACGCAACAAGAATGAAATGGGAGGACGACCTGGGGATTGAGATAGGGTGGGGACTCTGGAGCGAAGCACTGCATAGGGTCAACTCCACCTCCACGTGCGCAAGGCTCAGCCGGACGCAACTAAAAGTGGTACATAGAGCCCACTTAACAAGAAACCGTATGAGTAGGTTCTTCCCGGAGGTGGAGGACAGATGTGAACGGTGCCAAAGAGGCCCGGCCAACCACACCCACATGTTCTGGTCTTGCCCCAGACTTGTGGAGTACTGGACAGCCTTCTTTGAGGCTATGTCCAAAGTGGTGGGGGTGAGGGTGGAGCCATGCCCGATAGTGGCGGTCTTCGGGGTTTCAGACCAGCCAGATCTATTCCTGGGGAGGAGGGCGGACGCCCTTGCCTTTGCCTCCCTGATCGCCCGCCGTAGAATCCTGTTTGGCTGGCGGTCAGCAGCACCGCCCAGAGCTGCAGACTGGCTGTCCGACCTCTCGGAATCTCTCCAAATGGAGAAAATCAAATTCGCCATCCGAGGGTCAGACGACGGCTTCCACAGAACGTGGGAGCCATTCATGCAATTGTTCCGGGACCTGTTTGTGGCCAACGAACAAGAGGAAGAATAGTCGGGTGGCCAAGAATCAGGGGAAAATGGACAGGAATCGGGGGAATGTAGCCGGGGGGGGCTACGGGTTCGTTTCGGGGGTTTGATGGCTAGCTAAGGCCCAAAACCAAACTGTAAATAAATGCCTATAAACATGTGCCTCGGACATATTGGGGAATGTAAAATATGTATGCCGGCTAAAGGGGGCGGCCACAGTTGTTATTATGAAGATGCTTACCTGTAAATATACATGTTAATTTTTGCGTGTTTTTTTTCTAATAATTTGTAATTTGTTGGATATAAAATATGAAAACTCAATAAAAAACATTTTTTTAAAAAAAGTAATATGTTTGAAAAAGGCATTGCATATAAAAGCAAGTCTTCTTTTGATAGCTGCAAAAGGATTGAAGCACAGCAAGAAGGTGACAGATGGAATATAATGTGGGGAAGCGTGAAGTTATCGACTGTGATAGGGAAAATAAAACAGCAGAACATTTTAAAACGGTGAGAGTCCAGTAAATGTTGGCATTCAGAGGCACCTGGGTGTACTTGTGTGTGAATCACAGAAAGTTAATATGCAGGCACTAATGAGCAGTTCAGAAAGCAAATGCTATGTTAGTTTTTATTACAGAGGGATATCAGTTTCAAGGGGTTAAAGCTTTAATATTGCCAGATTAAATGCATAGGATCATGATACGCAATCATGCCCAAAGCAGCGCTTCATAGAATCCCTACAGTGCAGAAGTCTACTCGGCCCATCAAGTCTGCACTGACCCTCCAAAAGAGCACCCTATCTAGGGCAACAACCTCATTCTATCCCCGTAACCCAGAAACCCCACCTAATCTTTTGGACACTAAGGGGCAATTTATCATGGCCAATCCACCTAACCTGCACATCTTTGTTGTCTGTTTGTCTCCAAGCCATGCAGCCCAGTGCCATTCACGCTGCTGAGTGGCTGCATACCCAGCAGGAGGCCAGGTTTATCTGAAATTTGCAGAGCGAGCCTGCCTACCTGTTTTAGACAGCTTGCACCTCTACAGGAGTGCTGGAGCTGTTTCAGAAATTGTTTCTCACAAGGGGCCAGAGGAGACTCTCTCAGGTTCTCCAATGCAGCAATAGAGATGTTGGCCCAGGCGGTGGGAAGGAAAAGAGACTCCCTGGGCTGAATCTTCCCAGCCCCATGGTAGGGACCAGGAAAATTGGGGTTGGGGGGGGGGGGGGGGGGGTGGGGGGTGGAGCTGTATCAGATCGACTGGGGCAGCACGGTAGCACAGTGGTTAGCACAATTGCTTCACAGGTCATGGGTCCCAGGTTCGATTCCCAGCTTGGGTCACTGTCTGTGCGAAGTCTGCACATTCTCCCCGTGTCTGCGTGGGTTTCCTCCGGGTGCTCCGGTTTCCTACCACAGTCCAAAGATGTGCGGGTTAGGTGGATTGGCCATGCTAAATTGCCCTTAGTGTCCAAAAAAGGTTGGGCGGGGCTACTGGGTTACGGGGATAGGGTGGCAGCTTGGGCTTCAGTGGGGTGCTCTTTCCAAGGGCCGGTGCAGACTCAATGGGCCGAATGGCTTCCTTCTGAACTGCAAATTCTATGATTCTACGACTGTTAGACAACGTTCCCTGTGCAGGCTGGGAAGCTGATCAGTTGGCCGTTTCATGGAGGTGGGCAGCAATTCCAATCAAAATAAGGGGAGCGTTGCAACTGCTAAACACTAGTAAAGTTGAAAAAATGGTGGCTTTGCTTTCAGTATGGTGCTGGGGCTCCCTTTGTGAAAAGGGCCTTACCATAGAATTTAAAGTGCAGACGGAAGCCATTCAGCCCATCGAATCTACACCGGCCCCCGAAAGAGCACCCTACCTAAGCTCACACATCCACCGTATCCCCGTAACCCAGCAACCCCAAAAAAAATGTTTGGACACCACAGAGCAATTTATTATGACCAGTCCACCTAACCCGCATGTCTTTGGACTGTGGGAGGAAACCGGAGCACCCGGAGGAAACCCATGCTGACTTGGGGAGAACGCGCAGACACTGCACGGACAGTGACCCAGGCCGAGGAATCGTGCGCGGGTCTCCGGTGCAGCGAAGCAACAGTGCTGACCACTGTGCTACCGCGCCGCCCTTGCAGGAAGAGAAAGAAGAAGCTCAACTGAGGTTAGCAATCTTTGATTTGCTGGTGGCACGTGCCAAAGAATTGGAACTCATGAATGCACAATGTAAAGGTTTCACCAAGAGCTTGATATGCATGGGGAACTACAGTCAAGGTTATCTGCACACACAGCTCCATTGACACAGATCCTCCATGTCAATGGCTACCATACTTAAATACATCATTATTCGTTTAATCAGACTAAATTTGGCTTCATCAGACCTTTTCAGACCTGTAAAAGTGGAGGAGGTGGTTTTAGCATTTTGTATTGCTGTGGTGAAGCTGAGGAGCCACAATGCAGGATCCTGAGGAGTCCTGTAGTATCTCTTCACACTCACTTCTTTCCCTTATGGGAAAGGATTCCCAAGCCGAGTATCAGCCCATTAAACCACGTTATGAACGCTCCGTCTGTGACCAACAAGTCCTGGCATTTGACTCGAACCTGGATGGTCTGGTCCAGAGGTAAGGATGCTACCACTCTGTCATCAGATCTCCTTACAAGATCCTGAGTGAGAATCTCCATTAACCAGGATGCATTTTGAAGGGTTAGTTGTACAAGTCTTGCTTTAAGGGGGGGTAGAGATTGTGCTGATGCCAGGGTGGGTTTGAAGAAAAGGGAGAACGCCACCTTGCCAGCTTTAGTGAGATTGTTGAGCCCCTTGTGGCACTGGTTGGCATATCCGGGGAGCGAGAGGTGGCATTTAGTGCCTGTACCGCCCCTCTCTAGGTCGGGTGAGTGCCATCTCTGGCATGCCAACTGGCATTACCACCCAGGAGATGGGGCCTCCTCACTCTGATTTTCTCAAGAAGAGGGTTTGGAGATCAGGGTTCAAATTGAGGAATCTTCTGTGTGCCGGAGTGCCCTGCCCAGCGGTAGTGCTTGCCTGCTTTCTGCCGGGGGCTCTGCTGTCAATGTTATTTTTCACAAGTATCAGGTGGATTGACGAAACGTGCAGCAAGGTTATTTGAGGCTTGAGGGAATGAGCCTCTTCCTTAGCTGCTCCTCTATTCGATTGCTGGCGTCTGCAGGCTGGGTTGTCCCTTTTAACAGGCTTCTCTTCAATTTCCACACACCGAACAGACAGCACCTCATGTGGGAGGTATGGAAATCACCACTCCAAGCAATGCGCAAATGAGCAGAAGAAGAAACTCTTCTGTAAATACCTTCCCAGACCATCAGTGGGTGCCAAATACTTTTCCATTGATGTGAAACTGGAGTAACACAGCACATGGAAATTCTCCCCCCATGTGTTTATTGTGCAAATCTGTTGATATTAGTGAGTAATGTGCCTTTGGATGTGCTTGCAAATATTTATTCAGAAAATCTGTTGTTGGTGCTTATTAGTTTGACTTGTTGGATGTATTTTGGATATTTTCTGTGCAAATCTGCTAGTGTGGGTGATTTCTCTGCCTTGTAGAGTTTAGCTGCAAATGTTTACTGCGCAAATGTTTTTTTTTCCTGAGTAATAATGTACAGCAGTGTTTCTTCGCCACAAGGTAACTCATCGGCAAGCAAATATGATTGACTTATTGCATAAAATGCTGTTGAATTGCAAATCGTTTAATTGTTTTTTTTTAATCCTTTCACGGGACCATGGGGTCTGTCGCCCATCCTGAATGACCCGTGAGAAGGTGGTGGTTAGCCGCCATCTTGAACCGCTGTTCATCTGGGAAGGTTGAATTTGAAACGGCAGGCTGCTAGCTCACAGCAATCTGTGTGCAGTATCGTTCAAAACGCGTAACATTCACGCAGGTGTTGATGTAAGTCGAAGTTTCTACGGCTGAAGTTGTAAAATGCAAGACTTGTTTAGAGAACCTTTCACAATCACAGGATGTCCAAAGACACTTAGAGCCGACGAATGTGGATGCGCTGGAGAGGGAACAGAAGCGGTTTACTCGGATGTTGTGTGGTATGGAGGGCATTGGCTTTGAGAGGTTGGATAAACTTGGTCTGTTCTCACTGGAACGACGGAGGTTGAGAGGCGACCTGATGGAGGTCTGCGAGATTGAGTGACATGGACAGAGTGGATAGTCCGATGCTCTTTCCTGGGGTAGGAGAGTCAGGTACGAGGGAAAATAGGGGAACGTTCAGAACAGATGTATGAGGCATGTTTTTTACACAGAGGGTGATAGGTATATGGAATATGCTGCCTGGGGAGGTGGCGGGAGCAGGAACGATAGCGGCATTTAAGGGGCATCTAGACAAATATATGAATAAGGTGGGAATGGAAGGATACGGACTCTGTAAGCGCAGACGGTTTTAGTTTAGGCAGGTACCATGGTCGGCGCAGGCTTGGGATGGCCAAAGGGCCTGTTCCTGTGCTGTATTGGTCTTTGTTGTTTAAATTACCTTTGAAGTGTGGTCACTGTTGCAAAGTAGGCAGGGGTGGGTACACAATAGGTAACTCAGCCCCTCCTAAAACCATGCCTGGGCTACACAAAAGGGAGAAACGTAGTCTTTTGGCTTGGAAGCTGGAGTGTGGGGGTTGCGTACCCTGTTACGAACAAAAACCCATGTTCCACAGCAAGTGCACACAGGACAGGCCTGACTGACATGAGCTACACGGGCTCGGTGTCAACATTGCCGCGATAGAAAAAGCAGATAAGCTGATTGTAGCGCTAACAATTATACTCAAAGACGAGAGACTGGTACAATAGAGGCTTTATTGTTGTACGATGTTGTCCCTCCATCTGCAACTGTAGACTAAAGGTCTGAGTGGCTCACATGCATGTTTATACATAAGCTCCCTGTGGGCGGAGCTAGCCGGCAGGGGCTCACCGGAGGAACCTGTATTACAGGTACAGGCATACATCCCCCTACTGCAGTACACATAACTACAATGCTTATCTCACCACACTGATTCAGGCTGTATTTGAGAGGCTGAGTGCACCTTCAACTCTAATAGAAGGAACACTGAAGGCCACAGTGGGCATGGTGTGAGCTTCACAGTGAGCAACCAGCTGACACAGTCAATTGAGCTGCCAGTAGTCACCTTGGAGTGCCACATCTCCCTTCGACTATCGAGTTGACATCAGATGTGCCTATGCGCCAAGAGCATTTTTAGGACTCCCTCGGTGTCATTCTGAGGAAAGTTCCAAAAGGCAAGAGGTTTATCATTCTGCGTGACATCAATGTATGTGCTTCTGGGGAAGACACTGGTTCCTGGCCCCGGGGCGCCATGGCAATGGGCAAGGTCATGATAATGGGGAACACCTTCTTGAGCTTTGTGCCCCGAATGAACTCTGCATTGCCA
The DNA here is from genome assembly GCF_902713615.1 of Scyliorhinus canicula. Lineage (NCBI taxonomy): Eukaryota > Metazoa > Chordata > Chondrichthyes > Carcharhiniformes > Scyliorhinidae > Scyliorhinus > Scyliorhinus canicula. The sequence goes on from NC_052149.1 coordinate 19,403,146, forward strand.
ACTCTTTCCAGGGGAGACATCGCTGCAATGTATCATGGTGACACCATGGTCAGGACACTGGCACCAACCTTTAAGGGCAGCACGGTAGCACAGTGGTTAGCACAGTTGCTTCACCACTCCAGGGTCCCAGGTACGATTCCCGGCTTGGGTCACTGTCTGTGTGGAGACTGCACGTTCTCCCAGTGTGTGCGTGGGTTTCCTCCGGGTGCTCCGGTTTCCTCCTACAGACCAAAGATGAGCAGGTTAGATGGATTGGCCATGCTAAATTACCCTTACTGTCCAAAAAAGGGTGGGTGGGGTTAGGGGATAGGATGGATGTGTGGGCTTGGGTAGGGTGCCCTTTCCAAGGGCCGGTGCAGACTCGATGGGCCAAATGGCCTCCTTCTGCACTGTAAATGCTATGATTCTATGAACCAGAATTGGTCTTCATGAGAAGGTGTGACCTGCCCAGTGTTCGCCTCACCAATAGCTACCACCACATTACAGATTGTGACACCCACTATTCTCTTGGCAGCAGCAGAGTGAAGGTGCACATGCTAAACACGGTGAACCAGCTTGCATCAACACTCCAATGACACGGTGAACCAGCTTGCATCAACATTCCAATAACACGGTGAACCAGCTTGCATCAACACTCCAATAACACGGTGAACCAGCTTGCATCAACACTCCAATGACACGGTGAACCAGCTTGCATCAACACTCCAATAACACGGTGAACCAGCTTGCATCAACACTCCAATAACACGGTGAACCAGCTTGCATCAACACTCCAATAACACGGTGAACCAGCTTGCATCAACACTCCAATAACACGGTGAACCAGCTTGCATCAACACTCCAATAACACGGTGAACCAGCTTGCATCAACACTCCAATAACACGGTGAACCAGCTTGCATCAACACTCCAATAACACGGTAAACCAGCTTGCATCAACATTCCAATAACACGGTGAACCAGCTTGCATCAACACTCCAATAACACGGTGAACCAGCTTGCATCAACACTCCAATAACACAGTGAACCAGCTTGCATCAACACTCCAATAACACAGTGACCAGCTTGCATCAATACTCCAATAACACGGTGAACCAGCTTGCATCAATACTCCAATAACACGGTGAACCAGCTTGCATCAACACTCCAATAACACGGTGAACCAGCTTGCATCAATACTCCAATAACATGGTGAACCAGCTTGCATCAACACTCCAATAACACGGTGAACCAGCTTGCATCAACACTCCAATAACACAGTGAACCAGCTTGCATCAACACTCCAATAACACAGTGAACCAGCTTGCATCAACACTCCAATAACACGGTGAACCAGCTTGCATCAACACTCCAATAACACGGTGAACCAGCTTGCATCAACACTCCAATGACACGGTGAACCAGCTTGCATCAACATTCCAATAACACGGTGAACCAGCTTGCATCAACACTCCAATAACATGGTGAACCAGCTTGCATCAACACTCCAATAACACGGTGAACCAGCTTGCATCAACATTCCAATAACACGGTGAACCAACTTGCATCAACACTCCAATAACACGGTGAACCAGCTTGCATCAACACTCCAATAACACGGTGAACCAGCTTGCATCAACACTCCAATGACACGGTGAACCAGCTTGCATCAACACTCCAATAACACGGTGAACCAGCTTGCATCAACACTCCAATAACACGGTGAACCAGCTTGCATCAACTCTCCAATAACACGGTGAACCAGCTTGCATCAACACTCCAATAACACGGTGAACCAGCTTGCATCAACACTCCAATGACACGGTGAACCAGCTTGCATCAACACTCCAATAACACGGTGAACCAGCTTGCATCAACATTCCAATAACACGGTGAACCAGCTTGCATCAACACTCCAATAACACGGTGAACCAGCTTGCATCAACATTCCAATAACACGGTGAACCAGCTTGCATCAACACTCCAATAACACGGTGAACCAGCTTGCATCAACACTCCAATAACACGGTGAACCAGCTTGCATCAACACTCCAATAACACGGTGAACCAGCTTGCATCAACACTCCAATGACACGGTGAACCAGCTTGCATCAACACTCCAATGACACGGTGAACCAGCTTGCATCAACACTCCAATAACACGGTAAACCAGCTTGCATCAACACTCCAATAACACGGTGAACCAGCTTGCATCAACATTCCAATAACATGGTGAACCAGCTTGCATCAACACTCCAATAACACGGTGAACCAGCTTGCATCAACATTCCAATAACATGGTGAACCAGCTTGCATCAACACTCCAATAACACGGTGAACCAGCTTGCATCAACATTCCAATAACACGGTGAACCAGCTTGCATCAACACTCCAATGACACGGTGAACCAGCTTGCATCAACACTCCAATGACACGGGGAACCAGCTTGCATCAACACTCCAATAACACGGTGAACCAGCTTGCATCAACATTCCAATAACACGGTGAACCAGCTTGCATCAACACTCCAATAACACGGTGAACCAGCTTGCATCAACACTCCAATAACACGGTGAACCAACTTGCATCAACACTCCAATAACACGGTGAACCAGCTTGCATCAACACTCCAATAACACGGTGAACCAGCTTGCATCAACACTCCAATAACACGGTGAACCAACTTGCATCAACACTCCAATAACACGGTGAACCAGCTTGCATCAACACTCCAATAACACGGTGAACCAGCTTGCATCAACATTCCAATAACACGGTGAACCAGCTTGCATCAACACTCCAATAACACGGTGAACCAGCTTGCATCAACACTCCAATAACACGGTGAACCAGCTTGCATCAACACTCCAATAACACGGTGAACCAACTTGCATCAACACTCCAATGACACGGTGAACCAGCTTGCATCAACATTCCAATAACACGGTGAACCAGCTTGCATCAACACTCCAATAACACGGTGAACCACCTTGCATCAACACTCCAATAACACGGTGAACCAGCTTGCATCAACACTCCAATGACACGGTGAACCAGCTTGCATCAACACTCCAATAACACGGTGACCACCTTGCATCAACACTCCAATAACACGGTGAACCAGCTTGCATCAACACTCCAATAACACGGTGAACCAGCTTGCATCAACACTCCAATAACACGGTGAACCAGCTTGCATCAAAGCTCCAATGACGCGGTGAACCAGCTTGCATCAACACTCCAATAACGCGGTGAACCAGCTTGCATCAACACTCCAATAACACGGTGAACCAGCTTGCATCAACACTCCAATAACATGGTGACCAGCTTGCATCAACATTCCAATAACACGGTGAACCAGCTTGCATCAACACTCCAATAACACGGTGAACCAGCTTGCATCAACACTCCAATAACACGGTGAACCAGCTTGCATCAACACTCCAATAACAGGGTGAACCAGCTTGCATCAACACTCCAATAACACGGTGAACCAGCTTGCATCAACGCTCCAATGACACGGTGAACCAGCTTGCATCAACACTCCAATAACACGGTGAACCAGCTTGCATCAACACTCCAATAACACGGTGAACCAACTTGCATCAACACGCCAATAACACGGTGAACCAGCTTGCATCAACACTCCAATAACACGGTGACCAGCTTGCATCAACACTCCAATAACACGGTGAACCAGCTTGCATCAACACTCCAATAACACGGTGAACCAGCTTGCATCAACATTCCAATAACACGGTGAACCAGCTTGCATCAACACTCCAATAACACGGTGAACCAGCTTGCATCAACATTCCAATGACACGGTGAACCAGCTTGCATCAACACTCCAATAACACGGTGAACCAGCTTGCATCAACGCTCCAATAACACGGTGAACCAGCTTGCATCAACACTCCAATAACACGGTGAACCAACTTGCATCAACACTCCAATAACACGGTGAACCAGCTTGCATCAACACTCCAATAACACGGTGAACCAGCTTGCATCAACACTCCAATAACACGGTGAACCAGCTTGCATCAAAATTCCAATGACACGGTGACCAGCTTGCATCAACACACCAATAACACGGTGAACCAACTTGCATCAACACTCCAATAACACGGTGAACCAGCTTGCATCAACACTCCAATAACACGGTGAACCAGCTTGCATCAACACTCCAATAACACGGTGAACCAACTTGCATCAACATTCCAATAACACGGTGAACCAGCTTGCATCAACATTCCAATAACACGGTGAACCAGCTTGCATCAACACTCCAATAACACGGTGAACCAGCTTGCATCAACACTCCAATAACACGGTGAACCAGCTTGCATCAACACTCCAATAACACGGTGAACCAGCTTGCATCAACACTCCAATAACACGGTGAGCCAGCTTGCATCAACACTCCAATAACACGGTGAACCAACTTGCATCAACATTCCAATAACACGGTGAACCAGCTTGCATCAACATTCCAATAACACGGTGAACCAGCTTGCATCAACACTCCAATAACACGGTGAACCAGCTTGCATCAACACTCCAATAACACGGTGAACCAGCTTGCATCAACACTCCAATAACACGGTGAACCAGCTTGCATCAACACTCCAATAACACGGTGAACCAGCTTTCATCAACACTCCAATAACACGGTGAACCAGCTTGCATCAACACTCCAATAACACGGTGACCAGCTTGCATCAACACTCCAATAACACGGTGAACCAGCTTGCATCAACATTCCAATAACATGGTGAACCAGCTTGCATCAACACTCCAATAACACGGTGAACCAGCTTGCATCAACACTCCAATGACACGGTGAACCAGCTTGCATCAACATTCCAATAACACGGTGAACCAGCTTGCATCAACACTCCAATAACACGGTGAACCAGCTTGCATCAACACTCCAATAACACGGTGAACCAGCTTGCATCAAAATTCCAATGACACGGTGAACCAGCTTGCATCAACACTCCAATAACACGGTGAACCAGCTTGCATCAACATTCCAATAACACGGTGAACCAGCTTGCATCAACACTCCAATAACACGGTGAACCAGCTTGCATCAACACTCCAATAACACGGTGAACCAGCTTGCATCAACACTCCAATAACACGGTGAACCAGCTTGCATCAACACTCCAATAACACGGTGAACCAGCTTGCATCAACACTCCAATAACACGGTGAACCAGCTTGCATCAACATTCCAATAACACGGTGAACCAGCTTGCATCAACACTCCAATAACACGGTGAACCAGCTTGCATCAACACTCCAATGACACGGTGAACCAGCTTGCATCAACACTCCAATAACACGGTGAACCAGCTTGCACCAACACTCCAATAACACGGTGAACCAGCTTGCATCAACACTCCAATAACACGGTGAACCAGCTTGCATCAACACTCCAATAACACGGTGAACCAGCTTGCATCAACACTCCAATAACACGGTGAACCAACTTGCATCAACACTCCAATAACACGGTGAACCAGCTTGCATCAGCATTCCAATAACATGGTGAACCAACTTGCATCAACACTCCAATAACACGGTGAACCAGCTTGCATCAACATTCCAATGACACGGTGAACCAGCTTGCATCAACACTCCAATAACACGGTGAACCAGCTTGCATCAACGCTCCAATAACACGGTGAACCAGCTTGCATCAACACTCCAATAACACGGTTAACCAACTTGCATCAACACTCCAATAACACGGTGAACCAGCTTGCATCAACACTCCAATAACACGGTGAACCAGCTTGCATCAACACTCCAATAACACGGTGAACCAGCTTGCATCAAAATTCCAATGACACGGTGACCAGCTTGCATCAACACTCCAATAACACGGTGAACCAACTTGCATCAACACTCCAATAACACGGTGAACCAGCTTGCATCAACACTCCAATAACACGGTGAACCAGCTTGCATCAACACTCCAATAACACGGTGAACCAACTTGCATCAACATTCCAATAACACGGTGAACCAGCTTGCATCAACATTCCAATAACACGGTGAACCAGCTTGCATCAACACTCCAATAACACGGTGAACCAGCTTGCATCAACACTCCAATAACACGGTGAACCAGCTTGCATCAACACTCCAATAACACGGTGAACCAGCTTGCATCAACACTCCAATAACACGGTGAGCCAGCTTGCATCAACACTCCAATAACACGGTGAACCAACTTGCATCAACATTCCAATAACACGGTGAACCAGCTTGCATCAACATTCCAATAACACGGTGAACCAGCTTGCATCAACACTCCAATAACACGGTGAACCAGCTTGCATCAACACTCCAATAACACGGTGAACCAGCTTGCATCAACACTCCAATAACACGGTGAACCAGCTTGCATCAACACTCCAATAACACGGTGAACCAGCTTTCATCAACACTCCAATAACACGGTGAACCAGCTTGCATCAACATTCCAATAACACGGTGAACCAGCTTGCATCAACACTCCAATAACACGGTGAACCAGCTTGCATCAACACTCCAATAACACGGTGAACCAGCTTGCATCAACACTCCAATAACACGGTGAACCAGCTTGCATCAACACTCCAATAACACGGTGAACCAGCTTTCATCAACACTCCAATAACACGGTGAACCAGCTTGCATCAACACTCCAATAACACGGTGACCAGCTTGCATCAACACTCCAATAACACGGTGAACCAGCTTGCATCAACATTCCAATAACATGGTGAACCAGCTTGCATCAACACTCCAATAACACGGTGAACCAGCTTGCATCAACACTCCAATAACACGGTGAACCAGCTTGCATCAATACTCCAATAACACGGTGACCACCTTGCATCAACACTCCAATAACACGGTGAACCAGCTTGCATCAACACTCCAATAACACGGTGAACCACCTTGCATCAACACTCCAATAACACAGTGAACCAGCTTGCATCAACACTCCAATAACACGGTGAACCAGCTTGCATCAACACTCCAATAACACGGTGAACCAGCTTGCATCAACACTCCAATAACACGGTGAACCAGCTTGCATCAACACTCCAATAACACGGTGAACCAGCTTGCATCAACACTCCAATAACATGGTGAACCAGCTTGCATCAACACTCCAATAACACGGTGAACCAGCTTGCATCAACACTCCAATGACACGGTGAACCAGCTTGCATCAACACTCCAATGACACGGTGAACCAGCTTGCATCAACACTCCAATAACACGGTGAACCAGCTTGCATCAACACTCCAATAACACGGTGAACCAGCTTGCATCAATACTCCAATAACACGGTGAACCAGCTTGCATCAATACTCCAATAACACGGTGAACCAGCTTGCATCAACACTCCAATGACGCGGTGAACCAGCTTGCATCAACACTCCAATAACACGGTGAACCAGCTTGCATCAACACTCCAATAACACGGTGAACCAGCTTGCATCAACACTCCAATAACACGGTGAACCAGCTTGCATCAACACTCCAATAACATGGTGAACCAGCTTGCATCAACACTCCAATAACACGGTGAACCAGCTTGCATCAACACTCCAATAACACGGTGAACCAGCTTGCATCAACACTCCAATGACATGGTGAACCAGCTTGCATCAACACTCCAATAACACGGTGAACCAGCTTGCATCAACACTCCAATAACACGGTGAACCAGCTTGCATCAACACTCCAATAACACGGTGAACCAGCTTGCATCAACACTCCAATAACACGGTGAACCAGCTTGCATCAACATTCCAATGACATGGTGAACCAGCTTGCATCAACACTCCAATGACACAGTGACCAGCTTGCATCAACACTCCAATAACACGGTGAACCAGCTTGCATCAACACTCCAATAACACGGTGAACCAGCTTGCATCAACACTCCAATAACACGGTGAACCAACTTGCATCAACATTCCAATAACACGGTGAACCAGCTTGCATCAACACTCCAATAACACGGTGAACCAACTTGCATCAACACTCCAATAACACGGTGAACCAGCTTGCATCAACACTCCAATAACACGGTGAACCAGCTTGCATCAACACTCCAATAACACGGTGAACCAGCTTGCATCAACACTCCAATAACACGGTGAACCAACTTGCATCAACACTCCAATAACACGGTGAACCAGCTTGCATCAACATTCCAATAACATGGTGAACCAACTTGCATCAACACTCCAATAACACGGTGAACCAGCTTGCATCAACACTCCAATAACACGGTGAACCACCTTGCATCAACACTCCAATAACACGGTGAACCAGCTTGCATCAACACTCCAATGACACGGTGACCCAGCTTGCATCAACACTCCAATAACACGGTGAACCAGCTTGCATCAACACTCCAATAACACGGTGAACCAACTTGCATCAACACTCCAAAAACACGGTGAACCAGCTTGCATCAACACTCCAATAACACGGTGAACCAGCTTGCATCAACACTCCAATAACACGGTGAACCAGCTTGCATCAAAATTCCAATGACACGGTGAACCAGCTTGCATCAACATTCCAATGACACGGTGAACCAGCTTGCATCAACACTCCAATGACACGGTGAACCAGCTTGCATCAACATTCCAATAACACGGTGAACCAGCTTGCATCAACACTCCAATGACACGGTGAACCAGCTTGCATCAACATTCCAATAACACGGTGAACCAACTTGCATCAACACTCCAATAACACGGTGAACCAGCTTGCATCAACACTCCAATAACACGGTGAACCAGCTTGCATCAAAATTCCAATGACACGGTGAACCAGCTTGCATCAACACTCCAATAACACGGTGAACCAGCTTGCATCAACACTCCAATAACACGGTGAACCAGCTTGCATCAACACTCCAATAACATGGTGAACCAGCTTGCATCAACATTCCAATAACACGGTGAACCAGCTTGCATCAACATTCCAATGACACGGTGAACCAGCTTGCATCAACACTCCAATAACACAGTGACCAGCTTGCATCAACACTCCAATAACACGGTGAACCAGCTTGCATCAACACTCCAATAACACGGTGAACCAGCTTGCATCAACACTCCAATAACACGGTGAACCAACTTGCATCAACATTCCAATAACACGGTGAACCAGATTGCATCAACACTCCAATAACACGGTGAACCAGCTTGCATCAACACTCCAATAACACGGTGAACCAGCTTGCATCAACACTCCAATAACACGGTGAACCAACTTGCATCAACACTCCAATAACACGGTGAACCAGCTTGCATCAACATTCCAATAACATGGTGAACCAACTTGCATCAACACTCCAATAACACGGTGAACCAGCTTGCATCAACATTCCAATGACACGGTGAACCAGCTTGCATCAACACTCCAATAACACGGTGAACCAGCTTGCATCAACGCTCCAATAACACGGTGAACCAGCTTGCATCAACACTCCAATAACACGGTGAACCAACTTGCATCAACACTCCAATAACACGGTGAACCAGCTTGCATCAACACTCCAATAACACGGTGAACCAGCTTGCATCAACACTCCAATAACACGGTGAACCAGCTTGCATCAACACTCCAATAACACGGTGAACCAACTTGCATCAACATTCCAATAACACGGTGAACCAGCTTGCATCAACATTCCAATAACACGGTGAACCAGCTTGCATCAACACTCCAATAACACGGTGAACCAGCTTGCATCAACACTCCAATAACACGGTGAACCAGCTTGCATCAACACTCCAATAACACGGTGAACCAGCTTGCATCAACACTCCAATAACACGGTGAACCAGCTTGCATCAACACTCCAATAACACGGTGAACCAGCTTGCATCAACACTCCAATAACACGGTGAACCACCTTGCATCAACACTCCAATAACACAGTGAACCAGCTTGCATCAACACTCCAATAACACGGTGAACCAGCTTGCATCAACACTCCAATAACACGGTGAACCAGCTTGCATCAACACTCCAATAACACGGTGAACCAGCTTGCATCAACACTCCAATAACACGGTGAACCAGCTTGCATCAACACTCCAATAACATGGTGAACCAGCTTGCATCAACACTCCAATAACACGGTGAACCAGCTTGCATCAACACTCCAATGACACGGTGAACCAGCTTGCATCAACACTCCAATGACACGGTGAACCAGCTTGCATCAACACTCCAATAACACGGTGAACCAGCTTGCATCAACACTCCAATAACACGGTGAACCAGCTTGCATCAATACTCCAATAACACGGTGAACCAGCTTGCATCAATACTCCAATAACACGGTGAACCAGCTTGCATCAACACTCCAATAACACGGTGAACCAGCTTGCATCAACACTCCAATAACACGGTGAACCAGCTTGCATCAACACTCCAATAACACGGTGAACCAGCTTGCATCAACACTCCAATAACACGGTGAACCAGCTTGCATCAACACTCCAATAACACGGTGAACCAGCTTGCATCAACACTCCAATAACACGGTGAACCAGCTTGCATCAACACTCCAATAACATGGTGAACCAGCTTGCATCAACACTCCAATGACACGGTGAACCAGCTTGCATCAACACTCCAATAACACGGTGAACCAGCTTGCATCAATACTCCAATAACACGGTGAACCAGCTTGCATCAACACTCCAATAACACGGTGAACCAGCTTGCATCAACACTCCAATAACACGGTGAACCAGCTTGCATCAACACTCCAATAACACGGTGAACCAGCTTGCATCAACACTCCAATAACACGGTGAACCAGCTTGCATCAACACTCCAATAACATGGTGAACCAGCTTGCATCAACACTCCAATGACACGGTGAACCAGCTTGCATCAACACTCCAATAACACGGTGAACCAGCTTGCATCAACATTCCAATAACACGGTGAACCAGCTTGCATCAACATTCCAATGACATGGTGAACCAGCTTGCATCAACACTCCAATGACACAGTGACCAGCTTGCATCAACACTCCAATAACACGGTGAACCAGCTTGCATCAACACTCCAATAACACGGTGAACCAGCTTGCATCAACACTCCAATAACACGGTGAACCAGCTTGCATCAACACTCCAATAACACGGTGAACCAGCTTGCATCAACACTCCAATAACACGGTGAACCAGCTTGCATCAACACTCCAATAACACGGTGAACCAGCTTGCATCAACACTCCAATAACACGGTGAACCAGCTTGCATCAACACTCCAATAACACGGTGAACCAGCTTGCATCAACACTCCAATAACACGGTGAACCAGCTTGCATCAACACTCCAATAACACGGTGAACCAGCTTGCATCAACACTCCAATGACACGGTGAACCAGCTTGCATCAACACTCCAATAACACGGTGAACCAGCTTGCATCAACACTCCAATAACACGGTGAACCAGCTTGCATCAACACTCCAATAACACGGTGAACCAGCTTGCATCAACAATCCAATAACACGGTGAACCAGCTTGCATCAACACTCCAATAACACGGTGAAACTCCATACGGTGAACCAGCTTGCATCCAACACTCCAATAACACGGTGAACCAGCTTGCATCAACACTCCAATAACACGGTGAACCAGCTTGCATCAACACTCCAATAACACGGTGAACCAGCTTGCATCAACACTCCATACACGGTGAACCAGCTTGCATCAACACTCCAATAACACGGTGAACCAGCTTGCATCAACACTCCAATAACACGGTGAACCAGCTTGCATCAACACTCCAATAACACGGTGAACCAGCTTGCATCAACACTCCAATAACACGGTGAACCAGCTTGCATCAACACTCCAATAACACGGTGAACCAGCTTGCATCAACACTCCAATGACACGGTGAACCAGCTTGCATCAACACTCCAATAACACGGTGAACCAGCTTGCATCAACACTCCAATAACACGGTGAACCAGCTTGCATCAACACTCCAATAACACGGTGAACCAGCTTGCATCAACACTCCAATAACACGGTGAACCAGCTTGCATCAACACTCCAATAACACGGTGAACCAGCTTGCATCAACACTCCAATAACACGGTGAACCAGCTTGCATCAACACTCCAATAACACGGTGAACCAGCTTGCATCAACACTCCAATAACACGGTGAACCAGCTTGCATCAACACTCCAATAACACGGTGAACCAGCTTGCATCAACACTCCAATAACACGGTGAACCAGCTTGCATCAACACTCCAATACACGTGAACCAGCTTGCCATCAACACTCCAATAACATGGTGAACCAGCTTGCATCAACACTCCAATAACACGGTGAACCAGCTTGCATCAACACTCCAATACACATGTGAACCAGCTTGCATCAACACTCCAATAACAGGTGAACCAGCTTGGCATCAACACTACCAATAACAGGGTGACCAGCTTGCATCAACCGTCCAATAACACGGTGAACCAGCTTGCATCACAACAGTCCAATGACCGTGAACCGCTTGCATCAACATCCAATGAACACGGGACCAGCTTGCATCAACATTCCAATAACACGTGAACCAGCTTTGCATCAACACTCCAATAACACGTGAACCAGCTTGCATCAACACTCCAATAACACGGTGAACCAACTTGCATCAACACTCCAATACACGGTGACCATCTTGCATCAACACTCCAATAACACGGTGAACCAGCTGCATCAACCATTCCAATAACACGGTGAACCAACTTGCATCAACACTCCAATAACACGGTGAACCAACTTGCATCAACACTCCAATAACACGGTGAACCAGCTTGCATCAACACTCCAATAACACGGTGAACCAGCTTGCATCAACACTCCAATAACACGTTGAACCAACTTGCATCAACACTCCAATAACACGGTGAACCAGCTTGCATCAACACTCCAATAACACGGTGAACCAGCTTGCATCAACACTCAAATAACACGGTGAACCAGCTTGCATCAACACTCCAATGACACGGTGAACCAGCTTGCATCAACATTCCAATGACACGGTGAACCAGCTTGCATCAACACTCCAATAACACGGTGACCACCTTGCATCAACACTCCAATAACACGGTGAACCAGCTTGCATCAACACTCCAATAACACGGTGAACCAACTTGCATCAACACTCCAATAACACGGTGAACCAGCTTGCATCAACATTCCAATAACACGGTGAACCAGCTTGCATCAACACTCCAATAACACGGTGAACCAGCTTGCATCAACACTCCAATAACACGGTGACCAGCTTGCATCAACATTCCAATAACACGGTGAACCAGCTTGCATCAACACTCCAATAACACGGTGAACCAGCTTGCATCAACCCTCCAATAACATGGTGAACCAGCTTGCATCAACATTCCAATAACACGGTGAACCAGCTTGCATCAACCCTCCAATAACACGGTGAACCAGCTTGCATCAACATTCCAATAACATGGTGAACCAGCTTGCATCAACACTCCAATGACACGGTGAACCAGCTTGCATCAACCCTCCAATAACACGGTGAACCAGCTTGCATCAACACTCCAATAACACGGTGAACCAGCTTGCATCAACACTCCAATAACACGGTGAACCAGCTTGCATCAACACTCCAATAACACGGTGAACCAGCTTGCATCAACACTCCAATGACACGGTGAACCAGCTTGCATCAACACTCCAATAACACGGTGAACCAGCTTGCATCAACGCTCCAATAACACGGTGAACCAGCTTGCATCAACACTCCAATAACACGGTGAACCAGCTTGCATCAACACTCCAATGAACACGGTGAACCAGCTTGCATCAACACTCCAATAACACGGTGAACCAGCTTGCATCAACCTCCAATAACACGGTGAACCAGCTTGCATCAACACTCCAATGACACGGTGAACCAGCTTGCATCAACACTCCAATGACACGGTGAACCAGCTTGCATCAACACTCCAATAACACGGTGAACCAGCTTGCATCAACACTCCAATAACACGGTGAACCAGCTTGCATCAACACTCCAATAACACGGTGAACCAGCTTGCATCAACATTCCAATGACACGGTGAACCAGCTTGCATCAACACTCCAATAACACGGTGAACCAGCTTGCATCAACGCTCCAATAACCGGTGAACCAACTTGCATCAACACTCCATAACACGGTGAACCAGCTTGCATCAACATTCCATGACACGGTGAACCAGCTTGCATCAACACTCCAATAACACGGTGAACCAACTTGCATCAACACTCCAATAACACGGTGAACCAGCTTGCATCAACACTCCCATAACACGGTGAACCAGCTTGCATCAACACTCCAATAACACGGTGAACCAACTTGCATCAACACTCCAATAACACGGTGAACCAGCTTGCATCAACACTCCAATAACACGGTGAACCAACTTGCATCAACACTCCAATAACACGGGTGAACCAGCTTGCATCAACGCTCCAATAACACGGTGAACCAGCTTGCATCAACACTCCAATAACACGGTGAACCAGCTTGCATCAACGCTCCAATAACATGGTGAACCAACTTGCATCAACACTCCAATAACACGGTGAACCAGCTTGCATCAACATTCCAATGACACGGTGAACCAGCTTGCATCAACACTCCAATAACACGGTGAACCAACTTGCATCAACACTCCAATAACACGGTGAACCAGCTTGCATCAACACTCCAATAACACGGTGAACCAGCTTGCATCAACACTCCAATAACACGGTGAACCAACTTGCATCAACACTCCAATAACACGGTGAACCAGCTTGCATCAACACTCCAATAACACGGTGAACCAGCTTGCATCAACACTCCAATAACACGGTGAACCAGCTTGCATCAACACTCCAATAACACGGTGAACCAGCTTGCATCAACACTCCAATAACACGGTGAACCAGCTTGCATCAACATTCCAATAACACGGTGAACCAGCTTGCATCAACACTCCAATAACACGGTGAACCAGCTTGCATCAACACTCCAATGACACGGTGAACCAGCTTGCATCAACACTCCAATAACACGGTGACCACCTTGCATCAACACTCCAATAACACGGTGAACCAGCTTGCATCAACACCCCAATAACACGGTGAACCAACTTGCATCAACACTCCAATAACACGGTGAACCAGCTTGCATTAAACATTCCAATAACACGGTGAACCAGCTTGCATCAACACTCCAATAACACGGTGAACCAGCTTGCATCAACACTCCAATAACACGGTGACCAGCTTGCATCAACATTCCAATAACACGGTGAACCAGCTTGCATCAACACTCCAATAACACGGTGAACCAGCTTGCATCAACCCTCCAATAACATGGTGAACCAGCTTGCATCAACATTCCAATAACACGGTGAACCAGCTTGCATCAACCCTCCAATAACACGGTGAACCAGCTTGCATCAACATTCCAATAACATGGTGAACCAGCTTGCATCAACACTCCAATGACACGGTGAACCAGCTTGCATCAACCCTCCAATAACACGGTGAACCAGCTTGCATCAACACTCCAATAACACGGTGAACCAGCTTGCATCAACACTCCAATAACACGGTGAACCAGCTTGCATCAACACTCCAATAACACGGTGAACCAGCTTGCATCAACACTCCAATGACACGGTGAACCAGCTTGCATCAACACTCCAATAACACGGTGAACCAGCTTGCATCAACGCTCCAATAACACGGTGAACCAGCTTGCATCAACACTCCAATAACACGGTGAACCAGCTTGCATCAACACTCCAATGACACGGTGAACCAGCTTGCATCAACACTCCAATAACACGGTGAACCAACTTGCATCAACACTCCAATAACACGGTGAACCAACTTGCATCAACACTCCAATGACACGGTGAACCAGCTTGCATCAACACTCCAATGACACGGTGAACCAGCTTGCATCAACACTCCAATAACACGGTGAACCAGCTTGCATCAACATTCCAATAACACGGTGAACCAGCTTGCATCAACACTCCAATAACACGGTGAACCAGCTTGCATCAACATTCCAATGACACGGTGAACCAGCTTGCATCGACACTCCAATAACACGGTGAACCAGCTTGCATCAACGCTCCAATAACACGGTGAACCAACTTGCATCAACACTCCAATAACACTGTGAACCAGCTTGCATCAACATTCCAATGACACGGTGAACCAGCTTGCATCAACACTCCAATAACACGGTGAACCAACTTGCATCAACACTCCAATAACACGGTGAACCAGCTTGCATCAACACTCCAATAACACGGTGAACCAGCTTGCATCAACACTCCAATAACACGGTGAACCAACTTGCATCAACACTCCAATAACACGGTGAACCAGCTTGCATCAACACTCCAATAACACGGTGAACCAACTTGCATCAACACTCCAATAACACGGTGAACCAGCTTGCATCAACGCTCCAATAACACGGTGAACCAGCTTGCATCAACACTCCAATAACACGGTGAACCAGCTTGCATCAACGCTCCAATAACACGGTGAACCAACTTGCATCAACACTCCAATAACACGGTGAACCAGCTTGCATCAACATTCCAATGACACGGTGAACCAGCTTGCATCAACACTCCAATAACACGGTGAACCAACTTGCATCAACACTCCAATAACACGGTGAACCAGCTTGCATCAACACTCCAATAACACGGTGAACCAGCTTGCATCAACACTCCAATAACACGGTGAACCAACTTGCATCAACACTCCAATAACACGGTGAACCAGCTTGCATCAACACTCCAATAACACGGTGAACCAGCTTGCATCAACACTCCAATAACACGGTGAACCAGCTTGCATCAACACTCCAATAACACAGTGAACCAGCTTGCATCAACACTCCAATACTCCAATAACACGGTGAACCAGCTTGCATCAACACTCCAATAACACGGTGAACCAGCTTGCATCAACACTCCAATAACACGGTGAACCAGCTTGCATCAACACTCCAATAACACGGTGAACCAGCTTGCATCAACACTCCAATAACACGGTGAACCAGCTTGCATCAACACTCCAATAACACGGTGAACCAACGTGCATCAACACTCCAATAACACGGTGAACCAGCTTGCATCAACACTCCAATAACACGGTGAACCAGCTTGCATCAACACTCCAATAACACGGTGAACCAACTTGCATCAACACTCCAATAACACGGTGAACCAGCTTGCATCAACATTCCAATAACACGGTGAACCAGCTTGCATCAACACTCCAATAACACAGTGAACCAACTTGCATCAACACTCCAATAACACGGTGAACCAGCTTGCATCAACACGCCAATAACACGGTGAACCAGCTTGCATCAACACTCCAATAACATGGTGAACCAGCTTGCATCAACACTCCAATAACACGGTGAACCAGCTTGCATCAACACTCCAATAACACGGTGAACCAGCTTGCATCAACACTCCAATAACACGGTGAACCAGCTTGCATCAACACTCCAATAACACGGTGAACCAGCTTGCATCAACACTCCAATGACACGGTGAACCAGCTTGCATCAACATTCCAATAACACGGTGAACCAGCTTGCATCAACACGCCAATAACACGGTGAACCAACTTGCATCAACATTCCAATGACACGGTGAACCAGCTTGCATCAACACTCCAATAACACGGTGAACCAGCTTGCATCAACACTCCAATAACACGGTGAACCAGCTTGCATCGACACTCCAATAACACGGTGAACCAGCTTGCATCAACACTCCAATAACACGGTGAACCAGCTTGCATCAACCCTCCAATAACATGGTGAACCAGCTTGCATCAACATTCCAATAACACGGTGAACCAGCTTGCATCAACCCTCCAATAACACGGTGAACCAGCTTGCATCAACATTCCAATAACATGGTGAACCAGCTTGCATCAACACTCCAATGACACGGTGAACCAGCTTGCATCAACCCTCCAATAACACGGTGAACCAGCTTGCATCAACACTCCAATAACACGGTGAACCAGCTTGCATCAACACTCCAATA
This sequence comes from Scyliorhinus canicula, assembly GCF_902713615.1. Classification (NCBI taxonomy): domain Eukaryota; kingdom Metazoa; phylum Chordata; class Chondrichthyes; order Carcharhiniformes; family Scyliorhinidae; genus Scyliorhinus; species Scyliorhinus canicula. The sequence continues at coordinate 19,421,296 of NC_052149.1, forward strand.
ACACGGTGAACCAGCTTGCATCAACACTCCAATAACACGGTGAACCAGCTTGCATCAACACTCCAATGACACGGTGAACCAGCTTGCATCAACACTCCAATAACACGGTGAACCAGCTTGCATCAACGCTCCAATAACACGGTGAACCAGCTTGCATCAACACTCCAATAACACGGTGAACCAGCTTGCATCAACACTCCAATGACACGGTGAACCAGCTTGCATCAACACTCAATACACGGTGAACCAACTTGCATCAACACTCCAATAACACGGTGAACCAACTTGCATCAACACTCCAATGACACGGTGAACCAGCTTGCATCAACACTCCAATGACACGGTGAACCAGCTTGCATCAACACTCCAATAACACGGTGAACCAGCTTGCATCAACATTCCAATAACACGGTGAACCAGCTTGCATCAACACTCCAATAACACGGTGAACCAGCTTGCATCAACATTCCAATGACACGGTGAACCAGCTTGCATCGACACTCCAATAACACGGTGAACCAGCTTGCATCAACGCTCCAATAACACGGTGAACCAACTTGCATCAACACTCCAATAACACGGTGAACCAGCTTGCATCAACATTCCAATGACACGGTGAACCAGCTTGCATCAACACTCCAATAACACGGTGAACCAACTTGCATCAACACTCCAATAACACGGTGAACCAGCTTGCATCAACACTCCAATAACACGGTGAACCAGCTTGCATCAACATTCCAATAACACGGTGAACCAGCTTGCATCAACACGCCAATAACACGGTGAACCAACTTGCATCAACATTCCAATGACACGGTGAACCAGCTTGCATCAACACTCCAATAACACGGTGAACCAGCTTGCATCAACACTCCAATAACACGGTGAACCAGCTTGCATCAACACTCCAATAACACGGTGAACCAGCTTGCATCAACACTCCTTACACAAGTAATGATGCCAAATACCAGCACTTTGCACCATCACCAGAGCAATAGTGCTCACCAAAGTTTTACCGGTAAATACCAATGCTGATGTCAATGAAGCTTGGCCAACTACATCTGCCAACTTCAGGGGGGAAACTACAAGAGAAGTGTAGGGAACAGGGTGTATCTTTTTCATAGATCACACTCCGGCATTCCAGCAGACCAGGGCTTGCAGGAATTTGGGAAATTGGTGGCCCATCTAAGGTGCTCAGACTGATCCACTCCTGTAGCAATGTGCACTGCACTGTATGGTTTAGGGACAGCTTTGGAATGAAGTTAGACTCAAACAAAACTGTGTCTTAACCCTCACTTCCCTGTAGATGTGGGCGGTGTTTACATGCACACAAGGTCAAACGGCCAGTTCTATAATCTATCAAGACTGAAAGCGGAGACAAAAACACATTGCATGCTGGTCAGTGAACGCTGTGCTAGCTACACACACACAAACCCAACGACAAAGTCTCATGGACTGTCTCTCCCATGACTGTAACTTGTCTGCCTGACAATGAGCATCAAGAAAACCAAGGCCGTGGAACAAGGTGTTGTATCTCTGCTCCCGATCGAGCTAAATAACACCTGCTGGAAGTGATTGGTAAATTCTGCTACCTCAGGTCAAAGGTGACAGGTGATCTGTCCCTTGATGCAGAACTGAATCCGGACATGGGGCAAGCAGCTACCATCTTGGGCCGATTCAGAAAATGCACATGGAATACTATCAAGCAGGCCCTCAGGAGCAAGCTGATGGTAAACTGGGCCATTGTCCTCAAAACCTTGCTATACGATTGCAACACATGGGCAAACACAGGAGCTAGGAGCAGAAGTAGTCCATTCGGCCCCTCCAGCCTGCTTCATTATTTCACAGAATTTACAGTGCCATTCAGCCCATCGAGTCTGCACCAGCCCTTGGAAAGAGTACCCTACTTAAGCCCACCCCTCCACCCTAGCCCCACAACCCAGTAACCCCACCTAAACGTTTGAGCACTGAGGGGCAATTCAGCATGGCCAATCTACCTAACCTGCACATCTGTGGGAGGAAACCGGAGCACCCGGAGGAAATCCATGCAGAGACGGGGAGACAGTACAAACTCCACACAGATATTAGCCGAGACCAGAATTGAACCCGGGTCCCTGGAACTGTGAGACAGCAGTGTTAACCACTGTGCCACCGTGCCGCCCATTTCATGAGATCATGGCTGACCTGCTTGTGGCCTCAACTCTACTTTCCTGCCTGCCCCCCTATAGCCTTTGTCGCCCATTGTCAGTCAAGAATCAATCGAACATAGCCTTAAAAATATTCAATGATCCAATGACTGCTCTGTGGGGGGTACGTAGTGGGCACAGTACCCACGATGCTCAATTTTACTGCCTACCTACCCACCCCTCCAAGCTGCCACAGTGTGAAAATTGGTTGGCACGCCCCCTACATTACAACCCTTTGAAGGCACTTCATGGCTGTAAGACCTTTTGATTACGATTTTTATAACTGCATCCGATATCCACAGCACCTTCACGAATGCCCTGTGTTTTAAACGACAACACAATTCTGAATCGTTCTCATGGTGTCTCCAATTTGCAGCAATTCAGGAGTGACAGTGTCTCTGCGTTAAACCCCAGTCTGCCTCTCCGCAGTGTAAGGGTGCGCTCAAATTCACAACTGAGTTTCCCATTGGATCCAGAGGCCCACAATTCCCTTATGGTCCCGACACACTAAAGATTGGGAATGCCTCAGTCAAAATGTGATGAATATATCCGAACTAGGCCGACATTGATCTTTCGCCTTCCCACAATACTCAAAACGCTACAGACATTAATTCCTGGTTACTGCGCTATAATTAAGAGGTGTAGAAATTTAACACCTCGACTATCTAAATTTTTAATCATGTGTATGGCAGCTGGTCTGTTGAAAAGCAGAGTACACGCAGATACTGAATCATTCCGACAGCTAAGTAAAATTCTAAACACATCAAATCACCACTTGTTTTACCAATTTTCCAATCCAACATTCACTCATTGCAGTGTCTCAAATTGAAAATATCACTGGCTGTGTAATAAAGCATAATATAGTTAACTGTATGTATTCATCATTGTACTTCAGAGTATAAATCATTGCAGTTACAGTCATTAAAATATTTATTTAATGTATAGAATATTTCATGTGTGAGAAAATTGCAGAAAGTTCGAACAGGAATTGAAGTACATTAATGGGTCAGCTCTCTTATTGCCTTGTTCAATTGTTTGATGGAATGCGAGGGTGATATGTATGGTCATATCGTTTTTGCCATACTGTCATGTGTGAGTACCTTTAAGAAATGGGTGTTTATAAATGGATGTGTATATAAATATCTGTAGTGAGAGTACCTTTAAGAAATGGTTGTTTACTACTGCAGTGATGTTAGAGAGTAGGTGGAGCTGGGCTGTCTGTCAGCTTTTTACTTTCGTTTTTGAGAAGGCTGCAGGGTGTGTTTTAGTTTCGTTTTCAGTGTTGGAGCTGAAGCCAGACCAAGCAGGTGTACTGCTGTTCTCTCTGCCATCAAAAGACTATCTCTTGATCGTTTGGTGAATTCAGAATTATAAATGTTTTCAGTAGTGACTTTAACCTGATGTGCTTCTGATAAAGGTTTTGTTTTTAAGTCATATGGATGTTAAAAAGGGAAGCTTAAAGGTTTACTTAGTGTTGTATTCTTTGGGGGTTGCATTTGAATTAATGGTTGCTAAGATGTTCATTGTATGTTTTAAAAAGGTTAACTTGAGTTCATAGAATAAACATTGTTTTGCTTTAAAAAATACATTTCCATTTCTGCTCTACCACGCCTGTAGAGTGGGCCGTGTGCTCCCCATACCACAATCTAGTAAAAGTTGTGGGTCAGGTGAACTCCATGATACACTTTGGGGTTCTCTAAACCCTGGCCCATAACAATACATACTTATACATTGTCGGCTGATTATCATGTGATATGATAAGCATATAGGAAAGTGGTGCTACCATGTGTATTCAGACCAACAAATCAAAACAGCAAGTTGTTAAAAGTGCCGATATCGTAGTCATTGTATTGAACTTCAAGTAGCGCTTTCACAAAGGGATTACTCTGTTCACCAGGTTCTGTGGCATGAATCCAGCTCTTCCTTTGAAGACCGCCCCCCTAAAACAGAGCCCACAAAGGCACAATTATATTCTTTTTCTAATGCAGATGCTATATTTCATCTTCAAAAAAATTGAAATGAGCAGGTCTCTCAAGCAGATAAAGGCAGGTGAATAGGGCAAACAGAGACATAGAAAGAGATTGGGACAAATAGAGAGCAGGGACACGGACACAAATAGGAGATTCCATAGATATTTGCTACAGTTTTAGTAAATGCAACATCTCAAAATATGGAATGCAGGGGCTTGACTTTACCCCCCCCCCCCCCCCCCCCCCTCCGCACCGTATGCTTCAATCAGATTGGCTGGCACCTCTCATGGGCAGGGCTTTCACCCATTCAAGGGCAGCAGTTCCACTCTCACCTCCTTAAGACTGTCTGCAGTGTGTTATTGATGCGGTCTCGTGTTGTTTAGTGCAGGACTTTTCAAAGTGTGGGTCATGACCCACGGGTGGGTCGTAGTCAGGTGTCGGGAGGACCACAGAGCAATCAGTCACGGTGCTCCCAGAGCATTCTCAATCACGGGAGAAGCATCCAATGGTTGCGACCGGCTTTTAAATGGAACAATGCTGTCCTCTGGCCAGAAGTGGCGGTGGAAAGCAGGTTACGCGCCTGGCACATGCACTGACGCACGCGTCTTGTACATCGTGCTTTTGGCGCAAAATCACAGAGGCGAGATTCCTCCATTTTCTAACTGTGAGCAAGGAAGGCAAGGAACTGTGAAGAACTGAAGAATGATCATTTTGGTGTGAGGAAGAGAGGGTCAGAGACACAAAAAGGCAGTGTATCTCCTGGCCAATTGAATCTGCTGGAGAGAGCTTCTGAGCAATGCGAGTGTTAGCTCCATACAGAGCTCCAGGGCCTCTGGCAAACAGCCAACAAGGAAAGTACTGAAATCGGGCAGAAAGCAGTATAAAGATGATTTCTGGAGGTATGGTTTTGTTAATTGTGCCAATGCAAATTAGGATATAAAGCATGTGTGTGTTAAATGCATGGAAGTATTGGCAATGAGAGTTTAAAACCCTTAAAATAATTTCAAAGGCATTTGAAGACGAGTTCAAGGACAAACCCCTTGATTTTTTCAAAGGATACAGCGGAACTTAAATCATCAGCTGAATTCCTCAACGGAAACATATGATTGATGGAGAAAGCAAGTAAGATGGTGAGGACCAAGCAAGCTCAACTCTCCCATTAAAGGTAATCAAAAATGGTGGATTGCGAAGGTAGACCGGTGTGGGTGGTGGGGGGTGGGGTGCTCAAACTGGCTCCTCCAAGCCCCACAGAAATAGGATTTCCATTGACCTTACCCTGCAGTTTGAGAGGGAGAAGCTGCAATCGGATGCAACAGTATTACCATTAAATAAAGGTAACTACAAAGACATGAGGGAGGAGCTGGCCAGAGTTGATTGGAAGGAGAGCCTAGCAGGGAAGACAGTGGAACAGCAATGGCAGGAGTGTTTGGGGGTTATTAGGGAGGCACAACAGAAATTCATCCCAAGGAGGAGGAAACATGCTAAGGGGAGGACAAGGCATCCATGGCAGGCGAGGGATGTCAAGGACAGCATAAAGGCTGAGGAAAATGCATACAAAGTGGCGAGAATTAGTGGGAAACCAGAGGATTGGGAAGCCTTCAAAAGCGAGCAGAGGACAACTAAAAAAGCAATAAGTGGGGATAAAGGAAGATAGGAAGAGATTTTGTTCAATCTATAAAAGGTAAGAGAGAGGCAAAAGTAGACATTGGACCACTCAAAAATGTGGCTGGAGAGGTAATACTAGGAAACAAAGAAATAGCAGACGAACTGAATAGTTACTTTACATCAGTCTTCATGGTGGAATAAACCAGTGGGATGCCAGAGCTCCAGGAGAACCAGGGGGCAGAGGTGAGTGCAGTGACCATTACTAAGGAGAAGGTTTTGGAGAAACTGAAAGGTCTGAAGGTGGATAAGTCACCTGGACCAGATGGACTACACCCCAGGATAAAAGAGACAGCTGAGGAAATTGTGGAGGCATTAGTGATGATCTTTCAGGAATCACTGGAGGCAGGAAGGGCCCCAGAGGACTGGAAGGTGGCTCATGTAACACCACTTTTTAAGAAGGGAAGGAGGCAGAAGACGGGAAATTATAGGCCGGTTAGCCTGACTTTAGTCATTGGTAAGATTTTAGAGTTTGTTATTAAAGAGGAGATCGCGAAGCACTTGGAAGTGCATGGTAAAATAGGTCTGAGTCAGCACGGCTTTGTCAAAGGGAGGTTGTGTCTGACAAATCTGTTAGAGTTCTTTGAGGAGATAACAAGCAAGTTAGGCAAAGGAGAACTGGCGTGATTTATTTAGATTTCCAGAAGACCTTTGACAAGGTGCTGCATAGGAGACTGTTAAATGATTTTAAAAGCCCATGGTGTTCAGGGTAAGATCCTGGAATGGATAGAGGATTGGCTGACTGGCAGAAGGCAAAGAGTGGGGATAAAGGGGTCTTTTTCAGGATGGCAGCCGGTGACTAGTGGTGTGCCTCAGGGATCTGTGCTGGGACCACAACTTTTCACAATATACATCAATGATCTGGAAGAAGGAACTGAAGGCACTGTTGCTAAGTTTGCAAATGATACAAAAATCTGTAGAGGGACAGGTAGTATTGAGGAAGCAAGGGGGCTGCAGAAGGACTTGGACAAGCTCGGAGAGTGGGCAATGAAGTGGCAAATGAAATACAATGTGAAAAAGGTGAGGTTATGCACTTTGGAAGGAGGAATCTAGGCACAGACTATTTTCGAAATGGGGAACTGCTTCGGAAAGCAGAAGCACAAAGGGGCTTGGGAGCCCTTGCTCACGATTCTCTTAAGGTTAGTGTGCAGGTTCAGTCGGCAGTTAAGAAGGCAAATGCAATGTTAGCATTCATGTCGAGAGAGCTAGAATACAACACTAGGTATGTACTTCTGAAACTGTATAAGGCTCTGGTCAGACCCCATTTGGAGTATTGTGAGCAGTTTTGGGTCCCATATTTAAGGAAGGGTGTGCTGGCCTTGGAAAGGGTCCAGAGGAGGTTCACAAGAATGATCCCTGGAATGAAGAACTTGTCGTATGAGCAACGTTTGAGGACTCTGGGTCTGCACTCGTTGGAGTTTAGAAGGATGAGAGGGGATCTTATTGAAACTTACAGGATACTGTGAGGCCTGGATAGAGTGGGCGTGGAGAGAATGTTTCCACTTGTAGGACAAACTAAAACCAGAGGACACCATCTCAGATTAAAGGGACGATCCTTTAAAACAGAGATGAGGAGGAATTCTTTCAACCAGAGGGTGGTGAATCCATGGAACTCTTTGCCGCAGAAGGTTGTGGAGGCCAAATCACTGAGTGTCGTTCAGATAGAGATAGATAGGTTCTCGATTAATAAGGGGATCGGGGTTATGGGCAGAAGGTAGGAGAATGGGGATGAGAAAAATATCAGCCATGATTGAATCGCGGAGCAGACACGATGGGCCAAGTGGTCTAATTCTGCTCCTATGTCTTATGGTCTTATTTAGCAGAACATCCACTATGACCCCTTTACTCAGTAGGCAGTTCAATAAGAAATCATGATTTAGAACATCTGAAGCAAGTTCGGAAGATGGATGGCGAACGGGACTGAGGTAGGCAGAGATTGATCTTTTTCGAGTCTCACAGACAGGATGAAAGTACCAACAAAGAAAATGATGTACATTGCGAGAGCAAGATTAACATGAAGGCCCAAGGTCACTCATAAAGAGAGAGAGGAGCCAAATGTCAACCACGAAACTACCACTTGGGACATGCACACCCCTGAGGCACCCATGAAAGCTGCAACATTGAAATAGTCAAAGGGAAGGAAAAGGAGGGTGGATATACCATTTGGATGTCAACTCCTATTCCGCTGACTTTCCGCCAGCCTGATGGAGTTAAAGCCCCTATTGTAGCACCTCCATGTGGTAGTTGACAGCAGGAAAGATTTATCATTGCCAATCCAATCCTGTGAATTTATTGTAACTATCACTGGTGTTCAGGCAGAAACACACATATACAATCAAGTGGCTATTATCTACTGACTGCTGATGGTTTACATCATACTGACGTGACAGGCTGGCATTGAAAGGATGGTTCGTCTCAAGATGTGTACGTGTGGCAACCTGCAAGGAAAGATTCTTGGGAGGTGCTCCCAGCGATTCACTCTGGCAGAGGTCTCAACAGTCCTCATGGAATGTACGTCTGTGTAAACCTGGAATACAGTGCAGAAGGAAACATTCGGCCCATCACGACCATTGGAAAGTGCAACTTATGTGGGCCCAATCCCTCACTCTATCCCCGTATTCCAATAACCCTACCAAAGCCTTTGGACACGAAGGGGCAACTTTAACCTGGCCAATCCACCTAACCACCACATCTTTGGATTGTCGGAGGAAACCGCAGCACCCGGAGGAAACCCACGCCGATACGGTGCGAAAGCACAAACTCCACAGTCACCCGAGGCCAGAATTGAATCCAGGACCCTGTTGTTGTGAGGCAGCAATGCTAACCACTGTGCCACCATTGATTGATTGATTGATATTTATTGTCACATGTACCGAAGTACAGTGAAAAGTATTTTTCTGCGGTCAAGGGAACATACGCAGTATGTACATAGTCGACAAAAGAATAACCGACAGACTACATTGACGGTGGTGCATCAACAAATAGTGATTGGTTACATTGCGGAACAAGGCCAACCAAGTTCAGCATAGGGCATGGTGAATAGTGTTTCTGCCTGAACACCAGTGACAGTTACAATAAATTCACAGGAACAGATCAGTCCAAGAGAGAGCCGTTGAGGAGTCTAGTAGCTGTGGGGAAGAATGTGTTCCTATGTCTGGATGTGCGAGTGTTCAGACTTCTGTATCTTCAGCCTGATGGAAGGGTCTGGAGGAGCGCAAAGCCTGGTGGGAGGGGTCTCTGACAATGCTGTCTGCCCTCTGGCATGCCACCCCAAAAAATAGAAAGATGCACAACACAGAATGAGGCTATTCAGCCCAACAGTTCCATGGTAGCCATTAAAACGATTATCCAGCCTAACCCCACCTCTCAGACCTTTCTCCGTTGCCCTGTCAGTTACAATATCTCTGGTGAATATCCAAGTGCTTTATTAAATGAAATGAGGGTTTCCGTCACTGTAATAATTTCAGACAGTGAGTTTCAGAGCCACACCACACTTGAGTTGAAAAGTTGGAGAACCTACAAAAGTCAGGGAGACCAAACATAGATACCATTTCTGGTCAGGGGTGGAGCCTGAAACAGCAAAGAGTGACGGTAATCAGTCCCGGAAGGGTCTATTGCCAGTGTGAAAACTGTATTCAATTCCCGACCACCTGCTTTTGGTCCAATCATGACCTTTGGCTTACCCAAGCAGGTCCCTATGACTATCAGTCAACTCAGTGAGGGGCAGGGACGTCGCTCCTACCTCAGTAGACACAAACACCAAACCCGACTCTGGGAATTATCCCATATCCGGAATATATGCCTATTAGAAACCTCATTCCACTCCACTTCACACCAAATCTCCAAGTCCTAATGGGTTGAATTTCGAGCCTCACCCATGTTGGGAATGTGGTGCAAGGGGCCCGAGAATATTGGGGGTGGGGGGCGAGTGCTGGTTTACCAAACCCATCGCTGGTGCCAGCCATTTTTGCTGAGGCAAGTTCGGGGTCAACAGGGTTACCTGCCCCCGAGAGACAAGTGGACAATCAAGCTTATTAACAACCTCATTCACAATAGTTCAGGGAAATCTGGGATTTTCCAGTTAGTTTCCTGTTTCCAGGAGCGACAGGGGGCAGTCCAAATTCCCGGAGGCGGGCGCCCAGCAGCAAGCCGGGGTGGTCAGTGCTCCACAGCCAGGCCAAGAGGCCCTGTCTGCCTGTCTGATTGACGGTGCAGCCAGAGGGCAGCCCATGGAGGTAACCCCTGGCTCACAACCCATCTACCCCACAGTTGGTCGCGTGGTTGCATTTTAATTTCAGTTTTCAAAGAAACTTGTGAGAGGGCACCTCCATGTTGAAGCACCCTCTGAGTTACTTGCCCTTTCCTGCTGCCTGCTGCTGCCGATTGGCCCTCTCGCTTCAAAAGCCTGCCTGCTGCCTTTAATTGGTCAGGGAACCTGTCTCCATGACAATTAAAGAGGCACCTCTGTGATAGTCCCAGAGACTAACCCTGTTCTGGGTTCGGAATGTGGAAACAATCCAGACTCCCGCCCCTCGCCTTGGAGGGAAAATTTCTATTTCTGTGATGCAAGGTTCAATACACAAGGGTAGATTTACAAACTCGACCTCGGCCAGCTATGACTAGTCAATGCAATAATGATCTCAAGCATGAATTAGACAAACTGAAAGGCTGTTAAGTAGAATCCAAACTCACATCCACCCCTTCAGACCGCAGCTTAGAGATGGCCGGGATTCTCCGCTCTGCGGCCGCTGCCATTCCCTGCAGCTGGGCCGGAAAATCCCGCTTCCATGAATGGATCGAGAATTCCAACCACACTACCATAAATTTCAGACCAAAGTAAAGCGGTGGGATTCTCCGTTTCTGAGACTGACTGAATCGGTGGTGGTTCGACGACAGGGAAATTGGCGCCGTTCCCAAAGTAATTCACCAACCGTTAATGAACGAGCACCAGCGGCACGTGGATCACGACCGATTCCAATGAAAAATGGTGTCTGATTTGCCGGAGTCAGGATGGACACTGGAGAGGCTGACAAGCTGCAGCTATGTCAGCACTCCACCCTCCACACGCACAATTCCAGCCAACAAGATGGCAGCACGGAGAGCCACACCGCAATTTACGGACAAATGTGAGGTCATGCATTTTGGAAGGTCTAATGCAGGTAGGGAATATACAGTGAGTGGTAAAACCCTCAAGAGTATTGAAAGTCAGAGAGATCTAGGTGTACAGGTCCATAGGTCACTGAAAGGGGCAACACAGGTGGAGAAGGTAGTCAAGAAGGCATATGGCAGGCTTGCCTTCATTGGCCGGGGCATTGAGTATAAAAATTGGCAAGTCACGTTGCAGCTGTATAGAACCTTAGTTAGGCCACACTTGGAGTTTAGTGTTAAATTCTGGTCGCCACACTACCAGAAGGATGTGGAGGCTTTAGAGAGGGTGCAGAAGAGATTTACCAGGTTGTTGCCAGGTATGGAGGGCATTAGCTATGAGGAGCGGTTGAATAAACTCGGTTTGTTCTCACGGGAACGAAGGAGGTTGAAGGGCGACCTGATAGAGGTCTACAAAATTATGAGGGGCATAGACAGAGTGGATAGTCTGAGGCTTTTCCCCAGGGTAGAGGGGTCAGTTACTAGGGGGCATAGGTTTAAGGTGCGAGGTGCAGGGTTTAGAGGAGATGTACGAGGCAAGTTTTTTACACAGAGGGTAGTGGGTGCCTGGAACTCGCTGCCGGAGGAGGTGGTGGAAGCAGCGACGATAGTGACATTTAAGGGGCATCTTGACAAATACATGAATAGGATGGGAATAGAGGGATACGGACCCAGGAAGTGCAGAAGATTGTAGTTTAGACGGGCAGCATGGTCGGCGCGGGCTTGGAGGGCCGATGGGCCTGTTCCTGTGCTGTACTTTTCTTTGTTCTTTGTTCTAATTCATCGGTGGGAACTGGCGACTCTGCTAGACGCCATGGAGGAGAGGTGGGCTACCCTGTACCCTAGGGTGGAGAGGGGGTTGCCACCCGCTGGCATGCACGGGCCTGGACGCAGGTGGGAGACGTCATGAGCGCCGTGGGCAACACCGCCAGGACCGGTCAGCGATGCCGTAAGTAAATGCGCGACATCCTCAAGGTGGCCAGGGTGAGAAGGTTGAGTGGGCCCCTGACACTAACCCCCATCTCATACACTCATAAAATCACCCTTCCCATCCCCCCCCCACCCACCAGGAGGGCGACAGAACCCCCCACCCTGCACCACCTGCCAACACCTATACTGGCTGCCATTGCCAGGTGCGCTCTCCACAAAGGCCACCAGCTACCCACCCCCTGTGCTGAATGCGTCCGACTGTCTAACACTCTGTGTTTTCTGTCTCCTCCCCCCCCCCACAGGAGAAGCCGGGCCACAAACGCCGTGAGAGGGAAAAGACCGGAGGGGGTCCGCCGGAGCTGTGGCCCCTCATCGCAGCAGAGCAGCGGGCACTGGGCCTGATCAGTGGGCCCGGGGAGAGGACAGTCACTCAGGCGGAGGGCGATATCCCCATGACACGTGTGTCATCACCCCTCCATTACCCCCACTTCCTCTCGCACGCCAGCCCCCTCCACCACCACCACCCCCCACACCCCCCCTTCCAGCGTCACCGTCCACACGGTCCAATCATGCGTCTTGTCTTGTGTCTTGCAGGATCTCCTGGCGATGAGGCGTGTCCTTCCCCAAACCCAACCACGACCCTAGGAGGAGAGCACCGAGGAGGAAGAGAAGGATACAAACAGTGACAGGAGCCTGCAGCATACGTCTGTCTAATGGAGCCCCACTCCGGGGCCAAGGGGCGGGATTCCCTGACCCTCCGCCGGGTCGGAGAATCGCTGGGGGTCGGCGTGAATCCCGCCCCCGCCGTCCTCCAAATTCTCCTGCCCCCCCAAAATTTTCCCCAGCGTGAGTCGCGCCACCCGCCTCGGAGAATGGCAGGGTCCGGCGCGACTCAATGGTCCCCAGGGCTGCCCGAATTCTCTGGCCCGCGATGGGCCGAGGTCCCGCCCGTTCATTGCCAGTCCCGTCGGCGTAAATCAGAGTTGGTCCCTTACTGGCGGGACCTGGCGGCGGGCGCGGGCTCCGGGGTTCTTGGGGGCGCCCGGAGGACCTGGCCCCGGGAGGTGCCCCCACGGTGGCCTGGCCCACGATCAGGGCCCACCGATCCGCGGGCGGGCCTGTGCCATGGGGACACACTATCCTTCCGCACCAGAGGCTGTGGTTCTCCGACATTCCCGATGCAGAAGCGAATTCCTCTGTGCATGCGCGGGGATGATGCCAGCACACGCTGGTGCTCCCGGGCATGCACAGACTCGTGCCGGCCGGCGGAGGCGGCAATCCCCTTTCCCGCCAGCCGCGCGGCGCAAACCACTCCGGGGCGGGCCTAGCCCCTGAAGGTACGGAGGATTCCCACCCAAGATTTCTCACGCTGACGCGTTGAGCTGTCTGCCTTCACCTCCACCACCAGCGGGTCATTGCCGTCCTCCATTTTATGGACTCGTTACCAGTCAGGCCAACCCGCATCCACAGGTGGACCCAGACTGACTCTTAGCTATCCCGTGTCCATCACATGGTGCCATATGGTGGCCAGCACAGGGCCTTCCTGCAGATCCTGAAGGCCTACACCACAAAGATGCAGGAGCTCAGCACAGAAGATGACGTTTACATTTGAGGACCCTTGTGGTAGTCCCCAAATATGGAAGTGGCCTGATGGACCTCCATAATGCACACCCAGACATGTCCAAGATGAAAATGTTAGCTCACCTGCTGTGTTTGGTGGCCCGACATCAGCGCAGCTGTCGAGTGGGTGGCCCAACGCTGCATCCAGTGTCAGGCACACCAGACGTTGCCTCCTGCAGCCCCGCTCCACCCATGGGAATGGCCAGGTCATCCAAGGTGTCGCTTCCATATAGACTTTGCGGGCCCCTTCCAGGGGGCAATGTTCCTCGTCCTCGTTGATGCCCACACCAAGTGGATGGAGATCCTCAAGTTACAGGCAACGACAGCCTGGTCCACCCTAGAGAAACTCCGGCATATTTTCGGCACCCACGGCATACCTGAGGTGCCGGTATCAGGGAATGGTTCAGCATTTACTAATGCGGAATTTGTGGCGTTCGTGTCTGCTAATGGGATCTGTCACATGAGGACCACCCCATACCACCTGGCTTCGAATGGGTTGGCCGAGCGTGCAAACTTTTAAACTCGAAATGAAAAAGCAGACATCGGATTTTGGGAGACACGCTCTTACCATGTTCTTATTCTGCTACCAGACAATCCCTCATGCCACGACAGACATTGCGCCAGCCAAAATGTTGATGGATGTTGCCGCCTCCGCACCCGATTGAGTCAAACCTTTCCGGATTTTGATGGGAAAGCCCTCCGTGCTCAGGACCGAACCACAGTGGACGCAGGCGGAAGCAAGCCACTGCGCAAGTTCGCCCCAGGAGACGGAGTACACATCCGGAATTTCGGTAAGAAGGCCGCCTGAATCCTGGGCATGGTGTTGACGAAAATGGATCCAGTTTCCTACCAAATATGGACACAAGGCTGTGTGTCTAGTCGCCATGTGGATCACCTCTGAAGCTGGGTGCCGGATACTCCTGCCATACCGGCCATTGATTTGGAGGTCCCAGCTCGGCCGTCTTCACCACTGCCCCTGCCGCTCCTGTGCCACGCTCCTGGCTCCAGAGGTCATTTTTGAGGACTCCAAAATGCCGGACGAAGAACTGCCTAGCTCCAACCCGGAAGGGAAGATGGACATTATGCCACTGCTCAAAGTGCCCGTGCCGGCTCTCGTGGCCGCACCAGCAATGCCGCCGCCACCCAGATGCTCATCACGCAAACGCCGCTCCCGGGTCTGACCTGTGACACTGCAAGGTCTGCACCTCAACGCCGTCCACAGGCAAAATGGTCAAAAGGCTCGGTGCACTTAGCCAGGATTGTGGACGTTGCTCTGGACTTGCGGTGGAGGAGTGTTATAACCCCAATAGAGGACCTAATTAAGGACCATACGGTTTCCCATGACCTCTCCCGAATATGAACTTCCCCTTTAAGGGGCAGGGCTTCCCCTGAACAAGGAGGACCCCAACTCGTATAAAAACCACGGCCTGGGTGCAGGTCAAGGAGAGAGACTGTTGGGGGAGTGGAGGGGTTTGGGAATTGTATTGGCATAAACCTTGTCCATTAATATCGACTATCGTCTACACGTTCTGTCTGCCCGGATTCAACATATTCCTACAGGCCTTCAATGGTAGAACAGGCGAAGGCGGACTGTGGGTCTCACTAGCTACCGAGGTGGAAGGAGATTGCAGCGGTATGGTGATCCTGGTCATTGTGATTCGACACATCACCCAAATCTGACAACCAACCCTTTCAGATTGTGGGGATGGTGAAGTCACCCCGAGGTCCCCACAAAGTGAAGGCTTTCATCACGCTCTTTAATGATGAGACAGAGCGGAGGCCGAGAGGAAAGGAAAGGAAGCAAATCCTGCTCTCCGGATCCTACTGCCTCATGGCACAGCCTGTTCTGTGTTCCTAAAGATCTGCCTGTTAGTGCCTGAAAATCACAATCCTGAGGAGGCATCATCCTCGAATCGAGGGACAGCCAATGACGGCGATGACATGTTTCCAATCCTAAAGTGGGCCTGTTTGAGATTTGGATTCGGAAGGTGATGTTTATGTGTTTATTCGTTGGATGTTTACTGATATTGTGGATTCTGCTGCTTAGCTGCACATTAGCCTGACCCACTTCTGCTGAATGTTCACAAATGAACAGTTGATAGAGTAAATTTGGCTTCCGGCCTCAATGAAATCCCGTCGACAAGGGGCTGGTGCTAAATAGGTGCCTCACTGCAGCTCACCGGTCAAGGAGGCTGAGAAGCTGGCTCTCGGTGGAGGTGAACAACAGGTTGGGTCTGGGAAGACAAGGTGGTCACGGCAGAGGTGGACCCTGTCAGACGTGGGCCAGAGATTTTCTGTGGCTCGAGGATGTGAACTCCTGCTTTTGAGCAGCTGCAGCCTTTAGGATTGTAGGTTATGAGGCGAAATGGTTGATTCAAAGAAGTAGAACATACACAATATAAACTTCCTCCATTTGTACCTGGATTTTGCAAACAGTCCTACAAGCTGCATAGATCCCCAATTTGCTTATTTAAGGAGCCGGATGCCTATTTCAGACAACTAAAAGTCACCTGAGCCAATATGATATCCAGAATAATAATTTGGACATGATCTTCAGAAGACCGGGAAGGCATGAGTTGAAATTATCCCCCAACACAGAGAGGCAGCACGGTGGCGCAGTGGTTAGCACTGCTGCCTCACGGCACCGAGGTCCCAGGTTCGATCCCGGCTCTGGGTCACTGTCCGTGTGGAGTTTGCACATTTTCCCTGTGTTTGCGTGAGTTTCACTCCCACAACCCAAAGATGTGCAGGGTAGGTGGATTGGCCACGCTAAATTGCCCTTTAATTGGAAAAAAATAATTGGGCACTCTAAATTTCCCAAAAAAAAACACAGAGAGACTTATTATTGTGATTGATTGATCACCAGTAGCGATTCTCAGCCTCGGAGAAACTGAATTTTCTGGGACATGCACAGCTTCATTTCAATGACTACATGGTCTTTAATTAAAGTTATTTTTTATATTATAGTTTTAATAAAAGAGACATTATTAAGCTGATTGAAATTCGATGTTGGAGAATCAATCTTGTCTTTTATGAAACTTCCAGTATTATTAGAATAAAAGAAGCTGAAATGATAAAATATTGTTAGGTTGAAGAGGCGACTGTAGAGCTGATTCCAAATGTTTCATACCTCCTTTTTTTGCAACTCAAATGACTGCCAAAAATATTACCTAGAACATAGAACAGTACAGCGCAGAACAGGCCCTTCGGCCCTCAATGTTGTGCCGAGCCATGATCACCCTACTCAAACCCACATATCCACCCTATACCCGTAACCCAACAACCCCCTCCCCCTTAACCTTACTTTTTAGGACACTACGGGCAATTTAGCATGGCCAATCCACCTAACCCGCACATGTTTGGACTGTGGGAGCAAACCGGAGCACCCGGAGGAAACCCACGCACACACGGGGAGGACGTGCAGACTCCACACAGACAGTGACCCAGCCGGGAATCGAACCTGGGACCCTGGAGCTGTGAAGCATTTATGCTAACCACCATGCTACCCTGCTGCCCTGCCCTGCCCTGACCTCTGACAGAACTTTTAAATCGAAGAACTTAGAACCTCCAGATCCAAAGGTTTTCTTTCCCTTCATTCTTGGGGTGGGGCTATCTGCTGTTTTTGCATTGTTAAATTTAAGCAAAGCCTGGAAACAGAAACCTTGGGCGGAATTCTCCGACCCCCACGGGGTCGGAGAATCGCCCCGGGCCAGCTTAAATCCCGCCCCCGCCGTGGCCGGAATTCTCCGCCACCCGGGAATCGGCGGGGTCGGGAATCACGCCGTGTCGGTCGGCGGGCCCCCCGCGGCGATTCTCCGGCCCGCGATGGGCCGAAGTCCCGCCGCTGTCAGGCCAATCCTGCCGGCGGGAATCAGAGCACCTCTGGTGCCGGCAGGAGCAGGCGGCGCGAGTGGGCCTCAGGGTCCTGGGGGGGGCGCGGGCCAATCTGACCCCAGGGGTGCCCCCACGGTGGCCTGGCCCACGATCAGGGCCCACCGATCGGCGGGGGGGGGGGCCTGTGCCATGGGGGCACTCTTTTTCTTCCGCCGCCGTGATTGCCTCCACCATGGCGGAGGCGGAAGAGACCCCCTCCACCGCGCATACGCCGGGGTGACGACAGCGGATGCTGACGCTCCGGTGTATGTGCGGACTCACACCGGCCGGCGAAGGCTGTTCGCGCCGGCTGGCGGGGCGCCAAAGGCCATTCGCGCTGGTCGGCAGGGCACCAACCACTCCGGCGTGGGCCTAGCCCCGAAAGGTGCGGAGAATTCCGCACCTTTGGGGAGGCCCGACGCCGGAGGGGTTGGCGCCACTCTGGTATGCCGTGACCCCCCGCCCCGCCGGGTAGGGGAGAATCCCAGCCCTTGTGTTTGAATGGTGTGAGATGTTGCCTCTTGCTGGCACCCATCGATTCCTGCTGATTAGATGGCTGCAAAATTCCTGCTGAGCTTTCAAATGGTACAGTAGCACAGTGGTTAGCACTGTCGATTCACAGCACCAGGGTCCCACATTCAATTTCCTGCTTGGGTCACTGTCTGTGTGGAGTCTGCACATTCTCCCCTTGTCTGTGTGGGTTTCCTCCGGGTGCTCCGGTTTCCTCCCACAAGTCCCAAAAGACCTGCTTCTTAGGTAATTTGGACATTCTGAATTCTCCCTCAGTGTACCCCAACAGGCGCCGGAGTGTGGCAACTAGGGGCTTTTCACAGTAACTTTATTACGGTGTTAATGTAAGCCTAGTTGTGACAATAAAGATTATTTTGAAAAGTGGTTATGTGTCTTCCAAATTGCCGTATCAAATGTTTGTTTCCATTCTGCTGGCCGGTTGTCTTACTTATATCGAAAGGATCGTAAAGGGTTCTTGACTTGTTTCCTATCTTGGCAGTCTGCTGTCGCTGGTTAGTCCGAATCCAAATCAGGGGAGAAAGTCTGTTTTTTTTTATAAATGTTTTTTATTCAGTTTTCATGTTTTATATTGAACAAATTACAAATTGTTAGAGAGAGTGAAAAAAAAAAGAACACGCAAAAATTAACATATATATTTACAGGTAAGCATCTTCGTAATAATAACTGTGGCCGCCCCCTTTAGCCAGCATACATATTTTACATTCCCCAATATGGCCGAGGCACATGTTTATTGGCATTTATTTACAGTTTGGTTTTGGGCCTTAGCTAGCCATCAAACCCCCGTAACGAACCAGTAGCCCCCCCCCCCCCCCCCCCCCCACCCCACGGCTACCTTCCCCCGATTCCCGTCCATTTTCCCCTGATTCTTGGCCACCCGACTATTCTTCCTCTTGTTCGTTGGCCACAAACAGGTCCCGGAACAATTGCATGAATGGCTCCCACGTTCTGTGGAAGCCGTCGTCCGACCCTCGGATGGCGAATTTGATTTTCTCCATTTGGAGAGATTCCGAGAGGTCGGACAGCCAGTCTGCAGCTCTGGGCGGTGCTGCTGACCGCCAGCCAAACAGGATTCTACGGCGGGCGATCAGGGGGGCAAAGGCAAGGGCGTCCGCCCTCCTCCCCAGGAATAGATCTGGCTGGTCTGAAACCCCGAAGACCGCCACTATCGGGCATGGCTCCACCCTCACCCCCACTACTTTGGACATAGCCTCGAAGAAGGCTGTCCAGTACTCCACAAGTCTGGGGCAAGACCAGAACATGTGGGCGTGGTTGGCCGGGCCTCTTTGGCACCGTTCACATCTGTCCTCCACCTCCGGGAAGAACCTACTCATACGGTTTCTTGTTAAGTGGGCTCTATGTACCACTTTTAGTTGCGTCAGGCTGAGCCTTGCGCACGTGGAGGTGGAGTTGACCCTATGCAGTGCTTCGCTCCAGAGTCCCCACCCTATCTTCATCCCCAGGTCGTCCTCCCATTTCCTTCTTGTTTCGTCCAGTACAGTGTAGTCCCTTTCTACCAGTCGGTCATACATGTCGCTACAGTTCCCTTTCTCTAGGATACTTGCGTCCAGTAGGTCTTCCAGTAGTGTCTGTCGTGGCGGTTGTGGGTACGTCCTTGTCTCCTTTCGTAGGAAGTTTTTGAGCTGCAGGTACCGTAGCTCGTTCCCCCCAGCTAGCCGAAATTTCTCTGTCAGTTCGTCCAGTGTTGCGATCCTGTCGTCCGTGTATAGGTCCCTGACTGTCAGTGTCCCCCCGTCCTGCCTCCACCTTTTGAAGGTGGCGTCAGTCAGTGCTGGTTTGAACCTATGGTTGTTGCAGATGGGAGCCTTGTCCGACATTTTAGAACATAGAACATAGAACATAGAACGATACAGCGCAGTACAGGCCCTTCGGCCCTCGATGTTGCACCGACATGGAGAAAAAAAAAAACGAAAGGCCATCTAACCTACACTATGCCCTTATCATCCATATGCTTATCCAATAAATTTTTAAATGCCCTCAATGTTGGCGAGTTCACTACTGTTGCAGGTAGGGCATTCCACGGCCTCACCACTCTTTGCGTAAAAAACCCACCTCTGACCTCTGTCCTATATCTATTACCCCTCAATTTAAGGCTATGTCCCCTCGTGCTAGCCACCTCCATCCGCGGGAGAAGGCTCTCGCTGTCCACCCTATCTAACCCTCTGATCATTTTGTATGCCTCTATTAAGTCACCTCTTAACCTTCTTCTCTCTAACGAAAACAACCTCAAGTCCATCAGCCTTTCCTCATAAGATTTTCCCTCCATACCAGGCAACATCCTGGTAAATCTCCTCTGCACCCGTTCCAAAGCTTCCACGTCCTTCCTATAATGAGGCGACCAGAACTGTACGCAATACTCCAAATGCGGCCGTACCAGAGTTTGGTACAGCTGCATCATGACCTCATGGCTCCGGAACTCAATCCCTCTACCAATAAAGGCCAACACACCATAGGCCTTCTTCACAACCCTATCAACCTGGGTGGCAACTTTCAGGGATCTATGTACATGGACACCGAGATCCCTCTGCTCATCCACACTACCAAGAATTTTACCATTAGCCAAATATTCCGCATTCCTGTTATTCTTTCCAAAGTGAATCACCTCACACTTCTCCACATTAAACTCCATTTGCCACCTCTCAGCCCAGCTCTGCAGCTTATCTATGTCCCTCTGTAACCTGCAACATCCTTCCGCACTGTCTACAACTCCACCGACTTTAGTGTCGTCTGCAAATTTACTCACCCATCCTTCTGCGCCCTCCTCTAGGTCATTTATAAAAATGACAAACAGCAACGGCCCCAGAACAGATCCTTGTGGTACACCACTCGTAACTGAACTCCATTCTGAACATTTCCCATCAACTACCACTCTCTGTCTTCTTTCAACTAGCCAATTTCTGATCCACATCTCTAAATCACCCTCAATCCCCAGCCTCCGTATTTTCTGCAATAGCCGACCGTGGGGAACCTTATCAAACGCTTTACTGAAATCCATATACACCACATCAACTGCTCTACCCTCGTCTACCTGTTCAGTCACCTTCTCAAAGAACTCGATAAGGTTTGTGAGGCATGACCTACCCTTCACAAAACCATGCTGACTATCCCTAATCATATTATTCCTATCTAGATGATTATAAATCGTATCTTTTATAATCCTCTCCAAGACTTTACCCACCACAGACGTGAGGCTCACCGGCCTATAGTTACCGGGGTTATCTCTACTCCCCTTCTTGAACAAAGGGACCACATTTGCTATCCTCCAGTCCTCTGGCACTATTCCTGTAGCCAATGATGACCTAAAAATCAAAGCCAAAGGCTCAGCAATCTCTTCCCTGGCTTCCCAGAGAATCCTAGGATAAATCCCATCCGGCCCCGGGGACTTATCTATTTTCACCTTGTCCAGAATTGCCAACACTTCTTCCCTACGCACCTCAGTGCCATCTATTCTAATAGCCTGGGTCTCAGCATTCTCCTCCTCAATATTATCTTTTTCTTGAGTGAATACTGACGAAAAGTATTCATTTAGTATCTCGCTTATCTCCTCAGCCTCCACACACAACTTCCCACCACTGTCCTTGACTGGCCCTACTCTTACCCTAGTCATTCTTTTATTCCTGACATACCTATAGAAAGCTTTTGGGTTTTCCTTGATCCTACCTGCCAAAGACTTCTCATGTCCCCTCCTTGCTCGTCTCAGCTCTCTCTTTAGATCCTTCCTCGCTTCCTTGTAACTATCAAGCGCCCCAACTGAAACTTCACGCCTCATCTTCACATAGGCCTCCTTCTTCCTCTTAACAAGAGATTCCACTTCTTTGGTAAACCACGGTTCCCTCGCTCGACCCCTTCCTCCCTGCCTGACTGGTACGTACTTATCAAGAACATGCAATAGCTGTTCCTTGAACAAGCTCCACATATCCAGTGTGCCCAACCCTTGCAGCCTACTTCTCCAACCAACACATCCTAAGTCATGTCTAATGGCATCATAATTGCCCTTCCCCCAGCTATAACTCTTGCTCTGCGGGGTATACTTATCCCTTTCCATCACTAACGTAAAGGTCACCGAATTGTGGTCACTGTCTCCAAAGTGTTCACCTACCTCCAGATCTAACACCTGGCCTGGTTCATTACCCAAAACCAAATCCAAAGTGGCCTCACCTCTTGTTGGCCTGTCAACATATTGTGTCAGAAAACCCTCCTGCACACATTGTACAAAGAACGACCCATCCAATGTACTCGAACTATATCTTTTCCAGTCAATATTAGGAAAGTTAAAGTCTCCCATAACAACTACCCTGTTACTTTCGCTCTTTTCCAGAATCATCTTCGCCATCCTTTCCTCTACATCTCTAGAACTATTAGGTGGCCTATAGAAAACTCCCAACAGGGTGACCTCTCCTTTCCTATTTCTAACCTCAGCCCATACTATCTCGGAAGAAGAGTCCCCATCTTGCATCCTTTCTACCACCGTAATACTGTCCTTGACTAGCAGCGCCACACCTCCCCCTCTTTTGCCCCCTTCTCTGACCTTACTAAAGCACCTAAACCCCGGAACCTGCAACAACCATTCCTGTCCCTGCTCTATCCATGTCTCTGAAATGGCCACAACATCGAAGTCCCAGGTACCAACCCATGCTGCCAGTTCCCCTACCTTATTTCGTATACTCCTGGCATTGAAATAGACACACTTCAAACCACAGACCTGAACACTGCCGCCCTCCTGCGAAGTCAAAACTGTGCTCCTGACCTCTCTACTCTCAATCTCTCGCACCCCAAAACTACAATCCAGGTTCCCATGCCCCTGCTGAATTAGTTTAAACCCCCCCAAAGAGTACTAACAAATCTCCCCCCCAGGATATTGGTGCCCCTCAGGTTCAGATGTAGACCATCCTGTCTATAGAGGTCCCACCTTCCCCAGAAAGAGCCCCAGTTATCCAGAAATCTGAATCCCTCCCGCCTGCACCATCCCTGTAGCCACGTGTTTAATTGCTCTCTCTCCCTATTCCTCATCTCACTATCACGTGGCACGGGCAACAACCCAGAGATAACAACTCTGTTTGTTCTCGCTCTGAGCTTCCATCCTAGCTCCCTAAAGGCCTGCCTGACATCCTTGTCCCCTTTCCTACCTATGTCGTTAGTGCCAATGTGGACTACGACTTGGGGCTGCTCCCCCTCCCCCTTAAGGACCCGGAAAACACGATCCGAGACATCACGTACCCTTGCACCTGGGAGGCAACATACCAAACGTGAGTCTCTCTCGCTCCCACAAAATCTCCTATCTGTGCCCCTGACTATTGAGTCCCCAATTACTAATGTTCTACTCCTTTCCCCCCTTCCCTTCTGAGCAACAGGGACAGACTCCGTGCCAGAGGCCCGTACCCCATGGCTTACCCCTGGTAAGTCGTCCCCCCCACAAGTATCCAAAACGGTATACTTGTTACTCAGGGGAACGACCGCAGGGGGTCCCTGCACTGACTGCTTCTTCCCAGTCCCTCTTACAGTTACCCATCTATCTCCAGTCTTTGGTGTAACTATTTCCCTGAAGCTCCTATCTATGACCCCCTCTGCCTCCCGAATGATCCGAAGTTCATCCAGCTCAAGCTCCAGGTCCCTAACACGGTTTTTGAGGAGCTGGAGTTGGGTGCACTTCCCACAGATGAAATCAGCAGGGACACTGACGGCGTCCCTCACCTCAAACATTCTGCAGGAGGAGCATTGTACTGCCTTCCCTGACATCCCCTCTAGATTAAAAAAAAAAACAAGAAAAAGAAAAAGAAAGGAAGAGCTTACCTGATATTACCTCAAACCCTGATCCCGCTGAAAGGTAAGCAAATTTAAAGGCACTCACTCACCTTCACGACAGGCCCCTGCTCCCGCTTCCCAACCACCGTGGGGTGGGGGGGTTGGTTAGAGGAGGAGGTAGGGTGGGAAACACTCACAAAGTGTTTCGGGTTTAACTGTCACTTGCCAACAGCCCCTCCACAAACCACCTTCAACTTAGGCTGACCGCACTGCACGTATGCAAATTTCCCCAGAATAGCTGATCAGTAGCTCTGCTCTGCTGCCCTCTGCTGGTTGCTTGCCTTTACTCAAACTCCTTGGGTCTTCTTCGCAGGTTCACCTTCAACTTAGGCTGACCGCACTGCACGTATGCAAATTTCCCCAGAACAGCTGATCAGTAGCTCTGCTCTGCTGCCCTCTGCTGGTTCAGGCCAAATTGCTGCCGCAGTTGGTTCCAGGATTGGAGGGTGGCTGTCACCACTGGGCTGCTGGAGTGCTTTTTGGGTGGGGATGGGAGTGCTGCCGTGGCGAGGGCCTGGAGGGAGGTCCCCATGCAGGAGGCCTCCTCCGCACGCACCCGCTCGGCCTCTGGCTCCTGGATCCATCCCCTTACTCGCTCGGCTGTTGCCGCCCAGTGGTAGAATTGTAGATTCGGGAGGGCGAGCCCCCCCCCCTGGATTTTGTTTTTTGTAGGACCTTCTTTGGGATCCTAGCATTTTTACCCCCCCCCCCCCCCCATACGAACGCCATGATAAGTTTGTCCAGCGCTTTGAAGAAGGCCTTGGGGATGTAGATCGGAATGGATCTAAACAGGAAGAGGAACCTGGGCAATACATTCATTTTGATCGTCTGGACTCTCCCCGCGAGGGAGAGTGGGAGTCTGTTCCATCTTTGCAGGTCCTTTTTTACTTCCTCCTCCAGGCTGGTGAGGTTCCATTTGTGGATCCTTTTCCAGTCATGGGCTATTTGGATCCCCAGGTAGCGGAATTTATGTTGGGCTTGTTTGAACGGCAGCCCCTTTAGTGCTGCCCCCCCCCCCCCCCCCCCCCCCCCCCCCCCCCCTCTGGTGTACTGGGAAGATCTCGCTTTTGCTCATGATGAGTTTGTAGCCCGAGAAGGCTCCAAACTCTTTCAGGAGCGCGATGATTCCATCCATGCTGCTTTGTGGGTCCGAGATGTAGAGGAGCAGATCATCTGCATAGAGTGAGACTCTGTGCTCTCTGCCTCCCCTTCGGATCCCCCTCCAATTTTTTGCTGCCCTGAGCGCGATTGCTAGCGGTTCGATTGCTAGTGCGAACAGCAGCGGGGACAGTGGGCATCCTTGTCTGGTGCCCCTGTGCAGCTGGAAGTATTGGGAGTTGGTATTGTTGGTCCGTACACTCGCCATGGGGGCGTTGTATAGGAGCTTTACCCAAGCGGTGAACCCTGTTCCAAGCCGGAACAGCTCCAGTACCTCTATGAGGTATTTCCATTCGACTCTGTCGAAGGCCTTTTCTGCGTCCAGGGAGACGATCACCTCTTGTGTTCTCTCCCCAGAGGGGGTCATTATCACGTTCAGCAGGCGCCTGATGTTCGAGGTGAGCTGTCTACCTTTGACAAAGCCCGTCTGGTCCTCTGTGACCACCTCAGGTACACAGTCTTCTAGCCTTTTGGCTAGGATTTTGGCCAGTATTTTGGCGTCTGCGTTCAGCAGAGATATGGGTCTGTATGACCCACATTCCGTTGGGTCTTTGTCTTTCTTAGGTATCAGCGAGATTGAGGCCTGTGCTAACGTGGGTGGCAGTGTGCCCCTAGCTAGCGAGCCTGTGAACATCTCCCACAGGTGCGGGGCCAGCGCTGTCACAAATTTTTTGTAGAAGTCCGCCGGGAATCCGTCCGGTCCCGGCGCCTTCCCCGTCTGCATGGAGCTGATACTGTCCATGATCTCTCCCAGTGCTAGTCGTGCTTCCAGATCCCGTTTCCTGCCCTCTCCCATGACTGGTATGTCCAGTCCATCAAGGAACCGGTTCATCCCAGCCTTCCCCGTTGGGGGCTCTGAGGTGTACAGCTCTTGGTAGAAGGCCTTGAAGGTTTTATTAATCCTCTCTGGTTCTGTTTCCAACATGCCTCTGGTGGAAGAAACTCTGTTAAGTACAAGTGAGTGCGACATGGATTGAAGTTCACGCCCAAGTAACAACACAAGGGATAATAGAAGTCAGATTGATTTTTTTTCCTGTCTGGAGATTGTTATTTTCAAGACTATTCGACTGCTGCGGGGATCGCCATTAAAACTAATAAAGTGATTTATACAAATAGCTGATTACAGTGATTGCTTGATTTTGCATTGTTCTGGTATTGGGCAAATTATTTTCAATTATTTTCTCTTTATATTAATTAGGAATAAATGCATTATTTATTTTTAGCCAAAACAGCTCAGCCACATTCAACGCTCCATTAAGTTGAAGGAAAATGGAACATTGCCTTCGGCCTATGGTCAGTCAAGCACACTGATTAATAATTGTTAGTCTCGCATTATCATCCGCATTATTTTTAAAATGTACAGTTTCTCAATGCTATAGGACACGATTCCCCTTTAAGAACTGAGGTAGAACTCTCGAAAGACAAAATGGCACTTTAAAATTAATTGGACTAATTGGACAAGCTGCAGTTGCACTTAATTCAAGAATTGGAGCAATGATTGCTCAATTGCTGTTGGGGGATCTTCAGCTTTATCAAGAGACAACAAAACTGGTTTGTTTCCAGGAGGTTAGGGCTCAGGATATCTGTCCCTGTGAACTGTTAGCTTCTAAGACTGATCGACAAGCCTAAAATAATCAAACTAATGCAGAGATTGGGGTCTGTAATGCCCATTGATTGGGCTATGGGTGCCATCTGGGAATTAAAATGGCGACCACAACGCAAGCACATTGTCTCCTTCCTGGTACTGAAGATATTTGTAGCATCTCTTTGTTTGCCACCCATTGTTGAAAAAGGAAGATCACAGAGGCTATCTGTTCATGGAGAGCTGATTACATTTCAGTCTCTCTTTTGAGAGCCAAGCAGGCAGCTTCGCTGGGATTGCACACTTTCTGATGGTGCCAATGGCTATGTGCATGTAGCCTTGCCTGTGCTCTGCCCTCAACCAGAAGCGAAAGATTCACACCCTCAGGGTGTGACCGTAGACAGGGAACCACGCAGGTCAGATCCAGCATCTCGGCAGCAGGCAGGATGCCTTTGTTCTGTGACAGACCAATGTGCCAGCTGTGTTTATGCCATCACAGCAAACATAAATGTGGCCAGTGTACAATCGGGGCTATCTGCTGACCACTCTCGACTGTTGACACCAGTGCGCAATTCACGCACGCATACAATGCAAAACATGCTGCCAAACAAACCTCGATTGAGCTAATCAATTGGCCTGCTGACAAACACCTCCATTGCCTGGACCGCTCTGCAGAAGCCCTGCCTCAATCAGCAGAGGATGTGTCAACACCCACAGTCTCTGGCATGCAGCACAATCTCCCCATCATGAGAGAGCTGCACTTGCCCCCAACCGCGTGGCGAGGAGTAAGGCGATAAGGAGCAGCAGGTGGAGGAAGAGAGGAGATGACCGAGGTATCCTTTCTGATTGGTTTGCCGTGAACATCCAGTGTTTTTCTAGAACTATATTAGGTGACCTAGATTTGGGAGTGCAGGACACAATGTCAAAACCTGACAGAGACGCAAATCTTGTGAACTGTGGTGAGGACAATGATAAACTTCAAGAGCACATGGGTAGTCTGGTAGCTGGTGAATTGTATTGCAGGGAAGTGTGGAGTGAAATAATAACAAAAAACACAGACAGCATCAGGGACAGAAACACAGTTAACAGGCGGGATTCTGTGATCCTGAGGCTAAGTGTTGGCGCCGTCGGAAATGTCGTCGCGTTTCTCGACAGCGTCAACACGGCCTCAGGATCAGCAATTCTGGCCGCTGCAGGGGGCCAGCATGGCACTGGAGCGACCCGCGCCACTCCAGCTGCTGATCCCGGCGTCAACTGGGCGTCGCGGGATCCGCGCATGTTCACTGGCAGCAGCGCCAACGCGCACATGCAAAGTGGCTTCCTCAGACGTGCCAGCCCTGACGCAACATGGCACAGGACTACAGAGGCCGGCGCGCCGATCGGTGGGCCCCGATGGCGGGCCAGGCCACATCGGAGAACCGCCCCCTGGGATCAGACCCCCCCCCTCCCCCCCCTCCCCCCCCCCCCCCCCCCCCCACAGGCCGTCTCCAGACCCTTCCACGCCGAGTTCCCGCCGGCTGAGAGCAGGTGTGGACTGCGCCGGTGAGACTCGGCGTATTTACGATGGCTGCACGGCCCATCCTGTGCCGAGAGTCGGTGGGCCGGCCGCGTAGAGTGGCCCCCGACCGGCACCAAAATCGCCGGCATCGGGGCGGCGTGGCGCGATTCGTGCCGTCGCGGGGATTCTCCGACCCGGCCCCGGCTCACAGAATCCCGCTCAACATTTCAGCTGGACGGCCATTCAACAGAACAGGTCAAGTTGACCTGAAACGCTAACTCTGTTACTCTCCACTGACGGTGCCTGAGTATCTCCAGCATTTCTTGTTCTGATTTCAAATTTCCAGCACGTAATATTTTGCTTTTGTGTGAGTGTGAAGAGATGAGGTAGTGTAAGGAGAGAATACAAAATAAAGGTCACAATTCTAAAAGGGGTGCAGGAGCAAGGGGACCTTGGGAGGGTTTATGTGCACAAATCATCGACAGTGACAGGACAGGTTCAGAAAGTGCAGACACGACGATCCAGTTGGCCTCCTTCTGCACTGTAACAATTCAGTCATTCAGTGAAAGCGATTAATCAGACATAGGGAATCCTGGGATGTAAACAGAGGCAGAGAGCTCAAAAGTCGGCAGGTTATGATCAACCTGCATAAAACAGGAACTCACCTGGAGTAATGTGTTCAGTTTTGGCACCTCACTTCAGGAAGAATATGAATCCTCCACCAGTGAGGTAGTGTCTTCAGCAATGGCAGGAGGTTGTTTAATCATTACAGGCTTAGAGGTGTGCACCATTCTTTCTGCCAGGCCATTTGGGGCTGGGTGATAAGGGGCCGTTCGGACACCTTGGATGCCATTAGTCTGCACAAAATGTTGGGACTCCTCCCCCGTAAACATTGTGCCAATATCAGAAATCAATACGTCTGGAAGGCCATGAATGACGGCCACCGAGGTTGTCCACCCCATTTCCTGGGCGTCCAGCCACTTGGAATCGGCATCCACCAGTACCAAGAACATTCTTCGCAGGAACGGGCCGGCCACATCAATGTACAACCTTGTCCACGGAATGCCAGACCACTCCCATGGATGCAGGTGAGCCACAGGCGGCAAGGTTTGCTGTGACTGACGGACCACATCCTCAATCTCTTTGTCAATGCCTGGCCACCATATGTAGCTCTTGGGCAACATTTAAATCTGGTCAGGGTGTGCACTGTGCAACCCCTTCAGCAGAGGCTCTCCTTCTGTGGGTGGAACCAGCACCCTGGACCCCCAGAGCAAAACTCTGTCTTCGCAACTGAGTTCACCTTTCCTCAGTTGGTAGGAGCTGACCTGACTTGCCGTGATGCCGTACACTTCGAACCATTTGCTTGACCTTCAACAGGACCGTGTCACGTTGAGTGCAGTTCCTGATGTGGGTCGAGTCGACCAGTAGGGTATCCAGTAAATTCAAAGCCAGGGCAACCTTTGATAGCACCAGGCGACAGTGCTAGACTTTGGGATGCAGGAATCGGCTCGGGACATCGGGATTGGGGATCTGTGTCTCCGGCTGATTATAGCTATAGGCTGCCAATAGCAAGGCCCAGCTTTGCACCCTGCCCACAGCAATAAGTGGAATTGATTTATCCTCACGAAGTAGCCCCAGTAATAGCTTGTGGTCGGTTACAATGGTGAAACAGCAGCCGTACACATATTGATGGAACCCTTTAACGCTGTATATCGCAGCTAGGCCCACTTTTTCAATTTGTTCATACTTGCATTCTGCGTCAGTGAGTGCTGGGAGGCGAACATAATGGGTCTGTCAGTGCCGTCCTCCATCTTACAGGACAGGTCCGCCCCTACCCCATGAGGCGAAGCGCGCACGTCAAAATGATCTGATTGAAGGCAACACAGTTGCACAGTGGTTAGCACTGTGCCTCATGGCTCCGAGGGCCCTGGTTCGATCCCGGCATCGGGTCACTGTCTGTTTGGAGTTTGCACATTCTCTCCGTGTCTGTGTGGCTCTCAACCCCACAATCAAAGGTATGCACGGTAGGTGGATTGGCCATATTAAATTGCCCCTTGATTGGAAATTTTTTTTTTTAAATGATCTGTTTGCATGAGTTGAAATGGGTCAACAAGCTGGACGACAGCAGGGTACGGGTTTTATGATCCTTAGTTGTTCCAAGCGTGTCAAGTCGGCCTCGACTTTCTGGTGTAGGGTATATGGCCTAGATCTGTAGAATCTCTACAGTGCAGAAGGAGGCCATTCAGACCATCGACTCTGCACCGACCCTCCGAAACAGCACCATACCTAGGCCCACTCCCCTGCTCTACCCCGTAACCCCGTAACCCCACCTAATCTGATCATCTTTGTTCACTAAGGGGCAATTTTAGCATGGTCAATCCAGCTAACCTGCACATCTTTGGACTGTGGGAGGAAACCGGAGCACCCGGAGGAAACCCACGCCTTTACCCCTCGTATTTGGCCAAGCATGTTTTGAAACATATTTGCACAGGACTTCTTAAAGAATGCCATCTGGTAACTCAAAAATTGAGAGCTAGTTTAGCTTTATCTGATATAGCCAATCTTGAGGCTTGCTGCTTTATCTTCCACAAGGATCATGGGTAATTAAGCAGACTATTGATGATATGTCATCGGCGTCAGCGTGGTAACTAAAATCTTTAAGGTTTCCCCTGTGTACGTTGCCAACTTAGCAGCCGTGCTGCTTCGACTCAGGGATTGGACTCCTCCTCGAAGGTACTTGTAAGTTTGTTCACCCGCCCCTTTGTCGGCCTCCATGCTCAATGGTCGCCTGTTGACCATCAGGATTATTTCTATGGGAGCCACCTTGCTTACTTTAATCATATTTAAACTGTAAATCTCGGCTTCCTCTGTAGGACTTTTCTCTACTTTTCGCACTGGAGATGATGTGTGGTTTTTAAAATCTGGGCGTGCCCTGGCAAGCACGGCGATGTGTTTGAATGTGGCCTTTCCTGTTACACTTGAAGTAAATGAAATCTCTGCAATGGCGCATCTCTTGGGGGTGATCACCCCTGCATCTGTAACACTCATCAAAATTCCTGGGCTGACGGCCCGCTTTTCTTCCTTGCTCCTGTCCACAATCCTGCTCCTGGGGTTTCTGTTACCCTCCTCTATGTCTGTCACATGGGCTGCACACCTAACAGCTGCTCCAGTCCAAA
This sequence comes from Scyliorhinus canicula, assembly GCF_902713615.1. NCBI lineage: Eukaryota > Metazoa > Chordata > Chondrichthyes > Carcharhiniformes > Scyliorhinidae > Scyliorhinus > Scyliorhinus canicula. Next base: position 19,452,450 of record NC_052149.1, read on the forward strand.
GCTGATTTACCTCACCTTCCGGAACGCACTGTAGCTCAGGGGCGCCCTTCTCGGCACATTCAGTGGCTTGAGATATCTCTATCTCTTTATCCAAGGACATCTTCAGTTCGGCTAACAATTTTCTTTGTATATTGATATTGCTGACGCCGCAGACCAGACGATCACGCAGCATATCGTTTAACACAGAGCCGAATTCCCAGTGTTCTGCCATTTAACAAAGACTGATAATAAAAGCCAAAATTGTCTCCCCTGGGTCCCTGGTGGCTGAATTAAATTCATACCGCTGCAATATAATGTGGGGTCTGGGGGTGAAGTGCACTTTCACAAGTATCACCAGCTGGTCAAACGATTTTGTGTCTGGAGTCTCTGGGGACATGAAATTCCTAATGAGGTTGTAGGTCTGGGGCCTTCTGCTTATCTACCCCTGTAATCTCATTGGCGATAAAAAGGTACCGGAGCCTCTCAATATATTGGCTCCAGCCCTCAGCCCCCTGTTCAAATGGATTGAGTGTTCCTATCATCGGCATTGTTAGTCACTCACTGTTTTTTCTGCCAATCTTGTCTTTTCCATTTCTTGGAATTTTCCGATGCAACCAGGCACACAGTGGTTAGCACTGCTGCTCACAGCGCCAGGAACCCAAGATCGATTCTGGCCTTGGGTGACTGTGTGGAGTTTGCACTTTCTCCCCCAGTCTGTGTGGGCTTCCTCCAGGTGCTCCGGTTTCCTCCCACAGTCCAAAGACACGTGGGTTAGGTGGATTGGCCATGCTAACATACCCCTAGTTTCCAAAGATCAGCAGGTTAGGTGGGATTACGGGGTGACAGGGATAGGGCAGGGTAGTAGGCCTAGGTATGGTGTTCTTTCACAGGGTTGGTGCAGACTCGATGGGCTGAATGGCCTCCACCTGCACTGTGGGAATTCTCTGGTTCTAACCCCTCCGCCCATGAATTTTGAGACTTGCGATCATTGTCCAATTTACTCTCGTCGCCAATGTAACCGTGCGAGGTATCACTGAGGAGGCGTCTTATATAATGAAGAGGTTTATTGGGAACAACAATGAGGTTTAACTATATACAATCACAGAGGATATCATACGCATCTGTTGTCTGTGACTCCTGGGTCTACACTGCCCGGGCCCCTGCTCCGAGGGCCCCACACCTTTCTCCCATTGGTCGGGGTTCGCATGCTCCCACACGATAGGCCCTGACTGGGTCATGTGCCCCACGAAAGGTCACCCCTTAAAGGGGCCACGCTACCACAATTCCCTCAGTACTTATCCTCTGTGAGTATTTACCTGTCCAGGGCTCCTATCCAGCATTGTACCTGTGGCTACAGCATGGCTGGACGAAGGCTGTTGACCTTTAGTGGAGGAGATTGCAGAGGGTCTTGGAGAATAGGCTTGAGCAACACTGGGTCGACACAACATCATTGTGACAAAGGTAATAGAGGGAAGGAATGTTGTCTTCCAGGAGAGGGGGCACCAGGTTTGAACGGCATGGAGCCCCTACACTCTCCTGGAGTAGCACCTCAACAATCCTAATAATCGGATAATTAGACTGCAGTAAAACCCCAAAAGCCCTTTCGAACGTTCTAATCCACAGCCATGGTGGCACCAGTCTTAGCTTCCAAGGCAGTCAGCTGCCTGAACATGATAGAAGTCTGATAAAAACAAATGACTGCAGATGCTGGAATCTGAACCAAAAACAGAAAATACTACACAATCTCAGCACTGGGCAGCAAAATGGGCAGTGCAGTAGCACAGCGGTTAGCACAGTTGCTTCACAGCTCCAGCGTCCCAGGTTCAATTGGCGTCTTGGGTCACTGTCTGTGTGGAGTCTGCACGTTCTCCCCGTGTCTGCGTGGGTTTCCTCCGGGTGCTCCGGTTTCCTCCCACAGTCCAAAGATGTGCGGGGTAGGTGGATTGGCCATGATAAGTTACCCTTTGTGACCAAAAAAATGTTAAGTGGGGCTCATGGGTTGCGGGGATAGGGTGGAGATGTGGGCTTGAGTAGGGTGCTCTTTCCAAGAGACGGTGCAGACTCGATGGGCCGAATGGCCTCTTTCTGCACTGGAAATTCTATGATTCAATGAGCTTTGGATAAAAGCTAATTACTGCGGAAGCCTGAAGCTTTGACAAAGGGTCATCTGGACTCGAAATGTTAGCTCTCAGCAGGTCTGACAGCATCGTTGGAGAGAAATGAGAGCTAACATTTCAAGTCTGGATGACTCTTTCTCAAAGCTTTGACAAAGAGTCATCCAGATTCGAAACGTTAGCTCCCTTTTCTCTCCACAGATGCTGCCAGACATGATAAAAGTCTAAGCTTCCACTCCAGTTGGCTGGCTTGTGCTGCAATAGAAGACATCAGTCATCAGGCAGTGCATCAAGGTTGGGTCCACAAATGTGCTGAAGGAGGTGGTCCACCACTTGCCATGCTGCCAAGGATGGGCTCCAAGTTCTGTAAAAAGCTCTGTGCTACATTGGTGCCAATCCCTCCATGCTCCCTGACATTGCATGCAGGCTTTATTCAAGGCTGTTCAGTTTATTTAAGGCTGAATTGGATAGATTTTTGGTCGATGGGGCAGTGAGGGGCTGTTGAGAGCACAGTCCGAGTAGCGAAGTTACTGTCGAGTGACGGAACAGAAGGGCCGAATGGCCGACTCATTCCCCCAAGTGTTATATTCTTTGTTGGAGCCGCAAAGAGAAAGAAGCAGAGGTGGCACATGTCGAGTTGGTATAACATAGTGCAAGGGGTTTATTTACAAGGTGCTGCTCAAACAGGGTACAACGGTGAACTCCACAAAAGTCCGCAAATTGCTACGTGACGTCATTCTGAAACACGTGACATTACACCAGCCAATGGTGTTACTATGATACATAGCACCCCTCCCTCTTTACTTCTTCAGCATTTGTACTAAATCAAACACTTTAACACAGACCCACCGCCTTATGCCACAACTAACAATGTTATGTTATGGATACACATGTAAATTAGTCAGTCTGTTGGGTGGATGTCTGTCTTGTTTAGGCAGAACATGACGTTCAGGAACTTGGCTCTTAGGGGTATTAGGAATGGGTTTCTGTACACTGGTCGATGTTACATCTGGCGAAACCAACTCAGGAACTTTCTCTGGTTGTGTGGATGATTCTGTCACAACAGATTCCGTAATCTCGGCAGCTGTAGTCCTCAAGTCGGGCATGTCACTGCCCTTACTCTCTGTGGTATAAATATCTAGTACAGATTCTATACCCTCACGATGTGAAGATAATAATTGGTCAGCGCGCCTAGGCTAAATTCGTTCACCGTCAGTTTTCACAGTATATGAAATCAGACCCGCTTTGTCTAATACAATTGCTGGAGTCCATTTTTCGCCTGAGGTGTATTTTCATCTTTCTGAAGTAGGACTGCGCCTATGGTATGGTTTACTGGCATCGGTGGAAATTTATGTTTCCCTTATTAAGTCGGAAAACACGAACACTTGAGCGGTGGTCAGAGCTGTTTTCATGTCTTGCCACTCAGCTGTGTGTTCAGGTGTCCATAAAAAGTCACCATCCTTTCTGATCAGATTGCGCAGAGCCATTGTTCTATTGGATAGGTTGGGAATGAATTTGCCCCTAAGGTTAACAACACCGAGCATTCTCAGAATTAGGCAGCACGGTAGCATAGTGGTTAGCACAGTTGCTTCACAGCCCCAGGGTCCCAGGTTCGATTCCCGGCGTGGGTCACTGTCTGTGCGGAATCTGCACGTTCGCCCCGTGTGTGCGTGGGTTTCCTCCGGTTGCTCCGGTTTCCTCCCACAGTCCAAAGATGTGCAGGTTAGGTGGATTGGCCATGCTAAATTGCCCTCAGTGTCCAGAATTGCCCTCAATGTTAGGTGGGGTTACCGGGTTATGGGGAGAGGGTGGAGGTATGAGCTTGGGTAGGGTGCTCTTTCCAACAGCCAGTGCAGACTCGATGGGCCAAATGGCCTCCTTCCGCACCGTAAATTCTATGAAATTACTTTTTTGTCAGTTGGTATCGCCATTTCACCTATGGCATTGATTTTGCCGAGGTCCGATTGAACTCCTTACTGCGATATGATATTGCTTAAACATTTCAGTTTGTGGATCCCAAATTGACATTTTTCACGATTTAGTTCAATCCATAGTGATGAACTCTGTTGAGCACTTTCTTGAGCCTTTCACAGTGTTTCTCTTGAGTATTAGACCAGATGATGACATGATCAACGAATACTCTGACACCAGGGGCTGCATTCTCCGCACCCCGAAAAGCGCCGTATTCGTGGAGTACGCTGCGCCGAGTATCCACCGCCTCAGGCCATTGCCTAAGGCCCATCCCGCTACTCTCCGTCCCCAACCAGCCACATTCCCTGCGGCGTGGTTCTAAACTGGTCCTGCCATTTAGGAAACTCAGTCTGCGGCCACCACAGTCGGGGGATGGGCGATCGGAGGGCAGCGGGGGCCTCATTTGGGACTGGGGGCTTTGTGTGCGGGCGGTTCGGGTTGGGCAAGCGGCCGATGGGGGGCCCTATTTTGGCCAGGTCCACAGGCTGAGTCTGCTATGGAGCACAGCACGGCCGCCGCCATGCACATGCACGGCCTCTGACCCAGAAGTGGGGGGGGCCATATCGGCAGCTGGAGCTGCGAGCTCCACAACAGCTGCCTGCTAGCCCCCTGCAAGACGGTGAATCTGTGGTCTTTTGACGCCCATTTTCCTGGTGTAGAAGACCACAGCTTTCACGATGGCGTGGGGACATAGTCCCAAAAACGGAAAATCCAGCCCCAGGTATCCCTTCGATGATGGTTTCATCGAAAAATGAAAAATTTAAGATGATAATAATAATAATCACTTATGGTCACAAGTAGGCTTCAATGAAGTTACTGTGAAAAGCCCCTAGTCGCCACATTCTGGCGCCTGCTCAGGGAGGCCGGTACGGAAATTGAACCCGCGCTGCTGGCATCGTTCTGCATTACAAGTCAGCTGTTTTGCCCACTGTGCTAAACCAGCCCCAGATGCAGATATGATCCCGAGAGGTAACTTATTGAAACAATATTTACCAAAAGGCATGTTGAAGATATATACCTTTCTGCTTTGGTTGTCAAGCCTTAGTTACCAAAATCCTTTCGAGGCATCTAATTTTGTGAAAAACGTGGCATTAGCCATCTCTGATATGATCTCTTCTCTCTTGGGTATGGGATAGTGTTCCCTCTTAATATTATTATTCAGGTCTTTTGGATCTATGTATATTGTTAGTTCTCCATTAGGTTTGCGTACGCATACCATCGAACTGACCCAGTCCATTGGTTTAGTCACCTTGGAAATGATGTCTGACTGTTGCATTCGGTCAAGCTCAACCTTGAGACGATCTCTCAATGGAGCTGGCACTCTTCTGGGCACATGTATTACAGGCTTGACATCCTTTTTCAGTTTGATACTGTCTGTATATGGTAGGGTGCCCATTCCAGAGAGTACATGGTCAAATTTAGCCCCAAAACTTGTTGAATTTCATCTTTAAGCATGACATTTGAATTATTGGTTGCGTGTATCCTTTGAACCAAGTTGGGTTTGCTGCAAGCATCCATCCCACGTAGTGATGATTTATCATTTTCTACTATTTCGAAGTCTAGTGGCATGCTGATGTCGCCATTCTGAACGATGAGACAGCAGGAACCTCTCATGGCTCTGGTATTGCCATTATAGTCAGTCAAGCCACAGCTTGATTTCTTTATTTGTGGTTTACTGTGCACTTGCCTTAAATCCTTTTCCCTTATTAAATTTGCGTGTGCACCTGTATCTAATTTAAATGGATTTTCAGACCCATTTATATCGAGTTGTGCAGTCCACTCTTGAATAAGTTTTGAGAGCTGATATATCGGATTGTTATCACGTCCAGAGCATTAACCCTAGTAATCACATCGACCACGAAAGTATTTTTCAGTGCATATTGGGAGGAATCATCATTATCAGTAAAGACTGTTTTTTCTTTCACTCTGTATACTCTGAATCTTCCTACAATCGTTCTACGATCTTTTAAATTTATTATCTGTTGAAGCAGTTGCGAAATGGCACTGTGCTGCAAAGTGATTGTATTTACAACATTTGGAACATTGCCAGACAGTGTATTTTACTGTCGGCATGGCCACAGCATGTGCACGTCATCATGCTCGTGATGTCACTTTCAAAATGGCCACCAGCCTTTATGCTGAGTTTGCTGTGCTGCACCACAGCATTAATGGCGTTGGCCACATTTCCCAACTGTGTGCCTTCTTCATTTGCCCTGAACTCCGCATATTCAAAGATTGCTTGTTCACTGGCTTTACACATATTAATCGCTTCATCCAGCGGCAAAATCAGTCGTCTCAGCATTTTTTCTCGCAAATGTTCATCATTAATTCCAAAGACGATTTGATCACGAAGCATTGAATCAGCAACGGAGAAGTTACTCGACTGCACTCTTAATTTTAAAGCAGTAATAAAATAATCTAATGACTCCCCTTTCAGCTGCAGCTTTTTGCTAAACATGTAGCGCTCGTATGTCTCCTTCACTTGCTTTTTGCAGTGAATATTGAATTTTTCCAGCACCATATTATGCTTTTTCTAATCCTCATCTTTTGAAAATTCAAATGAGTTGAACAGCTCTAATGCCTGAGATCCAGCCCAAATTAAGAAGAACCACAAATTTTCTCTGATCGGAAACATTTTCTAGCGCGGAGGCAGATAAGAAAACTTCAAATTGTTGTTTGAAAAATTGACAATTTTGACACAGTTTACCGGTTGTTCTGAAGTGGTCAGGTTTCTTCAGACCTTCCATCGTACGATCCATTGTTGGTGCAGATTTTCCAATGGGTGTAGCAGTGTGACTGTTTTTTCTGAATTGTCTTAAAGCTATACTATCTCAACTAATAGATTATTTTTTAGAAATACACCCCTGGTACCATGTGGTATTCTTTGTGGTTCAGATCCGAGGATGGTTGGCATAGTGTTCATAAAGAGCACAACTAGCTTTTATATTAAACAAAGCTAAAGATTTATTTACACTACTTAATTGAATTCAACTCTTCTAAGATCTAAATAATAAACAATTGACAATAAATATACAATCTACCACTAATCTCTACATTAATACAGTAACTATGATCTGCTCTCACTCACACTAGCTTTCCTACAGTCTGTCTTCTAGCCTTTTCCTCAACCCTTTCCCAGAAGGCTTAGCATTATTGGTCGACATCTAGCTCCCTCTGGTGGTTGATTCGGATGTTACATTAACCCTTACAGTTCTTATAATGTCACAGAGGTAACTGAAATAAAATGGAAGCAATTTCTCTGTGTCTATTTCTTATGAAAGGTATTATAGTGTAATAGCTCTATGGGCTATGTGTTTGATTTGATTTTAATATTATACTGCCTAATGATATTTGTTTAAATAAAATGAAAATATGAAGCTAATGCGGCAACAAATTGTTCATTTCCATGATTGGTTTGTTTTAAAAAAGACTACATAAAATAACAACCCTACAAACTGGCGGCACAGTAGCACAATGGTTAACACTGTTATTTCACAGTGCCAGGGACTCGGGTTCGATCCCGGCATGGGTCACTGTCTGTGTGGAGTCTGCACGTTCTCCCTGTGTCTGCGTGGGCTTCCTCCGTACGCTCCGGTTTCTTCCCACAAGTCCCAAAAGACGTGCTGTTAGGTGAATTGGACATTCTGAATTCTCCCTCAGGCCCGAACAGGCGCCGGAATGTGGCGGCTAGGGGATTTTCCAGGTGTTAACTAGGTTTTAATGCAAGCCTACTTGTGACAATAATAAAGATCATTATTAACTGAACAAAGTCCTACAAAACGCTTTATAAAGGTTATTTTTCACTTAAAACAAATACATTGAAGTGGAACGAATGGTGCTTTAACAGCTCCAGATTTGTAAAGTACCATAAAAGTGAGCCTCACCTTATTTTGCAAAGCTATGGTGGCTCTATCCAGACAGTAGTACAAAGTGCTTTGGGGCCAAACGTTTTAAAATTTCAAACTAGCTTTAACTGTTGGTGAAACTTTATTTCCTTTGATTTGGTTCAGAAGAACAAAAATGAAAGGGACAGTGATACATATTTTAAGCCCTATGAATTCACAATGGGGCTTGAGAATAAAGCGGTAAAAAAAAAACCTTTGAACTAAACAAAGGTCCATCACGGTGTACTTCATTTCACAAGTACGTTATAGAAGAAATAGTGCCAGACAGAGGTACCAGATGGCTTTTGCCAACACACACTTTGACATAGCGCAACTGCATCATTTCCACAGTGTGCCCAATCTTTGTCTGCCATTTCACCGACTCCTTTTTCGGGCCCAGCCTCTCTCGTGCAGCTTTTAACGTCCAGTGTGCTATGAAAGCAGCCTCTCACATCTGCATGTCCCTTTGTACTATCCCAGAGCCTACAATCTGGTGAGCTGCATTAAGTTGATTAAAGTGGTACCACTGACAGTTACTTTGGGCACTTACACAGCCCTTAGATTAAAGAGAAGGGAGCTTGCTTCTTTTGAGTTATTGCAAAATTGCCATTTTCAAAAGGGTCAGCAGAAGACAAACAGAGGCCTTTAAGGTGTACATTTCTTTTATAATAGAGGCAATAGCAGGCTTTTAGTCCAAATGATTTCTAATTGAGCCTTTGTTCAGGAAAAGCAGCAGCATCATTGCTGACACAGAATAAATGCCCACTACTCTTATCTAAAAGCTTCTTTAAAGCTCAGCGATGATCCACAAATAAACATAATTTGTTTTAGCGACTTCTCTCCCAACATCTAAACTGGTCGTGCATAAAGGTTTGGAAAAAAAAATTGCAACGACTCACGTGGGGCCACTTTGTGCTTCCCCTTTGTTCCATTCTCGGTGCGTCCCTGGAAATTCATGCTTCAGGAAATAAAATAAATCCCAAAATGTGGAAGAAAACTTGCAAACATATACAAAATGACTCACCTGCTGTATAAAATATGGTCAGAGCTGAAACAGAGAGCAAGGAATTGTTGACAGTAACAAATTAAGCCCACTGGAAGCTCAACTGTAAATATTGTAGACAGGCTTAGACATGGCGGATCTTAATCAATTTATGCCCTAAATTACGCAGGGTCAGTGAGTAGGAATAAAACAGAAAAAAAACAGACAAAATAAGCTTTTAAGGCATAGCGCTTATTAAGAGATTTGATTTTAAAATATGTACGTTAGCAGTGGGTTCACTTACAAGAAGACTGGAAGCAGATGAGGCCATTCAGCCCCCTGAGCTTGATCGACTATCCAACTACTAAACGGATTAACCTTTTTCTTAATTCGTCCTTGAGATGTAAGCATCAGTGGTCAGACTGGCATTATTGCCTATGGCTAATTGTCCTGAACTCTATGTTTGTTTCTCACCCAAAAGAAACAATCACGGTCATTTTCGATATTTTAAATTCAACTAGCCTCAGGAGGGTAAGCGTTCCAGATGTCCACTACTCTTTGTGTGGAGAAGTATTGACTAAAATGAAGGTGATGCACACCCTTTGTCCTGGTTTCCTCCACAACAGGAAATAATTTCCTTCTATCTGTTCTATTCACTCCTTTAATCATCCTCAGAAAGCACCTCAAGTAGATTGAACCATAATCTCCCACAGACAAAGGAATTCTAAATATTTCAAAAGTAAATCGTTGGAAGTAAAACACTTTGGGAAGGTCCTGAAAATATAAAATGGTAAATTCAAATTCTGATTTTTGATGAAATGCCAATTTATTTTTCGATGTCTTTTCCGACACTGCGCAATTTGCTGTACCTTTCTCATATGTTTCCTTCCGAATTCTGATTTATGCTTCCTATAACTCTGCTTTTGAATATGCTGCACAAAACAGGAAGTGCTGGAAAGACCCAGCAGATCTGGCAGCATTTGTAGAGAGAGAAAAACAAGATTTAGCATTTTGAGTCCAATATTAACAAACTGCTTCGCTTATTCGGTTTGAGCCGTTGACTTAATGAAACAAAAGTTACATTTTCCGGCTGGATTTTCCGACCCCACTCTCACCACGACTGGGTAGTAAAGTTCCTCCCTCTCTCTCTATCTCACTCAGCCCTTTATTCCCATCTCCCCTGGTCGATGACCCCCGCTCTCACTGTACTTGCTGCACTGCCAGAAAGAATAAGCACATTCCCATTTTCCTTTCATGGTCTGAAACCATGCATGGCAGCACCAGCCATAATGCAGACTTTCTCCAATGCTAATATAAAGTGTGCAATGAACAATGGATGATGTATAAAACTAATGCATTAGGCGCCATTCTCCCAAAAGGGAACAAAGTGCCCAAGTTAATTAATTTAGCCATGTGTTTCCCGGCACTCGCAGTACCAAAAAATACCTGGCTAGCCAAGGCCGGTAGCCCCATTTTGTAGAGTGGGGAGCTCTGCTCGCCGGAACTCCCCAGGGTGGTGAGAGGTCGGGACACCATTTTTAAATGGTGCCCCAATCTCCAAAGCCCCCAAAACAATCCCCGACTTCCCGCTCAGCCCAAACGCCCTATGGGATGGTCCCCATCCCCGCAACACAAACAGCGGGCAATGCCGGCCTGATCATGGCATGCAAAAAAATGTCAGCTTGGCACCTCAGCAGTGCCAACCTGGCATCCTGACAGAGCCCAATGCCAGCTGGAAGTGCCACCTGGGCAGTGCCCAGCTCGCACCCATGTGGCACTGCCAGGCTGCCAGTGTGCCAGGGTGCCAGGCTGGCTTTGCCAGGGTACCCAGCTGGCACCAGCAGAACCAAGGCACCACCCTGTCCAAACAGCATATAGCTGAGGGCATCCAATCCCCTGGAAGACCCCCACAAGTGCCATTCTATCTTGTCCCTGTTTGTGAGGCTCAGGGCTGACCGGTGCTCGCCCGAGCTCTCTGAGGCGAAAGGGATGAATCCCAAAGCCTCAGGTACCTCGGGAATCTGCACATTACAGTGAGACTAACTTTCTAATGTGCAGATTGGCCAAAAGGTGATCCCGTCCATTGTGGGCGGGATTCACATCGCAACGTCTTGCGAGATCGCATTAGATCTCACGAGGTGTTGCGAGCCAGGTAGATCCCGGGAGTGAGGTCTCCCAGCCTTCATCAGCTACACTGTGCCGCGGTGAGCTGCTCTTCGTGAGCGGTGTGACCACTGGATCGTGTCCATTCTTTTTTTTAGAAAAGCAAACTACTGTGGATACCAGAGATGTGAAATGAAAACAGAAAGTACAGGAAAATCAACACTGGACACCAAACTCTCAACAGATTCTGTCAGACCCGCTGAACATTTCCAGTATTTTCCGTTTTCATTTCACATCTTCGGAATCTGCGGTATTTTTCTTTTTTTTAAAAAAGAGATGAAATATCCTATAACACCACAAGGATATAAACCATTTGAAATAACAGAAAGGAATATGGGATTGTGTTTATGATTCCGGGCATAGTAGAGGGACAGTGAGAGCGCAATTATCGACCAAGAGTGATGGCGATAACAGGAATGAGATATAGAGAGTTCTACGGCTCCCCGGGCTAGTGCCTGGTCAATTCCAGTCCCACAGGCCCCGGAGTCCCAACACAAGAGAATTGGCCAATAATTGGGATGAAGGTTTCTGAGATCTTTGACCCTTGACTGCTCCAATGACTTACAGGCACCAGATTTGTAAGTACAATACAAAAAAACTGTTTATTTGTAACAAGAGAGATAAGCCATGCAATAATTATAATAACATATTGGCCAGCTAACCTCTTACCCCCCCCCCCCCCCACTTTTTTACCATCCCACCCTCGACCAAAACACATACAAGTCAGACACACGGAGGGGAAGAGAATGAGTAAAATTATAGGGATTAAAATGGAAGAAAGAGGGGGGAGTGTCCTTGTCACTGATATTACAATCAGTGTACCTTGCTACCTTCCCAAGACGCAGAATGCTGAGACCACCAGTTAGATTGCTGATGATGTTCTTCTGGCTGGAACATTCAGGCAGGACTCACAGGCTGTGGGACCCCCTCTGGGGAGTCACTTTAACTTGTCTTAACCTGGACCTTCACACAGAAAGTCCCCCTCAGGTCTGTTTAATTCTGACTTACCCCCACCTCAATCTGATCATTTATCAGCCTCACTGAGATACAAATAGAATTCTCCACATGAGAATTTTAGAAGGGTTTTCAGACAATCCCCCTCCCAGCAGTTGGCGTCGAACTGGATCCGACTGCAGGTTAAACTGACGGTAGAGATAGAGAGAGTTTTACGACACCCTGTGTGAATGTGCAGTCAATTCTAGCCCCACAGGTCTCGGAGTCTTTATCCTGGACTTTCAGAAAGAATCCATCAGGTGAGAGAGAAATCAGAACTCTGGTCCTCTCGCTGCTGGATTAGAATGTACACTGGGCGCAAACACACAATTTTAAAAAGGAAGGAAAAATCTGGGACAAACAGCACCAATCAGTGTCAAGCATCAGTTGAGACCCAGGAGTATGGAGTTGCTTATTGGCTACCAGCCAAGTCCATCAAAAGGTGTCATCACTGAGGCCAGACCAAACAGCACATCTTACCAGGGGTTTACTTTTTAGATCAAGTCCACCTTAAAGGCATAGGTCCCAGTAATTATCCAGCTACAAAAAATATAAAAGCCAAGAGATACAGAAATTACAAGGCCGGTATGATGGCGCAGTGACTAGAACCTGCTACCACACGGCGCCGAGGACCTGGGTTTGATCCTGGCCCCAGGCCACTGGTTGATGGAATTTGCACATTCTTCCCATCTGCATGGGTCTCACCCCCACAGCCCAGAAGATGTGCAGGGTAGGTGGATTGTTCACCCTAAATTGGAATTAATTTTTTAAAAGTACAGAACTGACAAAGGGAAGCAAGGGACAGACAAGTATTTACAAGAGGATCCTTACAAGAAAGAAAACTAAAAATAAGGGGTGAGAAGCTGAAGATGTGGTCTAATAAGCAACAAGCAAGGAAATATAACTATTAAATCCATGCCTTAAACTGAATAAACTGATTAGTTCATTCATTGTACAGTATGGTTCCAGCACAACAGGAGACAATTTAACTCATTATGTCCTTCATGGTTCTGTGTAAGAACGCCTCCTCTGGTCCCATTCCCCTGTTCTTTCCCCATAGCCCTGCTGGCCTTTTCTGATAACAATCCAATTCCCTTTTAAAACCCACAATTGAATCCGCCTACACTACACTCTCAGGCAGTGCGTTCCACTCCCTGCACCATTTTATTTTTGTCATTCAACTTAAAGGGAGCTCCAGTAGAACTGGTACCAGTTGACCCAGTTTTCAACTAGAAAACATAGGCTAGCCCTGAACTGGAAACTCCTAAGGGCAAAAAAAAAGAATCTATCAACATCTAATAAAAAAGCCTCCAAACCATCGATAATAAGAGAAGGTGCGTTCTGCTGTATGCAAAAAATAAATCTTGTAATACTCATAATTGTGTCAGAAACCACATCAATGGCATAAGCTGTTTTTGCAACTTCTTGAACTATTTTGTAATTCGACCGATTAAATTAAACTAAACTGAGGGACAAATTAAAAGGGGACACTCCTTAAAGGGACACAGCCCAAAACAAAAACAAAGAGCAAATGAAACTTTAAAAACTTAAACCAAAAGGTGTTAAAAAAGGGTCAATGAAGCACCCCAGACCCGACAGTGCACACCAGGCATGGAAGGCCTCAATACTGCCAATGGACACCCCATGCTCCCTCTCCAGGAATGCCCGGCCCCTGAATGAAGCCATGGAAGAGAGGCAGGTCGTCAGCTTGGAGGGCCCCCTCGGTCGCCCGCTGCCTGGAACTGTTAATGGCGAGTTTTTGCAACTTCTCGAAACTGTCATTCATTCTCAGGTGAATGGAACACCTAATGTGCTGAAGCTCAGAAAAGTATTGCTAATGGCTACAGCTGTCCAAATTATAGACTGCTCTCGAGCAAGAACAGAACAGGTGCTCATTTCAGTTTCAAACCAGAGTGCCTGTCAATCAATGTAGCAGAGCAGATGGTTAGATTATTTTCAAATGTCAAACTTTATTTTATCAGCCAGAACCATTCAAATCACAGCGAAAGGATGAACTGCACAGGCTAATAGAATGCATTGAATGCATTTTTCACTGCATTATAGTGCATTTTCCATTGGAAAGGCATTGTAATGTGTTAGAACAAATGCATAAGTCTAGTCAACATAAGGGTCAGCTTACCATAAAAGGACAGATCGCTGAGTCACTACATTAAAAACACACCCGCAATTACAATACAGCACCTAATAGTGACATTTGGAAGTTGTCAAAACACATTGCATTTACCTTCCAGAATGTTCCCAACTCCCCAGCAGGTTTTCCATTTTCTTCACAATCACATAGGCTGGAGGAAAATGGCGCAGGAAGATCATGACTTCGACCAAAAGCAATGCTACCGGGTGGAGTTTCCCAGCCCCGCCACCGACAGCCATGATAGACATAGACATAGAACATACAGTGCAGAAGGAGGCCATTCGGCCCATCGAGTCTCACCGACCCACTTAAACCCTCACTTCCACCCTATCCCCGTAACCCAATAACCCCTCCTAACCTTTTTGGTCACTAAGGGTAATTTATCATGACCAATCCACCAAATCTGCACGTCTTTGGACTGTGGGAGGAAACCGGAGCGCCCAGAGGAAACCCACGCAGGCAGGGGGAGAACGTGCAGACTCCGCACAGACAGTGACCCAGCGGGGCATCAAACCTGGGACCCTGGAGCTGTGAAGCCACAGTGCTAACCACTTGTGCTACCGTGCTGACCATCATGACAGGTGAGGACGGGAAAATTTTGAAAGACAGAAAACCCAAGCCCGAGTGCGGCCATTCACGCTCGCCCCTGCACCCGACAAACATTCAGCACAAGATGTCAATAGCTTAAAAAATAGTTTAAACCTAAATAGACCTGAAATAATCATAACTGAGTAATTTCATCTTGAGAAACTGCATAATTGTCAATAAAAAGATCTAAAAGAGCCAACCTCAAAGACAGAAAATAAACATTACTCAGGCTGTGTACAGTAAATACCACCATGTACCCATTAAACTGTAACTGTAACATAACAAAATAACCCAGCGCACTTCACAGGACTGATATGAAACAAAATTGTGCATCTGATCCAGGTAAGATGTGATTGGGCAGGTGACTGAGAATGTAGATAAAGCGGTGATGATTCAGGAGTGCCTTAAAAGAGGAGAGAGAAGCCTGGAGGCAGAGAGGTTTAGGGAGGAAAGTCCAGAGTTTGGGACCGAGTGGGCTGAATGCACAGTCACCAATGGTGGAGGAATTAATATCGGTGATATGCAAGAGGCCAGAATTAGAGGCGTGTAGCAATCTCAAAGGGTTGTGAGGCTAGAGAAGATAAGAGAGCGACAGGCAGGAGCAAGGTCATGGAAGTGCGGAAGGATGAGAATTTTACAATCGAGATGTCACTTAACTGGGAGCCAATGGTGGTCAAAGAGCGCAGGGGTGATAGGCGAACGGGACTTGGTGCAAGTGAGGACACGGGCAGAAGAGTTTTGGGTGTCCTGAAATTTACAGAGGCGAAAATTTGGGAACTTGACGGAACCGCCAAAGTTCAGAGATAACAAAGGTGTGAATTTTAGCAGCAGCAAGGTGTAATATCCTAAAGAGTTCAACAATTCTTGTGAGGCTGAAAAATAAAAATATGAGAAATAGGATTAGGAGTGGGCCATTCAGCCCTTCGAGCCCATTCCACCATTAAAATCAGTTATACAGGGCATTGGTGAGACCACATCAGGAGCACTATGTGCAGTATTGGTCACCTTACTTAAGGAAAGAGGCAAGTACAAAGGAAGCAGTTCAGAGAAGGTTTATTGGACTAATAACTAGAATGGGATGGTTAACTTATGAGGAAAGGGTGGATAGGGTGGGCTTCTATTCACTGAAGTTTAGGAGAGTAAGATGCGACTTGATTGAAACATAAGATCCTGAGAGGTCTTGATGGAATGGATGGATGTTTCCTCTAGTGGGAGACTCTAGAACTAGGGGTGACTGTTTAAAAATAAGGGGCGCGATTCTCCCAAAGGGAGACAAAGTGCCGATGCCGGAGTGAAAACCGGAGTGTTTCACTCCGGCGTCGGAGGCCGCTCCTCGCCCCCTATTCACCCTCCCCTAGGGGGCTAGGGGCGGCAGCGCGTCAATCTCGTGCACCAGGCCTTGACGCCCGCGTCAAAGCGGCGCCACCTGAATGACGTGGCCGGCGCCGCCTAAATTACGTCACCCACGCATGCGCGGTTGCCGTCCTCCCCTCCGCTGCCCCGCAAGACATGGAGGATTGATCTTGCGGGACGGCGGAGGGAAAAGAGTGCGTCTTTCAGAGACGCCGGCCCGATGATCGGTGGGCACCGATCGCGGGCCAGACCCCTCCTGAGCACCACCCTGGTGCTCACTCCTCCCCCCGCCCCCCACAGGCCCCACACGCAGCGGTCGTGCGATGTTCACGCCGGTAGCGACCATGTGTGGCTGGCGCCGGCGTGAACCGGAACGGCGATTCTCCGAGCGGCCTGTCGCAAAACGCGACACGCTGTTTTTGGGGGGGGGGGGGGGTAGGAGAATCGCGTGCGGGTGCCAGGGCGGCGTGGCGTAAATCGCCCGGCACTCCCGCGATTCTCCCACCCGGCACTCCCGCGATTCTTCCACCCGGTGTGGGGGTCGGAGAATCGCGCCCAAGAGCTTGTCCATTTGGGATGGATGAGGATATTCTTTTTCCTCTCTGAGGTGACTGACTGTCGAACTCTCTTCCTGAAAAGGAAGCAGAAATAGATGGATTCTTGATTAACAAGGGGGTGAAACGTTATCAGGGGGTAGGCAGGAATGTTGGGTTGAGGTTACAATCAGATCAGTCGGCCAAGATCTTGTTGAATAGCAGAGCCGGCTAGAGGGGCTGAGTGGCCTTCCCCCTGTTCCTAATTTGTACATTCCTATATTCGTTTGAGATGGTGACTGATAATTTATTTCAACACCATTTTCCTGCACTATCCCTGTATCCTTTAATGTTTTTAATGTGTAGAAATGTATCAGTGATTACAAAAAGGCAGTGACTACAGCCATCAAAGGTTTGGGAAAGGAGTGACATTGCCCTCGCATGGAGAAGCTGATGTGAGGTCATCTAACCAGTGACAGGGTCACAGAGGTGTCAAAAGGTGATTTAACAGATTGAGAAATTGCAGTGCCTGGGAAGTAATGTTGAAAGGCAAAACAGCAAATGCTGGAAATCTGAAATAAAAAGGGACATACACAGCCTGTCAGTCAGTAGCTGGAAAAAGAAAAAGAGACGGCTCAATGCTGTGTTAGTTGTGTACCCTTCACACACAACCATATATGTCATAACTTGTCTTTTCAAATTACAGTCGAAACCTTCCAAACTACTATCAACCCCACAAAATACTGCAGCGTTTAAAGTCTTTCATACAGGAGCATATGCCGTGGATGGTGGAATGTTTGCAGCGATTTGTCTTCAGTCGGCTTCTCCTGGAAGTTGAGTTGACAGCAGTGCGCAGTGAAGATTGAAGAAGGAGCTGCTGCTGGCTAATTGATGGGCCCCAGTAGTGTGGCAGGGCTGAGTGCGAACACGAGGCAAATCGCAAAGCTAATTGGAATTTGATCCATTCAATCAGAGCAGCGACAAAGATTAATTTTGCTATATTAAGCTTTGGGTATATTCAAAAGCTGACATTTTCTCTCTCTTTTTTCTTTCAGAACAAATGCCTCCTCTGACTGTGAAATTGGAAATGCAGAAGTCACAACCTCACTCCGCACAACTCACACCAAAAGACCGCTGTTCAAAAGCCGTTCAGCTTTCAGTAATCTGGCTGATGAGTCTCGAATAGCTGCAAGTGCCGCCTGGATGCCATCCTGGTGCTGCCAAGGTGCCAGGCTGGTATTTTTCACACGGAGGTGTTCGGGGTGCGGGGTGCGGGGGGGGGGGGGGGCAGGTACCCCCTCAACGTGAGTTGGGGCTTGGGGGGGGGGTTCGGGGCTCAGGGCGGGGTCTCCAGAGCAGGGTTCCTTGGTGCAGGAAACGGGGGCAGGATTCTCCGACCCCCCCCCCCCACCGGGTCGGAGAATCGCCCAGGGCCAGCATCAATCCTGCCCCCGCCGTGTCCCGAATTCTCCGCCACCCGAGAATCAGCGGGGGCGGGAATCGCGCCGCGCCGGTCGGCGGGTCCCCCGCAGCGATTCTCCGGTCCGCGATGGGCCGAAGTCCCGCCACTGATTAGCCTCTCCCGCCGGCGTGGATTAAACCATCTCTGGTACCGGTGAGATTGGCGGCGCGGGCGGTCGCTGGGGTCCTGGTGGGGGCCGTGGGGCGATCTGACCCCGGGGGGTGCCCCCATGGTGGCCTGGCCCGCGATCGGGGCCCTCCGATCTGCGAGTGGGCCTGTGCCGTGGGGGCATTCTTTTTCTTCCGCCTTCGCCATGGTGTTCAACATGGCGGATGCGGAAGAGACCCCCTCCCCTGCGCATGCGCCGGGATGACGTCAGCAGCCACTGACGGTCCGGCGCATACGCGCACTTACGCCGGCCGGCGAAGTCCTTTATGCCCAGGCTGGCGTGGCAAAGACCGTTCACGCCAGCCGGCGGTGCGGAAACCACTCCGGCATGGGCCTAGCCCCTCAATGCTAGGGCTTGGCCCCTAAAGGTGCGGAGAATTCCGCACCTTTGGGGAGGCCCGACGTCGGAGTGGTTGACGCCACTCCAATACACCAGGAACCCCCGCCCCGCTGGGTAGGGGAGAATCCCGGCCCGGGGATCTGTCCACTGAGGCCTCCTATCGAACCCGAGTGCCATTCGATAGCGTGTTTCTCGCCGCTGTGGGCGCCTGGGAAATACACTCGCTCGCTAGGGGACTTTGTTCCCATTTACTTAAATCACGGCCATGTTTTTACATCCACATCATTTTGCTTACAAACTGTTCCCAAACCTGGGGCAGGATTATCCGGTCGCCAACTCCGAACACGTGTTCGGCGATCAGTCGGAGGATTACAGTTTCCGACCAAATCGTGATGCTCTGCCCCCTCCAAAGCGGCTTACATGGAGAGTACGCTGCGCAATATATTGACGTCCTCAGGACATTGCCTGAGGCATGCCCCTCAATGCTCCGCTCCCGACCGGCTGTGTCCCCAACGGCGTGGGTCTCACATGGTCTCATCCATCAGAAACTCGGCATGGAGGCAGCGGACTCAGTCCACAGTCGGGGGACGGATGATCCGCGGGTAGGGGGGACTCTGCCAGGGGCTGGGGGCACGGTTGGGGGGTGGTCCAGGGCACGCGAGCTGGCACAACGACGGTCCGCGAGTGACCGGAGCTATGTTGCACGGCGAGGCTGCTGCTCGCCACCACCGTGCGCAGCCAAGGACCCGGCAATTATCCGGGCTGTATTGGCAGCTGGAACTGGGTGCTCTATGCTGCCTTGATGCTAGCCCCCAGCCAAACGGAGGATCAGTCGACATTTTACGCCATTTTTTCTGTCTTAAAACACTTCCCTCACTCTCACACAGTGCCCCCTCACTCTCAGTGCCCCCCTCACACTCAGTGCCCCCCTCACTCTCAGTGCCCCCCTCACTCTCACACAGTGCCCCCCTCACTCTCAGTGCCCCCCTCACTCTCAGTGCCCCCTCACTCTCAGTGCCCCCCTCACTCTCACACAGTGCCCCCCTCACTCTCAGTGCCCCCTCACTCTCAGTGCCCCCCTCACTCTCAGTGCCCCCCTCACACTCAGTGCCCCCTCACTCTCAGTGCCCCCCTCACTCTCACACAGTGCCCCCCTCACTCTCAGTGCCCCCCTCACTCTCAGTGCCCCCTCACTCTCAGTGCCCCCCTCACTCTCACACAGTGCCCCCCTCACTCTCAGTGCCCCCTCACTCTCAGTGCCCCCCTCACTCTCAGACAGTGCCCCCCTCACTCTCAGTGCCCCCCTCACTCTCAGTGCCCCCCCTCACTCTCAGTGCCCCCCTCACTCTCAGTGCCCCCCTCACTCTCAGTGCCCCCCTCACTCTCAGTGCCCCCCTCACTCTCAGTGCCCCCCCTCACTCTCAGTGCCCCCCTCACTCTCAGTGCCCCCCTCACTCTCAGTGCCCCCCTCACTCTCAGAAAGTGCCCCCCTCACTCTCAGAAAGTGCCCCCCTCACTCTCAGTGCCCCCCTCACTCTCACACAGTGCCCCCCCCTCACTCTCACACAATGCACTCAGTGTCTAAAAATGTTTTGCCACATATCCCAATGGCTTCTTTTGCCGATCACTTCACATCTGTATTCACTACTTCTCCACCCTTCCACCAATGGGAATACTGTCCTATCTACCATGTCTAGCACCACCTCCCCTCCCCCCCCCCCCCCCCCCCCCACCCCGCCTCCCACCATGCTTTTAAACACCTTCATCAAATCTCCTCTCATCCTTGCCTTCTCCAAAGAGAACAGTCCCAATATGTCCAGATTATCAGAATGACCGAAGTACCTCATCGCTGGAAACAATCTCATTAATCTTTTCTGCGCCCTCTCCAAAGCCATCACATTCATCCTGAAGTATGGTGCACAGAACAGGACATAATATTGTTCTCTGGTTGAGGACAAACCAGTATCTTACATGACTTCATTGTAACGTTTGCTTCTATTCTCCTGGGGTGAATTCTCCATCCCGGGACCCCGAAGCACGTTTCCTGATGGGACGGAGAATCAGGATCAGCACCGGGCGTCGGTGGATGCCGATCGGAACGGGATGCTCCGACCCACCACTGCCAACGGGTTCAAGGATCCCACCAGCGCGCCAGCGTGAGGATGTCAATGAATGCACATGGGTCTTAATGATCCATTTGCACCAATTTAGCAGGTCAGGGGGTGGCACTGTGGTTAGCACTGCTGCCTCACAGTGCCAGAGACCTGGGTTCAATTTCGACCTTCAGAGACTGTCTGTGTGGAGTCTGCACGTTTTCCCAGGTCTGCGTGGATTTCTTCAGGGTGCTCCCGGTTTCCTCCCACAGTCCAAAGATGTGCATGTTAGGCTGATTGACCATGATAAATTAGTCCTTCGTATTCAAATAGGTTACTAAGTCCTTTAGGGACCGCATCATTAGGGAGACCCCTCCCCCCCCCCCCCCCTCCCACAGGACCCGTTAACTAAAGGAACCCATCCCCAGGGCACCTCCTAACTAAAGGAACCCTCCCACAGAGACCCACTAACAAGGGGGCCCCCCACAGGGACCCCTGATTAAAGGTATCCCCACCCCAGACCATCCTCTTCTCCCCCCCCCCCCCTCAGAACAGAGACCCATGTCTGGAAGCTAGAGAGCAGTCCAGACAGGGGCAGTGAAAATAAACTACAGCTGTAACACTTACCTGGAAGCCCCACGTGTCCATTCCTGGAAGGACAACTGCTGTGACCTGCGTTTCAACCCCTCAGATCCATTAGCAGTAAGCCATTCATTAATTTCTAGTAGTGGACAGCTTCCACAAACAGCAACAGCCTTGATTCCTTCATCCCCCTTCATGGATGAGCGACTCTAAGTGCTGAAACCTCAAAGTTTACAATCCTGGGTAGTGTCAGGACATCCCCGTACTCAGGGGAAGGGGGGCACGCAGGCAATCAAGAGGTGGGGGGCTGATGTGCGGTGCGAGTTGGTGGGGGGGGAGTGGTTAACCAGGACATGGAATTTTCACCCACAGTGGGAGTGTAATTCAGTTGCAATTCTTCTCTGGTGGGAGAACATAATCTCCAAAATGAAGAAAACCGCCCCCCATTTACAAAATTATGGTGATTGACCCTTTAAGGGCAACACAGGCCATGTTATCCTTACTCCGCTGTGTTGCCCTTAAAGGGATAATGACCACAAAAGCTGTAAGGAGACTTACTAGAGGTTTATAAGATGATGAGGGGGATAGATAGAGTGGACATTCAGAGACTATTTCCTCGGGTGGGTGTAGCTGTTACAAGGAGGCATAACTATAAGATTCAGGGTGGGAGATATAGGAGGGATGTCCGAGGTAGGTTCTTTACTCAGAGAGTGGTTAGGGTGTGGAATGGACTGCCTGCTGTGATAGTGGAGTTGGCCACTTTAGGAACATTCAAGAGCACTTATTGGATAGGCACATGGAGCACACCAGAATGACAGGGAGTGGGATAGATTGATCTTGGTTTCGGACAATGCTCGGCACAACATCGAGGGCCGAAGGGCCTGTTCTGTGCTGTACTGTTCTACGTTCAATGTAAAAGGATCATGGGTTGGATTCCCCACCATTACTTCAACCTGGGCCAGTATTCTGTAGGTCCCAAGCTTGGACTTGTGCACTGTAAACTGCGGCCTTTTCCGTCATATTGTTATGTGCCAAGGTTTAGAAAAAACCGTGATTTAAGGTTTAGAAAACTCCAAAGTATATCATGGATTCACCTGACCTACAACTGTTTATTGATTTTAGTTACGATGAGCACAAGGGCCTGCCTATAAGGTATTATTCAACAGAGGCCTTAAGCACTTTTAATCCAAAACAAAGTTTATTCTACAAATTTAGTTAACATTCTTATAAACACACACAGTAAGCATTTTTATCAATTACGAACATCAATACCCCACACAGCTACAGTGCTCTATGTATTCAATAAATTCCCCCTTTAACTGTTCCAATTTAATAACAAGATCCCATAAACCAGAAAACCCTTTTTAAAAGGTGGTCCAGCATACGGCTCTCAAGACCTGATATAGATGCTCCTGTTTCCTTTCCAAAACAGCAGGTTTGAATTTCTTCCAGAAAACAATGATTTATTTTCAAGTTATCAAGCAGTCTGGAAGCAGCTTTTAAAATGCAGATAGAGAAAAAAAACTTCTTTCAACCTGTACAGAACAAAACCAGTTCAAACTTAAAGCAAAAGTAAAACCAACTCCCAGTGCCACAGCCCAGTTCCACCCACACAATGACATCACTGAAGCCATGTGATAAGACAAAAACATTTCTAAAAGGGACAGTCCCGTGACACCTCCCCAGGAAAAAAAACCCCATCAACTTCAAAGATGGTTTCATTTTTCACCTTTTCACTTTTCCATTCAGAGCAATTGACAATAAATGTACAGGGGCTGGTTTAGCTCTCTCGGCTAAATCGCTGGCTTTTAAAGCAGACTAAGCAGGCCAGCAGCACGGTTCGATTCCCGTACCAGCCTCCCCGAACAGGCGCCGGAATGTGGCGACTAGGGGCTTTTCACAGTAACTTCATTGAAGACTACTCGTGACAATAAGCGATTTTCATTTTCATTTTTCATTTTTTAAAACAAAAACAAGACATTGAAAAACAATAATACAGCCCATTTTAGTTCTTCTTCTTCCATCCTCAAATGTGTTTCTCTTCATCACATACATGACAAAGCATCATCTATCACATTTTCTCATCCTGCAACATGTATCATTCTTAAATGAAATGGCAGTAACAATAAACTCCATCGAAACAGTCTGGCATGTTTATTCCTGAATCGCTCCAAAAACGTCAATGGATTATGATCAGTATATATAATTGTTTCAGAAGAATTGCTGGTAACATAAATGTTAAAATGTTGCAAAGCCAGCACCAACCTCAAAGTCTCCTTTTCAATTGTTGAATACTTCCTCTGGTGATCATTCAATTTCTTGGAAAAATATCCGATAGGTTGCTCTATTCCTTCGTCGTCTTCTTGCAAGTGCACAGCACCTACGCCCAAATCACTCGCATCGACAGCCACTTTTAATGGTTTTGTATAATTTGGGGTGGCCAACACAGGAGTAGTGGTTAACACAGCCTTCAAGCCATCAAATGCCTGTTGACACTCTGCTGTCCACTGAAATTTGCTACGCTTCTTCTGCAAGTCCATCAGTGGAGCAACCACGCCGCTAAAGTCCGTCACAAATTTTCAGTAAAATCCACTCGTGCCCAGAAATTGCATTATTTCCCTTCGTATCGAGGATTTTGGAAGTGCTCCAATAACTTTTGTTTTCACACCCCGTGGGAGCATTCATCCCTGTTCAATTGTATGGCCAAGGAATGTGACTTTGGCTTTTCCAAATTCACTTTTGGCTAGGTTTACCACCAAATCCGCCTCCTGAGGTCGATCGAATAACTCCATCAGGTGCTTCAAATGTTCTTTCCATCTCTGATTAAAAATCACCAGATCGTCTATTGCAGGGGTGGGCAAACTTTTCCGTGCAAGGGCCACATTCAGAAATTCACAATTTTAAAGGGCCGCATAGTATATTAAGTAAAATAATTACCTCACCCGGTTATGATTCTGGGCGCCTCATATAGAACATAGAACAGTACAGCACAAAACAGGCCCTTCGGCCCTCAATGTTGTGCTGAGCAATGATCACCCTACTCAAGTCAACGTATCCACCCTATACCAGTAAGTAACCCAACAGCCCCCCCCCCCCCCCCCCCCCCCCCATTGACCTTAAAAAAAAATTTTTTTTTTTTTTTAAATTTTTTTTTAAAAAAAAATTTTAATGACTTGGTGGGCCACATGCGGCCCGCGGGCCATAGTTTGCCCACCCCTGGTCTATTGGATAATCATGAAACTACTTTGTTCGTTAACCATTGAAATGTGGCTGGGGTGTTTTTCATGCCAAATGGCATAACTTTGAATTGGAATATAGCATCTGGAGTTACAAAAGCTGAAATCTCCTTCGCCCTTTCGGATAAAGGTACCTGCCATTAACCTCAAAGTATATCCAGTTTGGAGATAATAGCTGATTGCCCCACCTTCTCAATGCAATCCTCCGAGCGTGGGATAGAATAAGAGTCTGCTCTTGTAACTGCGTTAACCTTTCTATAGTCCACACACAATCGTTGGGTACTGTCCTGTTGGGGGACATTTTCTGATACTGGACTATGATATAAATTATAGGTGGCTCTGTAACTACATTTTTGCTCCTATATTACTTTTTAAAATGTACTCATTGGCTTAGATGCCTGATTAGAAGAGGAAATTTGTAGAAATAGATAGTG
The DNA here is from genome assembly GCF_902713615.1 of Scyliorhinus canicula. Taxonomy (NCBI): domain Eukaryota; kingdom Metazoa; phylum Chordata; class Chondrichthyes; order Carcharhiniformes; family Scyliorhinidae; genus Scyliorhinus; species Scyliorhinus canicula. Next base: position 19,477,477 of record NC_052149.1, read on the forward strand.
ACACAATGCTTGTTAATATCAGAAAGGACACAAAATGGCTGTTAGCTATTATAGCAATGCTAAATATTGGCGCCTATTCCGGCGCCTATTCGGGGAGGCTGTTACGGGAATCGAACTGTGCTGCTGGCCTGCTTGGTCTGCTTTCAAAGCCAGCGATTTAGCCCTGTGCTAACTCAACAATTTATCCCAATTTTTAAGAACATCCTCGTTGTCCAATTTAATTTGAGGAATGTTGAATTCAGACTCATCTGGATGTGGTTCTTCACTTTGAGTTAGAATCACTAAAACCTCCCCCGTTTGCTCTCCTTCCCATTCAAAGTATCTTTTAAGCATATTCACGTGACACACGCGATGAGTTTTCCTTCTATCTGGTGTTCTTACCACATAATTCACCGCACTTAATTTCAATTCAATCTGATAAGGTCCACAAAATCTTGCTTTTAATGGTTCACCTACCACTGGTAACAACACTAAAACATTATCTCCACCGGCAAAAGTACAAACTTTTGCTTTCTTGTCCGCTACCTGTTTCATCGCGTGCTGTGCAACTTTTAAATGTTGTCGAGCCAAATCACCTGCCTGATTTAATCGTTCCCTAAAACATGACAAGTAATCCAATAATGTAATTTTCGATTCCTCACTCACCAATTTCTCCTCAATCAATTTAAGTGGTCCTCTTACCTAATGACTAAAACTTAGTTCAAAAGGACTGAATTTGATTGACTCATTAGGCACATCCCTAATTGCAAACAGTACAAATGGAATTCCTTCATCCCAATCCTCTGGATAATCTTGGCAATAAACTCTCAACATTGTCTTTAAAGTCTAATGCCACCATTCTAATGCTCCCTGCGATTCTGGATGGTACGCAGTTGATTTAAATTGTTTTACTCCTAAACTATCCATAACTTCCTTGAATAACGTTGAGGTAAAATTTGATCCTTGATCCGATTGTGTTTCTGTGGGTAGTCCATATCTAGTAAAGAATTAAGTAACTCCTCCATGATCTTTTTAGCTGTAATATTGCGTACTGGAATGGTCTCTGGAAACCTAGTAGACACATCCATTATAGCCAAAAGATATTGATTCCCACAGGGGCTGTTTAGCACACTGGGCTAAATCGCTGGCTTTGAAAGCAGGCCAAGGCAGGCCAGCAGCATGGTTCGATTCCCGTAACAGCCTCCCCGAACAGGCGCCGGAATGTGGCGATTAGGGGATTTTCACAGTAACTTCATTGAAGCCTATTCGTGACAATAAGCGATTTTCGTTTCATTTCAATTTAGGAAGCGGTCCTACGCAATCAATTAATACACTTGTAAAAGGTTCCTCAAATGGTGGAATGGGTATTAAGGGTGTTGGTTTTATCAATGCTTGAGGTTTCCCTATCACTTGACATGTGTGACATGATCAACAGAACTTAATGCATCTTTATGTAGCCCAGGCCAATAAACACGTGTTTTGTATTTCAGCTTGAGTTTTCCTTACTCCCAAATGACCTCCTGCTGGTACCTCTATGCTACTCGCAACACCTCCTTTCTATACCCTACCAGCAATACCACTTGATGAACTTCTGCCCACTTTTCATCCGCCTGCATATGTAAAGGTCTCCATTTTTTCATTAAGACATAAGGCAATAACATTCTGGTATACACTCAGATTCCTCTTCCGTGTATGCTTTCTGATACATCTGTTTTATTTCCATATCTTTCTGTTGTAACTCCGCCAATTTTCCGGAACTAAAATTATCTGCCTCATCCTCCACCTGTTCTTGTTCTTTTCCAACCATCTGATCAAAAATCGTTTCTGATAATTGAACTTCAACTTTATCTTCACTCTTTTATTTCTCCTCTTGTATTAACCTGTGACTTTGCAACCTTGTTTCTACATAATCCGGAAAAATTCCAGGATATTCATCCTTCAAAAATTCAGTTGTTTGATTTTCCACTGGCTTATCAACCACAGCAGGCATCACTCCCACCGGCGATCCAGCTATATCATTGCCCAAAATAAATTGTATCCATTCCTGGTCAAGATAGTTTCTCTATTACTCCTACTGCCACTTCACCACTCTTCACTGGACTTTCCAACAGAAGAACTAGGAGCAGGAGTAGGCTATCTGGCCCTTCCAGCCTGCTCTATCATTCAATGAGATCATGGCTGATCTTTTATGGACTCAGCTCCACTTTCCCGCAAGAGCACCATAACCCTTTATCACTTTATTCTTCAAAAAACTATCTTTAACTTGAAAACATTTAATGAAGGAGCCTTCACTGCAGGGAATACCATAGATTCCCAACCCTTTGGGTGAACAAGTTCCTTCTAAACTCAATCCTAAATCTACTTCCCCTTATTTTGAGGCTATGTCCCCTAGTTCTGCTTTCACCTGCCAGTGGAAACAACCTCCCCGCATCTATCCTATCAATTCCCTTCATAATTTATATGTTTGTATAAGATTTCCCCCCCCCCCCCCCCCCACCGCATCCTTCTAAATTCCAACAAGTACAGTCCCAGTGTATTCAATCTCTCCTCGTAATCCAACCCCTTCAACTCTGGGATTAATTTAATGAATCTCCTCTACACATTCTCCAGGGCCAGTACGCCTTTTCTCAGGTAAGGAGACCATAACTGAACACAATACTCCAGGTGCGGCCTCACTAACTAACCTTATCTTATATAACGGAACACTACTCTTCTCACCTTGAATTCCACATATTACCACCTTTTCTGGCAATATTCCTCCCAAACTACATAACTCCTCATCTCTTACCATCAAAGATTGACGAGCTCCCGTATCTCTTAAAATTCTGATTCCGACACAGGAATAAGCTTTACCCACAAAAGTAAATTCTTTAAAAAGATCTGGCGCCTTCTTAAAAATCACCTCTTGATCAGGCTGCACAATCTTTTGCACCTCCTTCACTTAAATTGGGCTTTCCTTTACCACTTTAACAAACCCCACTGGCTTATCCTGTTTTACCACATCATCCTTCCCTGTGCTTTTCTTCAAACCCAACACTGTGACTTTACATAGCCTAGTTAAAACACCTGAAACTTTTCCTTTCTGTTCCACACTCCCGGATTTCTTATTGTCTCCCATCAGATCACCTTTGTCTCTACCACTTCAGTATTTCTCATGTCCCCAGTTTCTATCCCTCAGAGGCTGAAACTGATGTCGGAAACCAAGTTTTGATTCATGAACTAATTCATAATCATCTGCAATTTCTGCTGCTAATCTCGGCAGTTTTAACCCTCTGCTCTTCCACATGAGTTCTCACTACATCAGGAATTGAATTTTTAAACTCCTCCAAAATTATAATTTTTCTAAGAGCTTCATATGTTTGGTCTATTTTCAAAGTCCTTATCCACCTATCAAAATTACTCTGGTTGATCCTTTCAAACTCCCATGTATATTTGACTAGGTTCTTTCCTTAAATTTCTAAACCTTTGTCTGTAGGCTTCAGGGACTGGTTCATATGCGCCTTAGATTGATTTTTTCACCTCCTCATACTTCACTCGCTCTACCGACCAACTTTGTTTGCATCAGTAATACGCACATGTCCAGTGGCCATTTCATTTGTTTACCTACCTTCTCAAATTAAATGAAAAAGGCTTCTACCTCCTTCTCATCAAACCTTGGCAATGCTTGGACATAGTTAAATAGAACCCCACCAAGCTTTCGATTGTGATGCTCTTTCTCACTATCCTCATCACTATCCTCAAACTGTACTTTGCTCTTTACATCCGCCAATTTTAACTGACTGTCGCATTTCATGGCCATTTTCTGAAGTTCTAAATCTCTCTCTTTTTCTTTTTCCCTGATCTGTCCCTCCCTTTCTCACACTTTTTGTTCTTTCTTTTTCCCTTTTTCCTCTCTCCTTTTCTTTTTCTCTGATCTGCACTTCCCTTTCACTTTCTTTTGGTCCTGCCAGGGTTATTCTTCGTGTACAAGCTCCTTTCATTCTTTTTCATGTCCAAGCTGCTTGATCTGTAATTGAATTCTTGCCATTTCCAATGATTCTGACTGTGTCTCAGGCAATTTTAAATGCTCAGCTACCGCTGCAATTACCTCTTCTTTTCGTATTTTGGCAGTAATGCTAACTACAATGTTTTTGCCAAATCCAAAAGCTTTTTTTTAGTCTGTGTAAGGCACTGCATGACATCTTCTCCACCCCCAAAAGCTTCAGAGCCTCTGAAAGAGCCATAGTTCACAACACACTCCCTACTTAAACTGGAATACACCACCTGAAAAGCAAACACAAATATGCTCACCACATACTGTCTTTAAGTTTACTAAGCCAACCCAATCACGAAAGGTAGACGTTTTTCCCACGAGCCCCCAATTTGTTATGGGCCAGAGTTTAGAAAACTCCAAAGTATATCATGCAGTTCACCTGACCTACAACTGTTTATTGATTTTAGTTACGATGAGCGCAAGGGCCTGCCTTTCAGGTGTTATTCAGCAGAGGCCTTTTGCACTTTTAATCAAAAACAAAGTTAATTCTATGAATTTAGTTAACATTTTTCTAAACACACACAGTAAGCATGTTTATCAACTACTAACACAAATACCGCACGCAGCTAGAGTACTCTATGTATAACCCTTAATAAATTCCCCCTTTAGCTGTTCCAATTTAATAACAAGATCCCATAGACCAAAAACCCCTATTTAAAGGGGTGGCCCAGCATACGGCACTCAAAACCTGATATGGATGCTCCTCTTTCCTTTCCAAAACAACAGGTTTGAATTTCTTCCAGGAAACAATTATTTCTTTTCAAGTTATCAAGCAGTCTGGAAATAGCTTTTAAAATGCAGATAGTGAAAAAAACCTTCTTTTTACCTGTGCAGAACAAAACCAGTTCAAACTCAAAGCGAAAGTAAAACCAACTCCCAGAGCCACAGCCCAGCTCCACCCACACAATGACATCACTGAAGCCATGTGGTGAGACAGAAACATTTCTTAAAGGGACACTCCCATGATAATATAAGTAAAAGGAATGGTGTTGGAAGACTGGTTTTGGTGAGAATTTTACAGATAATAAGCTTATTTTTAAATTCTTCTAGCTCTTTATCAGGCTCAAAAATGGAAGGCTTTTTAAACTAAAGGAGACAATAGGCATCTTTTAAAAACTTTCAAATATAACTTTTTTCTTAAATTACTTTGAACGTTAAAAACATCTTAATTTTGAAACCAGCAACTGTACAATATTACCGGTAACAAAAGTTTTTGTATCGATTTTAAAGTTATTTAAAGCCATTTAAAATGGCCCTACTTATAGTTTCTGATTAACAACTTTGACCAAAATGCTTATTTTTGTGATAAACTCACTTTCCGCTGTATTAAGCAAACTGCACCGAGTCACCACTGCTGACATAGTAAGGACTACATACAGAAACAGTCCTTTCTTATTAAATTGCATTCTAAAAGGCAGTGCAATTGTGTTGGTTCATGGAAAATATTACACTTGGCGATATACAAATCAGGTTGAGCAGAACATCAAGGAAAATGAAACATCTTTTTCAAACCTGGAGCACTTTTTGCTTCAATTTGCGCCCGGATCAACAATTGCACCAGAAGCAGAAACTCGAGACTATATTTGCTCAGCTAAATGCTACTTTTAATTGAGGCCGCACGCTCAAAGCTGTGCAGTTACGCTAATTATATTTAATTCTCTTTGTATCTTTGAGTCGGTGCTGCAAAGTCAAGTTGCCTGTGAGTCTTGAGCGATGAGAGCTAGTTACTGAGTGAGGAGTGCAGAAATTCCTCCCCTACCTAATAAGTCGATTAAATTATTCGGATAAAAGAGCCACAACATTTTTGCTGCCGCCTTGTGTGGTTTATTACACAAGAAAATGAGACTTTCCATCGTGAGAAATCACGGGCAGGTGAAAAGCTCCTTCACAAAACGACCCAGACAAACAGACAATTCAGCACGATCAGCCGCAATTATTTTCCTCAAAGCTCCATTTGACGAGAGTAAATCTCAGTTCAACAATCACTTGAGACTCCAAAGAGAGTAATCAGAAAGGCTGTTAAAAACCTGAAGGAATAATTGCGCAATAACATCACATGAGTGGCATACCTCTTGATCAGTTTTGACGGCATCCAGTGTCAAATTGAAAATAATACAGAAACAAGTACTTCAGAAGTGAAGAAGAGGTATACCCTTGGCAGAAAGGTGGGCGCATCACATCGTAGCAAAGTCACCAATCAGGGCGCAACATTAATTTAAACCAGAGGTTTTGGACACTTCAATCATTTTCCCCGAATCAGGGAAGGAAGAAGGAGATTAATTCAACTCCTATTCCTGTCCCTTTGAGGCAACAGCAATCCAAACATCAATGATATTCTGGAGCTCCACGAGAACAGAAATAGCAGTGGCAAGCCGACTATTCATTCATGAGGGCCTTGCATAAAATCATAGAATTTACAGTGCAGAAGGAGGCCATTCGGCCCATCGATCTGCCAATGGCTTCTGCCAATGGCATCTACTGCCAATGGCTTCTGTTGTTCTTTTAAAATATATTTATTAAGTGTTTTTCATTTTAAGTAAAATAATATAAAACAATTAAGCCAAGTTACAGTATCAAAGAACAAAATAAACCAGCGAAAGGTCAAATTAACTTAACCCCACCGAACTAAACTAAACCCCTGAACAACTGACGGCGACTAGCTCTTTAGAAAAGCAATTGAATGGCTGCCATCTTAGGTAGAACCCTTCTGCTGACCCCCCTGATGGTGTACTGAACCCTCTCCAAATGGAAGAATGACGTGAGGGCACCCAAGCTGAGGCACTGGGTGGAGTAGGATTCCTCCACTCAAGTTAGACCTCGTCTCAGGGCTATTAACGAGGCAAAGGCGAGGACGTCTGCCTTGACCCCCGTCTGGAGCACCAGCGTGTCTGACACCCCGAAAATGGCCACCTGCGGACATGGCTCCAAATCAAAACCGGCGTATCTCTGACATGGTGTTGAAGAAAGAGATCCAAAAGCCTACTCACTTGGGACAAGACCGGAACATAAGAGTGTGGTTAGCCTCCCCGACCCGCCATCTCTCCCACCCCCCCCCCCCCCCCCAGAATAACACTCACACATGTCCTTCACCCAGAGAAGAATCTGCCCATCCTCACCTTGGTCAGGTGAGCCATGTGCACCACCTTGAACTGGAGCAGACTAAGCCGAGCACATGAGGACATCGAGTTGACCCTGTGAAGAGCCTCGCTCCATAATCCTGAATAGAACCCCATGCACCCTCCCATTTCACCTTTAGCTGAATCAACGCTCCGCTCCGCTGATAGGATCTGTTTATATCTGCATGAAATAGCCGACACCAGATCCTGCCAAAGACAAAGGGCGGGATTCTCCTTTGCCCAACACCAAAATCGTGTTCGGCGATCGGGTGGAGAATGGGCACCGACACCGAAATCGGGGCCAGCGCTGGATTGATGCCAGTTAGCCATGCTACGCTCCCTCCAAAATGGCGTCATCATGACGCTTACAGCGCGCAGTCACAATGCCGTTGGCACCTCATCGGCCGGCCCACTCCCGATAGGCCGAGTTGTCGTTGGCGCGGATGACATGTGGTCACACAAATCATGAATCCCACGTAGTGGCTGCGGACTGTGTCCAGCGCCGCCACACCCGGCCGGGACCCGTGCCGCTGGCCGGGGGGGGGCTTCTGCAAGGACTGGGGGAACTGTGGGGTTGCAGATGCCGGGTTGGGTCTGCAGACAGCCGGCGCCATGTTGTATGGCTCGACTGCTAGAGATCGTCAGCCATGCACATGCACGGCTCATGATCCGGCCATTCTCCGGGCGTTTTCGCCATGAGAGACGGGAGTTTCGGTCTGCGCCGGTGCTAGCCCCTCACCTGTACCAGAGTCGGTGAGGGGTTTGCGCCGATTGTTTTCACGTTAAGCTCCTGCAGATTCTAGGTTCGAGCTGGCACTTAGCCACAGGATGAAGAATCCAGCCCAAAATCCCCTTCAACAGGGAGGAGGGTGGTGCCAAGGGGAAAGAGGGAAAAGGTTACAGTGAAAAACCGTGATTTGAAGGTATCTTAAAAGACTGGAACCAGGGAGTTGAAATTTCTCGACAGTTCCTTAAAGCTGGCAAACCTTCCCCAAATCTTTCCAAACCCTTCCCTTCCCATGACCTAAAGGTGTAGTCCAAACCTGCTGGCACCTGAGGAAAGAGCAGTGCTCCGAAAGCTAGTGTTTGAAACAAACATGTTGGACTTTAACCTGGTGTTATAAGACTTCTTACTGTGCTCACCCCAGTCCAACGCCGGCATCTTCACATCAAAAAAAAAATTGTTGCAGATAGGGGCAGCAAAGACATAGAACTGAGTTTGAAATGCTGTCTGAACTATTTCCAAATTCCCAGGGTGGACACCATGACCAGATTCAGGGAAAATGCAAAAGCTGCTGTCTGTGATGCATACCCCCACTGTTAGCTTTGCAAAAGCTGCATCTTAATATCTGGTTCACCATTGAAACTAATTGAAAGGAGAGAGAAGTTGCTGTATTTGTTGGGTAAAAATGAACTGAACTCACTACAGAACGTGAACTCTTGCCATCCAGTCCAAGCATCCTTTTAATGAAGCGTATTGATTGTTGCCATGTCATCATCTCTTGCACAGACAAGTGTCGCGAACCACGCTTATGTTATGTCCGTGAGTATCCCAATTGTTTCGTGGAGTTGCATAGATTTGTTTTTGGAATGGTGCGAGGTGTCACCTGAAACGTCAGTGAGAATCAGCAGCCCAGTTGTCATGTAACAATGATTAAAGCTTATTTATTAAATTTTTAAAAAGACAAATACACACAAAAAGGGTCTGGTTTAGCTCACTCGGTTAAATCGCTGGCTTTTAAAGCAGACCAAGCAGGCCAGCAGCACGGTTCGATTCCCGTACCAGCCTCCCCGGACAGGCGCCGGAATGTGGCGACTAGGGGCTTTTCACAGTAACTTTGATGAAGTCTACTCGTGACAATAAGTGATTTTCATTTTCATTTCATTTCAAACAGGACTGCTCTACTCAAAGACAATTAAGTATATGAATTATTAACACACACGTAGTTTCTGTAGAATGTACCTCTTGTCCCAAAATATATCTACAAACCCTGAACTCCTGAATACGTCCCCTTACCCCCAAACAATATCCAAATTAAATAGATCTGTAAGTTAAAATCACGCAACACACGGAGGATAACCAAGACTGGGCAGCATCTTTTCCTAGTCCAGCAAAGGTATTTCAACTGCCTTTACGAAGGTTTTCTGCACTGCCTTGGCTCAGAGTCTTAGGGGCTGTTAGATGTGAAACTTGGCCTCAATGCTGCTAGCTGGAAACTGGCTGGTCTGCTTCTGAGTCTGCTAGCTGTCAACTGGCTTCCATTTCCTCTTGGTCTTCCATTTGAGTCACTGCTGCAATTCAATCTCTTTGAGTTGATGTCTGTCTGTCAGGTATAGCAGGATCCCAGCTGGCAGTGATATCTACTGTAGTTGAACAGCTGGTTAAAGATGGTATCAAGTAACCTGGGCAGGATTCTCCAACCAAAGAGAAAATGCTGGAAAATCTCAGTAGGTCAGGCAGCATCTGTAGGAGAGAAAAGAGCTAACGTTTTGAGTCCAGATGACCCTTTGTCAAAGCTAAAGGCAGAGAAAGTGGGAAATATTTATTCTGTGGAGTGAGACTGAAAGATGAGTCATAGCCACAGAAACCCAGGGAAACGGGGTGCTAATAGCCACAGAATGCACGAGGAAAGAGTGCTATTGGCCGTCCCCAGAGAGAAAAGGTGTGAAAGGCCACACAGCAGAGAAACTAACATAAGACATAAGACCATAAGACATAGGAGTGGAAGTAAGGCCATTCGGCCCATCGAGTCCACTCCGCCATTCAATCATGGCTGATGGGAATTTCAACTCCACCTACCAGCATTCTCCCCGTAGCCCTTAATTCCTATAAGATAGGAACATGATGGGGTAAACTGTGACAAATGTAAATGTGGGGGGAGGGGAAGGGGGGAAGCAAAGGGGAGAAAGGGTAACAAAAGATGGATAAGATGGGGGGGTGAATGTATATAAAGAAAGACAGGTGAGAAATAAATGGTAAAAATCAGTTAAAATGAAATGGGATGAAAACAAATGGGTCGAGGTGGGGTAGAGCTAATCATCTGAAGTTGTTGAATTCGATGTTTAGGCCAGAAAGCTGTAGCGTGCCTAACCGGAAGATGAGATATTGTTCCTCCAGTTTGCATTGAGCTTCACTGGAACATTGCAGCAGGCCAAGGATTCTCCAGCCGTGTGTTTCTCAGTGGAGCGCCGTTTGCTGGTGGTGGGATTCTATAATCCCACCTTGTCAATGGGATTTCCCATTGAAGCCACCCCACCCCACTGTGAGACCCATGGGCGAAGGTCCGCTGCCGGCAGGAAAGGTGAATCGGAACGGCCAGAGAATTCCGGCCTCACCCTGGACTTGCAACTCCTCCCTCTTTTGTCTTAGGCTTATGAACCTCTGATAATGTCACCACGTAATCCAGAAGTGCTCCAGGGAGGTCTGTTTTTAAATTCTCTGTGGCAGGAATCACCATCAGCTGTTCAACTACAGTAGATATCACTGCCAGCTGGGAACCTGCTATATCATGGAAGCACAGTGATCAGCACAGTTGCTTCACAGCACCAGGGTCTCAGGTTCGATTCCCATCTTGGGTCACTGTCTATGTGGAGCCTGCACATTCGCCCCGTGGGTTTCCTTCGGGTGCTCCGGTTTCCTCCCACAGTCCAAAGATGTTCAGGATACGTGGATTGGCCATGCTAAATTGCCCTTAGTGTCCAAAAAGGTTGGGTGGAGTTACTGGGTTCCGGGGATAGGTTGGAAGTGTAGGCTTAAATGGGGTGCTCTTTCAAAGGGCCGGTGCAGACTCAATGGTCGAATGGCCTCCTTCTGCACTGTAAATTCTATGATTCTATGATCATTCCCTAGAATGAATTGAATGTCTGCAATGCAAGGTTTCTACCACACCTACTACTACTTCCCTGTCTTCAAGCTACTCTGTAAGCCTATCTTTATGAAAGACATTTTTTATTTTTCACCGAGAATGCTGCTGACCAGCACCTTTTCCTTTAACATCCATTCTGGGCAACAAAGGTCTTTATCACACAACTTTAGGGATTGACACATGCCTGTATCACATGGATTTTTAATATCTTTTCCCATTTTATTTGTCCACATGGAAATATTTTTATCATGGCATACAACAACACGTCTGCCACCTACTGGTCCCTCTACCCCTATGCAAGTTGCGTACACATTTTCATCCCTAGTGTCTTCCCTTTACTCTGTGTACAAATCCTACTCGTTTGTCCTGTTGTCCAGCCTCTGATTTAATATTTCCAGTTTTCAGCCCTCCAACAGACTGTTTCATTTTGGGGGGCAAGCCTCCTTGGAGTTTCCGACCACTCCCTCTCTTGCTGGATTATCCTCCACTACTCTCTGGGTAAAGAACCTACCTCTGACATCCCCTCTGTATCTTCCACCATTCACCTTAAATCTTTCCCCTTGTATTGGTTTGTTCAACCTGGGGAAAAAGTCTCTGACTGTCTACTCTATCTATTTCCCTGATCATCTTATCAACATCTATCAAGTCGCCCCTCATCCTTCTCCGTTCTAATGAGAAAAGGATGGTCAGGTAATTCTAACTTTCTGTTCCTCAAGATGAGTTCTAATCATTGTGGGCAATGAAGATTTTTAATTTCTCCAACAGAACTAGCTCTCAAAGGGCGTCATCAGTTTTTTCCATTTTCAATCTTCACCTCTCAAAGTGACTTTGTTTAACTTTTTGTTCAGCCTGTTTTCCTACAGCTCGAAACTTCTGTCTGTATCCCTCCGGTACCAGTCATTAAGTATCAAATATAGCTTTCTTCAGTGTCCCATAGTCCCCAGACAAGTTTGCATATACTTAACTAGTCCTCCCTAACCCTTTAGTCTGTATGAGTTGGGTCCAAATGTCTTATGGCCATCTCATCAGTTCAGCTATTTTCTCAAAAGCACAAAACAAATCTTGGCATCTCTTTCATTGAATTTTGGGAGAGCTTGAACATATCTGAACATCTCCCCACTAGTTTCCCATCTCGGACCACTTCTGGTTGCTGCTGTCTGTATGCAAAGTTGGAAGTCTCTCTCTCTCTCTGTCTCACTCTCTCTTTCTCTCTGAATTTCTCCCATTCTCTTCCTTCCTGTGTGGCTTGCTCTATTTCCCTTCTAAGCTCCCTCACCTCTCGATCCCGTCGAAACGCTCTCTCCCACTCTCTTTCCTCTCTTTCCCTTGCTTTTTCCTGCATGTCTAACTTTTTCATTTCTGTATCTCATTGTAATTGAAGCCTCGCTCATTTCGTTTTCCTCACGTCTCGAAATTGTGTGTCCGGATAACCCCTCCCATATATTTAAATGTGTTTCAATGGCATCAGCCTTCTTAGCTCCTGTATGTAAGACTGAGTTCAATGTATCTGCCAATCCCATCAATTTGGTTTCAGGCACACTTTTCAAACTTCTTATGGTTACATTGTCTACTTCCAGATAAGATGAAGCTCGATCAAGAGCCATTTTTGCAGCCTTCTTACCTGAAGTAATATATTCTCACTTGGTTCCACTTGTTTCTCATTCTCGTTCATAGATCATAGAATTTACAGTGCAGAAGGAGCCCATGTTCATGAAGTCAAACATTCCTGACACCTAAGGATCTAAGCTTTTTAAGATCCCAGACATGAGCCCCCAATTTTATCACAAACCACGCTGATGGCACCTGCGGTATCCCAACTTGGAACGCTGGTTTGTGGAGGTGTATAGATTTGTTTTTGGAATGGTGTGAGGTGTCACATGAAACCCCAGTGAGAATAAGCAGCCCAGTCATCTTGTAATAATAATAATAATAATAATAATCGCTATTGTCACATGTAGGCTTCAATGAAGTTACTGTGAAAAGCCCCTAGTCGCCACATTCCGGCGCCTGTTTAGGGAGGCTGGTACAGGACATTGTAACAATTGTAATTGCAACATTGTAATTGTAACAATTATTAAAGATTATTTATTAGATTAAAGAAAAGACAAAGACACACAAACAGGCCTACTGTACTCTCACTAAATTAAGTTTATGAATTACTAAACACACACACTCAGCTTATCGAGAATGTATGCCTTGTCCCAAAATATATCTATGATCCCTGAACTCCTTAAGACGCAAACAGTATCTAAATTAAATTGATCTGTAAGTTAAAACCAGATTATAGTTACCACACAATACAGGGAGGATAATCAAGTCTGGGAAACATCCTTTCCTGGTCCAGTGAAGATAGTTAAACTGCCTTTTTGAAGGTTTTCTGCACTGCCTTGGCTCAAAGACTTAGAAAATGAAAATGAAAATCGCTTATTGTCACGAGTAGGCTTCAAATGAAGTTACTGTGAAAAGCCCCTAGTCGCCACATTCCGGCGCCTGTTCGGGGAGGCTGTTACGGGAATTGAACCGTGCTGCTGGCCTGCTTGGTCTGCTTTCAAAGCCAGCGATTTAGCCCAGTGTGCTAAACAGCCCCTGAGGGTGTTGGCTGTAAGACTTGGCCTCCAGTCTGCTAGCTGGAAACTGGTTTGTCTGCTTCTAATACTATTTGATGTCAACTGGCCCCCTTTTCCTCTGAGGGTCCTGGTAATTATACCTTTGTTCCACTTTGATTATGCCTTTTGTATATTTGGCTGTCTGTCCCTATCAAATTCCTTCACTCTGAACATTAGTATGTGTATACCTCATTAACCTCCCAATCATCTAATAAGCTATTCTACTAATAAGCTATTCACATCGGATTCTATCTAAATGTCTTCTAATTCTATCTAACTCCATTACTGCCTCTGGGTGAAAGTGTTCCCTCAGCCTGTCCAACCTCTCCTCAGAGCTGCAATTTTCAAGCCTTGGCAACATTCTTGTGAATCTCCTCCACACTCCCTCCAGTGCAATTGTGGGCGTGCTGCTCGGCAGCGTGAGGCGGCATGCCATTCACTGGCAGCAGGATTCTCTGTTCCTGCTGCTGTCAATGAGAATTCCCCTTGAAGCCACCTCATGCTGCTGGGAAATCCCAGGGCAGGAGTGCGCTACCGGCCAGACCAAAGAATCACTCCGCCAGCCAAAGGTCAGAGAATTCCGGACTCTGTTCTTCCTGTAATATGGTGGCCAGAGCTGTATACAGAATTCCAATGAGGCCCTAACCAGCGTTTGATACAGTTCCAACATTACATCCCAGATTCTATATTCTATACCTCATCCAATAAAGGAAAGCATTCCATGTGCTTTATTTACCAACTTATCTACCTGTCCTGCTACTGTGGACATGCAGTCCAAGATCTCTCACTTCCTCAACCCCTCTGAATATCTCCCCGCTTATTGAGTTCTCCCTCACTTTCTTTGCCCTCCCCAAATGCATTACCTCACACTTTTCCAGATAAAATTGCATTTGCCACTTCTCTGCCCACTTAACCAAACTATTGATATTCATTCTGGAGTCGACAGTTGTCCTCTTCACCATCAACAACATGGGCAATTTTTGTGTCATCTGCAAATTTCCTAATCATGCCTCGCACATTTAAGTCCAAATCTTTGATATATACAACAAACATTGAGGGCTCCAACAATAATTCTATCCTTTCTTCAGTGAAATAAATCAATTGGCATCATTGTCTATATTAAACAAAAAGGGGCTCTCCCCTCCTTAAATGAATAATTCAATGATGGAATAAGTAAAACCCTATTCTGTAGAGTATCGCGCACGAAGCACACGGGACAGGGTTGATGATAGTCCCCGTGTGGCTCGAGGGATATACACTCCCCCGTTAACTACGGGGTGGGGACTGTTGTATGTAAGGTCCGCCTGACTGGAACAGGCCTCCATATAGAAAGGGCCGGTGTAGTCTAACCGGGTCCTGTGTGTATGTACATATCTGTTGCAAATAAACCAGTCATTTATTTTTACTCAACTAAATTCTTTAACTGCACTCATGTTTCAATTGGACTTTTAACAAGTGGCCTTGAATACTGATATGAGGATGGATGAGAATTAAATGCCTCACAATAGAAACAAGAGCAATGTCTGGTCCTGAAACTCCCAGGTCACCAAATGATGGAAGATTTTCCACAATGTCCCCTGAAGGATAACTACAGGGGTATCAACAGGACAGGAGCTCCTGCATCACCATCGGAATCAGCAGCAGGGAGGGCGAAGATCAAGAATGTCCCTGGGCTGGGAGCATCTCAAGAGGCTTTCCAACAATCTAACAAACACTGCTTGAGCACAACGAGGAATCCTCGAGAGGAGCGGTGACTGCTGCATAAACCTGTCCAAAATGGAAGAGGAGCAACTGCCTTCGAATTTCCAGTCAACAGCCATGAAACATAAAAGCGTCAACTCAAATAGAAATAAATAATCACTCCCTCTGCTATTGTCCATGAAAAACATTCCAGTTCAATGGCCACGAAGTAAGTGAGAAGATTCATTGTAATGTGTGCAAGGGGCACAATAACATTGCACTTTGTTGAAGATTCAGTTGTTCAAAATCTTACTTGAGGATCCATGTGCCAGTAACAGACTGAAGATGTGCGGCCAGTCAAACAAAGCTTGGATCATTGGTGGGCCCTCATTCAGGGAGTTTTAAAAATCGGAACATGCCTCAAGCCTGTTCTGCAAGGGTAAATTGGCCTTTCGCTTTACAAAGTAGGTCCTGGGCACCTCAATGATCTAAATGCCCACCTTCATGGTATCTGGGATAGAGAGAGCTCAGTAAGTTTTTGCTGTGTTGGCACCTGAACGGAAGCACTTTGTCGACCACCATTTCACTTCCCCGCAGCTGCCAATCCGAGCGCATGGGCTGAATCCGCCTCACAGCCAAGTGGCTAAACACGTTTCACATAAAGCCCTTTACTCTTGTACGATGAACAACTAAAGTTGGTCTAAAAGATGCCTCAGCCAAAGCTGCACACAAGCAGGAATGAGCGAGTGAATAAGGACTTACAGTGAGGCCTAGGATGATGTTGCAGGTATGTAGGGCAGAAACCTCCGCTCTGAAGTCTAAGTTCGGTGGCAGACGGGATATTCAAAGTGATACCTGCTGGGCGGTGGGACTTCCGAACATGCACAACCTTCCATTATTCTGCTGATTAGTTATGCACCCTCGAGAAGCTCAGCGAATCACGTGATGGGGTGGGCAGTACATCACTGGCCCACCATTACTTCATGGGGTCAAAGGTCCTGGTGCAGAGTTAAAGGGCACCCAGAATAGCCATTCCCCCACTGCAGGCCGGATGTCCAGGAGAAGGAAGTAACTTGCAGCCCCACGGTTCAGTGAAGGCTCCCTGGGGATTCTCCTCCAGGCTGTCGAGGAAAGGTGGGATCTTCTGCTTCCTCAGGATGGGAGCAGGAGATTCTTCCATCAGATCACAGCGACCTGAGTAGGTCGCTGGGGTGTTCAGTGCCTGTAGGGCCTGAAACAGAACTGGCTTGCAGTGCAGAATAAGAAAGAATGATCAATTGCACTCTGCAGGGTAAGTGAACAATAAACTGACACTTATCCGGGCATCAGGCTTTCTAAGGGTTAGAGTGTATGGGGGAGGGGGGGGTCACACATGACCAACAGGTGGGACATCAGACCTGAATCTTTGCCAGCCCAGGGAAGTTCTACATCTCATATAAGTTCCAGAAGAAGCAGCTTCTCAATCACTGCCTAGGTGGGCTCAGCAGCAACAATAGGAACGCACGCCTATGAACTGCTCATCCACTCAATGGCTCCACAATCAATTATTCTGTCTTTCTGCAGGACAGGATTGCGCATACCAAACACGGGCAGGGGGCAGGGTTGACCTTTGTCCCCTTTGTAGGTTTGAGGAGTGACCACAGCGTGAGACAGTGACTGTGCCTGCTCAGAGCGCGGGATCAGACTCCCCCAGCAAACCCAGTGAAGATGCTCCCGGTGTCCAGTACCAATGTACTGGATGATCCAGTACCAATGTGGGGGCATTGACTACGAGTGATCTTTAATCTACGAGCATGCTTAATCAATCACTAAATCTCCCTTTTCTCTCCCAACTATCAGCAAGAAAAGCAGAGACAACAACCCAGACGCACCATAGCTCCTGCCCCCAGGCCACCCCTGAGGATGCACCGGCATGGCATTCACCTGCACTTGGCACAAGCACAGATATATTTACCTCGGGTGTATGATCTACAGTAGGCTGGGGGCCACAATCTGGTCAGCACATCACTGGCACGGGTTCACAGCTGGTGGAGGGAGTGACAGCTCTGGGGCGGGATTCTCTGCAGCCCAGCGCCAAAATCACGTTTGGCGTAGGGGTGGAGAATCACCGTTCCTGACTGGATCGTGACCGGCGCCGCTCCGGCGATACTCCAGTTCCCAGAGAATCGCTCATCCATGGGTTTCACCCCCACAACCCAAAGATGTGCAGGTTAGGTGGATTGACCACACTCAATTGCCCCTTAATTGGAAAAAAAATAATTGGGTACTCTAAATTTAAAAAAAGAAAAGAATTGTTTGTCCGTCAATCAAGCCGCGCGGCTGGGGGGGGCAGAGGCCCTCCCAGCGATACTCTAATCCCGACCAGCTGATTTCCCGACCGCGTATTTCTAACCAGGTACGGCCGGTCGGGACTCTCGCGCACTGACCGCGGACTCAGTCCGCAGCCACCCTGATGGGGGGGGGGGGGGGGGGGGGGAGGGGGAATCCAGCACCAGAGGAGAGCTTTATGGGCAGCCGGGTTGGCGATCAGGCTGTTCCGATGGAAGGGGGGCGGGGCCGATCAGGGGGACCTTCTTTTTTGGGATGGTCCGGGGTCTGAGACCGGTATGTCGCTCGGCGCGGCCATCGGAGGCCGCCGCCGTGCGCATGCGCGAACCTGGAACCGCAAGTGCGGGGGCCCGTATCTCCAGCTGTGTGAATCATGATGGGTCCCTACTAGACCCCTGCAGGTAAGTGAATAACTCTTTATTTTTTCCAGGAAACTGGGGCGTGAAACACTAGCGTCTTTACGCCGGCATGGGGACATAGAGCCATTTTTTGAGAATCCAACCCGAGGTATCTAACATTCAGAGAAAGTCCCTGCTGAGCCTGGTGAGCCTCTGGGCTCAGCTCTAAAAGACATCCTGGAGATGCAGAGATGGGCAAAGGAACATCAGACAGAGATGCCAGAGGTCATCCACAGACTGGACCAGAGGCTGGAAGAGTTAGTCCAGTTGCTGTCTGCTGTCGTGGCTCTGGCATGCGAGCGCTTGGGAGTCTCCATGGAAAAGGTGTCGGCTGCGTTGGAGATCCAGGTCCAACAGAACATAGTTTATTCCAGATGTGCACTCTGACCTGCACTCATTGCTCTACCCATTGGCACAGTGCAATGGGGGTTAGATGAGAGTTTGATAGGGATTCAATGTGGTGCCATCAGGCACCTACAGGGAAGAGAAGTGCAAATTAGCCATTCCAGGGGCATCAACCCTGGATGCTCCAAGTGTGCCCTACCAATAACCCCATAACCTCCAATGGTGGCACAGTGGTTAGTGTTGCTGCCTCACAGCACCAGGGATCCAGGTTCAATTCCGGCCTTGGGTGACTGTGTGGAGTTTGCACATTTTCCCGGTGTCTGCGTGGGTTTCCTCCGGGTGCTCCGGTTTCCTCCCACAGTCCAAAGGTGTGCAGGTTAAGTGGATTGGCCATGTTAGATTGTCCCTTAATGTCCAAAAGGTTAGGTGGGGTTGTGGGGCCCCAGATACAGGGAGGGGGCATGGCCCTGGGTAGGGTGCCCTTTCGGAGGGTCAGTGCAGACGCGATGGGCTGAATGGCCTCCTTCTACATTGTAGGGATTCTATGATTAGATCATGGAGAGTATGCCCGCACCTGAGCAGGTCGGGGCATTCTGGGCTTCAGACCATCAGAGGAACCCCACCAAAGTCACCGCAGCCAACAGTGTAGAGCAGTCTGCAGACAGCTTCCACCTCAGCTACAGATGTCAGGACTGCCCTAGACAGAGAGATCGGGTTAGAATAGTGAATAAGTATAGAATGTAAACAGATGACACTGGCATACATTCGTATTCAAATGGGCAGCACGATAACATATGGGCGGCGCGGTAGCACAGTGGTTAGCACTGTTGCTTCCCAGCACCAGGGACCCGGGTTCGATTCCCGGCCTGGGTCGACTTTGTGCGGAGTCTGCACATTCTCACCGTGTCTGTGTGGGTTTCCTCCCCCCCCCCCCCCCCCCCCCCCCCCGAGTTCCTATTTTCTCAGTTCCCATGGACTTCAGAATTCTTTTCCGATTCGTTCAATACTCATTTTTAATTTCCTGGCTGGTTACTAAAATGTCACCCGAAAACATTTTGACTTTGCGTCGGTCAATGCCACCGGAAGGGGCAGCTTCTCCTCATTGTTGCGTCATCCATTTTCTCAAGTCAAGTACACTCACTCTGGTAACAGTAATGAACTCTGACCTGGACATGATTCATCGCACAGGTGCATTCACCTCGCGTGACACTTGAAATGCAGCTCGTTATTCCAATTGATTAGATTTGCTGCCTAGTCCTGAGCTCAATTGGAATTTTTAACCCCTGGCAGGAACCATTTAATGCTGCTTTCGACAAAGTACAGAACATTTCTTTTAAGCCGAAACTGCTTTTTTTCCCCCCAGATTAGCAATAAATCAGTGTCAAAATTACCAACGCTCATAAAATAGCTGCGCAAAATCCAATACTATTTCTTGACTACTTCGATTACTGCTGCTAAATAATATTAGGAATAATATCCATTAAAAAATGGCGCTTCCACATAGAATCTCCTCTTCTCCAGGTAGTGAGGACCCACCCTCCATCATAGTACTGAGGAAAACATTCAGAATCTGCTCATGGATTGACCTTGAGTACAGTAGTGTTATGGGCCAGGGTTTAGAGAACCCCAAAGTGTATCATGGAGTTCACCTGACCCACAACTTTTACTAGATTGTGGTATGGGGAGCACACGGCCCACTCCGCAGGTGTGGTACAGCAGTACTTTTTAAAGCAAAACAACGTTTATTCTATGAACTCAAGTTAACCTTTTTAAAACATACAGTGAACATCTTAGCAACCATCAATTCAAATACAACCCCCAAAGGAATACAACACTGAGTAATCCTTAATAAATTCCCAAACAACATCCAGAAGACAAAGACCCTTTTAACAGAGAGATCAGGTTTAAATTCTCTAATGAGAGCAGTTATCCCTTTGAAATCACCCAAATGAACACTCTTTCGCTTGTAGAGAGATCCATGCGCATCTGCTGGCTTTCACTGCAGCTCTTCTCTCTGCAAACGAAACTAAAACCTCACTCTATAGCAGCCTGCTCAAAAACAAAAGGAAAGCAGACAGACAGCCCAGCTCCACCCACTCTCTGACATCACTGCAGTAATAAACACCCATTTCTTAAACGTACACCCACTACAGTTATTTTATAAAAACACCCATTTCTTAAAGGTACTCTCACATGACAGTAGGAATTGGTAGGAGTTCGTGTAATGGCAGAATCTGAGGCAAGTGAGGGAGGAAAGTTTTACCCAGAATTTCCTACAGTCAGTTTTGGCAGGCCATTAATTCTGGCCATTCCCATTGGCCCGGGATGGATATCAGGTGTCAGGAATTGTTCCCTCAATCCGTCAATCCCATCTCCGTTGTGGAGGTGCCCCTCACCCCACCCACCTCATTTCCATGCCAGGGAGGTGGGTTTGTGATGGAGACATGCCCACCGACTCTGGAGGCTCTGAGAAACTGAAGACAAGTCCTGAGGTGGAGGCAGGCAGATTGCGAGCCCGATATAAGGCCTGCCTCTGACATCACGGCTGGAAATTGAGGCTGGTGCAGGGGCCGCTGACCTAGCGCCGGGAAGTCATGTCTAACCCAGCGCCGGGAAGTCATGTCTAACCCAGCACCGGGAAGTCATGGCTAACCCAGCGCCGGGAAGTCATGTCTAACCCAGCTCTGCAAAGTCATGTCTAACCCAGCGCCGGGAAGTCATGTCTAACCCAGCGCCGGGAAGTCATGGCTAACCCAGTGCCGGGAAGTCATGGCTAACCCAGCGCCGGGAAGTCATGGCTAACCCAGTGCCGGGAAGTCATGGCTAACCCAGCGCCGGGAAGTCATGTCTAACCCAGCGCCGGGAAGTCATGGCTAACCCAGTGCCGGGAAGTCATGGCTAACCCAGTGCCGGGAAGTCATGGCTAACCCAGCGCCGGGAAGTCATGTCTAACCCAGCGCCGGGAAGTCATGTCTAACCCAGCGCCGGGAAGTCATGGCTAACCCAGTGCCGGGAAGTCATGGCTAACCCAGCGCCGGGAAGTCATGGCTAACCCAGCGCCGGGAAGTCATGGCTAACCCAGCACCGGGAAGTCATGTCTAACCCAGCGCCGGGAAGTCATGGCTAACCCAGCGCCGGGAAGTCATGTCTAACCCAGCACCGGGAAGTCATGGCTAACCCAGCGCCAGGAAGTCATGGCTAACCCAGCGCCGGGAAGTCATGGCTAACCCAGCGCCGGGAAGTCATGGCTAACCCAGCGCCGGGAAGTCATGTCTAACCCAGCGCCGGGAAGTCATGGCTAACCCAGCGCCGGGAAGTCATGTCTAACCCAGCGCCGGGAAGTCATGTCTAACCCAGCGCCGGGAAGTCATGTCTAACCCAGCGCCGGGAAGTCATGTCTAACCCAGCGCCGGGAAGTCATGTCTAACCCAGCGCCGGGAAGTCATGGCTAACCCAGCGCTGGGAAGTCATGTCTAACCCAGCGCCGGGAAGTCATGTCTAACCCAGCGCCGGGAAGTCATGTCTAACCCAGCTCTGCAAAGTCATGGCTAACCCAGCGCCGGGAAGTCATGTCTAACCCAGCGCCGGGAAGTCATGGCTAACCCAGCGCCGGGAAGTCATGTCTAACCCAGCGCCGGGAAGTCATGTCTAACCCAGCGCCGGGAAGTCATGGCTAACCCAGCGCCGGGAAGTCATGTCTAACCCAGCGCCGGGAAGTCATGTCTAACCCAGCGCCGGGAAGTCATGTCTAACCCAGCGCCGGGAAGTCATGTCTAACCCAGCGCCGGGAAGTCATGTCTAACCCAGCGCCGGGAAGTCATGTCTAACCCAGCGCCGGGAAGTCATGTCTAACCCAGCGCCGGGAAGTCATGTCTAACCCAGCGCCGGGAAGTCATGTCTAACCCAGCGCCGGGAAGTCATGGCTAACCCAGCGCCGGGAAGTCATGTCTAACCCAGCGCCGGGAAGTCATGTCTAACCCAGCGCCGGGAAGTCATGTCTAACCCAGCACAGGGAAGCCATGTCTAACCCAGCGCCGGGAAGTCATGTCTAACCCAGCGCCGGGAAGTCATGTCTAACCCAGCGCCGGGAAGTCATGTCTAACCCAGCACAGGGAAGTTATGGCTGAGGAAGTTGAGAGGCAGGATGAGGGTCCCGAGCCACTTTTGATATCCTCATCTTCCACGGTTTCCCTGGCCCCTCTCTCAGAGCCAGCGTTTGTGACACGGTTCCCCCTGCAGAGAGGCAGGGAGTACAGCCACAAGATGGAGCCCCAGAGGTCCATCCATGCTGAGGGAGGCCACCGCTCCCTTCAGAGTCAGGGGGTGAGCAACCTGCCCGCATCTCCTCCGGGACAACAGAGGGAGCACTGCAGAGGAATGCATGCATTTGCAAGGCACCCTGTTGCAATGAACACTAAATGGATCAATGTAGTGTTAGATAGCCATTCATTACGAATGTAATTTTCGACAGACACTGTAAATACATCTATTATCTGCTTAAAAGGTTGTCAATATTCATTACGTTAACAGAGCAGGTTGATAGTACATCTTCAAAGGCTGAACAAGGTTCTTATCAGTTCTGATTGAGCCAGTAGACTGTAGTCCAACTCTCAGTAATGGTAGCAATATAAATAGAAACTTACATGGAAAATAAAAGCAGGAGTAGGCCATTTGGCCCTTCGAGCCTGCTCTGCCATTCATTATGATCATGGCAGATCATCGAATTCAATACCGTGAATTTGAAAGATATTGGCTAGGATCTCCTCCACTTGAATGTTCAGGTTAGGATTTTGGCCGTGCACGGATTGTGCTGTGGGTGCCTCAGGTGAGTTGATGTATTAGGAGGTCATTAACGACAGTGGCATTTTGCATGGGACCCACCAATGGCTTCTGGGCCTGCTATCCGCCACTCCTTCCCTCACCACCCTCCACTTCCGATGGCTCGTCCTGTGACTCTCCTGGCTGTAGATCTCCCTCCTCTTCTTCCACCCCATCCTCCAATAACTTGAGCCCTTCCTCAGCATCTACCCCCTCGAAAAGCAACTCCTTTAACTGCATCATAGTTTGGAGGAAGCAGCAGACAACCACTATCCTGGAGACCCTAGCTGGTGAATATTGAAGGGCAAGTCCGAAGAAGTCACGCCAACCTTTCCAGATGTAAGGCCAGCATTTTGAACAGTGATTTCCAGGTGACAGAAACAGTTGAGGGTAAATTTGTAAAAAGGTTCCCCACCTTCTGCCTGCCCGCCAACAGCCTTCACGTCTCCTCACTAAGTCCTTCACCAAGACTGATGAAAATGTGATTTGGAAAATATTTCCCGTTACAGGTAATGGCTCCTCTGACTTCTGTCCGAACTCGTATGTGAATCACGCCTGGTACCCGATAAAGATATGCAGAGCCGGAAATGGGAAGTTAACATGGTGGATGCTCAGAGGATGTTTCCCTTCTCGGGAAGTCTCGGACCAGGGGACACAGTTTGAAAATTAGGGGTCTTTCATTTAAGACTGTGATGAGGAAAATGTATTTTCTCAGAGGGCGCGATTTTCCCAAAAAATTACCAAGTTAATTTGTAGCGGGTTTTTCAGGGAGTTTCCCCTGGGCTGTGCCGGCGAGTTTCCCATCGCTCTTCAATGACACTTGGTCACCTTTTTTGGGCCCTGGGGAGTTTCTCACCGGTTTAGCCCGCACTTAGAATTTTTTTTAGCACTGGGGAGCTGAACTCAGAGATCCGGCCGCCATTTTGAAAGGGTGCCCCGATGTCTAAGTGAGCTTGTGGGTCCCCCACCCATTGGGCAATGTCATCTCCCCACACACATGGACACAACCCACACCCCCCCCTCCCCAAGTGAGGACACCCACTATGTGGTTCCTGGGGGCCCCCCTCTTCAGGACCCCCCCCAAGCCCCCTTGCAGCAGCCCCTCCCATCCAGGACCCCCACCCATCAACCCCTAACCTCCCGGAGGCCCCACTCACCTGCCCTGCACGCCGCCACTTTTCAAACCCCCCTGCACCTTCGGCAGTGACACCCTGGCACTTGGTCACCCTTGCACTGGCACCCAGGCAATGCTCCTGCCAGCTCGGCAGTGCCATCTGGGCACCTTGGTAGTCCCAGGGTGGCAGCGCCAAGGAAACAGATGGTAAGTGCCAAGGTGTCCACGTTCTAGGGGAGAGCAAGGGGGCCACCCTGCACTTACCTTGACCACCCAGGGATCTCCGATGGCCTGCAAGAACACCCCGGATGCCGTTCCGCCTGTTCCACATTTGTGTGGCCAGCACTGATCGGCGTCAAGCTGCAGCCTCCGTGAGGAGTCCAGAGAATCGAGGGAGGCCAGTGGATCCCGGGCAGGTAGGTCGTAAATAGGTTTACGACCTACATCCGTGAGCGTCATTCGGTCCTGCCCATTTGGGGCGGAGTTCCAACTCCAACGTCTCGCAGGACTCCGGTGAATCCCGCGAAGTGCGGAGGCTGTCGGGAGGCTTGCTGAAGGCCTCTCCCGGGATTCTCCGGCCGCGTTGTGGTCTCGCTTCAGCCCAACACAGCCGGCGAATGGTGCCCGGAGAGTCTTTAATCTGTGGCATTCTCTTCCACATCATGTTGATTGCAATGTTATTTAGATGACACACTCATCTCCGGTTCGAATGAACAGGAACATTTGGAGAATTTGGAAGTTATACTGAAGCGGTTCCAGAGCCACAGTCTGAGAGTCAAGAAGGAAAAGTGTGATTTTTACAAGTCACCCACAAATGGCCTTGGTCAGATCATCGACCAAGAGGCTTACACAAAGAATCAAAGAAAATGTCAGCAATCTTAGAAACACCAGGGTGGAATTCTCCACTCCCCACGCCGGGTGGGAGAATCGCGGGAGGGCCAGGCGACTCACCACACGCCCCCCTGGCGCCCCCCGCGATTCTCCCACCCCCCGCTCAGATGAACCGCGCTCGCCGTTTTTCACGACGACCGGCGATTCTCCGGCTCGGATGGGCCGAGCGGCCTGCCGTTCCCGACCGATTCACGACGGCGGCAACCACACCTGGTCGCTGCCGTCATGAACATGGGCGCCAAAGTGCCGTCTGAAGCTTGTGGGGGGTGGAGAGGGAAATTAGCACCACGGCCGTGTTCGGTAGGGGACCGGCCCGCGGTCGGTGCCCACCGATCGTCGGGCCGGCGTCTCAAAGCGACGCACTCTTTCCCCTCCGCCGCCCCGCAAGATCAAGCCGCCATGTCTTGCCGGGGAGCAGAGGGGACGACGCCAACCGCGCATGCGCGGGTTGGAGTCATCAGCCGTCGTGACGTCAGCCGCGCATGCGCGGGTTGGAGCTGGCCAACCTGCGCATGCACGGCTGACGTCACATAGGTGCCACCGTCGCGTCGTTCTCGGCGCGCCGCCCGGTGGCCGAGAGTTACGGAGCGCCGCTCCTAGCCCCCCGGGTGGGGGTGAATAAGGTGAGAGGAGCGGCCTCCGAGGCCATCGTGAAACTTGGCCGAGTTCACGACGGCCTTCCCGATTTATCGCGGGAGCGGAGAAGTCCGCCCCACATCCTCAAAATGACACAATTAAGGGTGCTTTTAAGATTGATCAATTATTATGGCAAATTTGTGTCGAATTTAGCAACACGCTTGAAGACTTTACAAATGTTGCTCTGTGTCAAACAGGCATGGAACTGGCCAGAAGAATGTGAGAATACAAACAATGAAGTCAAAGAAGCTTCACTGAAGTCAGAGCTGTTGGTTCATTCCAATCCCTAGATGAAGTTGCAACTTGTTTGCGATGCCTCACCCTATGGGGTTGGTGCAGTCGGCTCGCACATTATACCTTAAGGAGAGGAGCGACCGATACGATTTTATTCGACAGAAAAGAATTATGCTCAGCTAGACAAGGAAGCTTGAGCATAATTTTCAGTTCAAGAAGGTTCCACAATTACTTTTATGGGTGTCATTTTACACTTCTGACAGATCATCAACCCTTGACTTCTGGGCGGTATTCTCTGCACCGGGGACTAAGTGCCCGCGCCATCGTGAACGCCGTCGCGTTGCACGACGGCGCGAACAGGTCCCGGGCACAATCTATTCAGCACAGCGCTGGAGTGGTTCAAACCAACCGCCAACCCGCGCATGCGCAATTAGGGCAGCTCATTCCTGCGCATGCACAGTTGGGCCGCGCCATCCTACGCATGCACGGGAAACTTCTTATGCGCACCGGCCCCTCACCAACATGGCACCTGTGTTCTGGGGCTGGCCGTAGAAGGAGGTAGGCCCCGGGGGAGGGGGGACAGAGGCCGGCCCGCCGATCTGTGGGCTCCGATCGCGGACCAGACCCCATCGGAGGCCCACCCCAGTGAAGGAGCCCCCCTCATCCCCCCCCCCCCCCACCACAGGCCCCCCCCCCCCCCCCAGTGTTCCCGCACAGTTCCCACCGGCAGCGACCAGGGGTGGATGGCACCGGCAGGAACCTGTCGTGTCGGAGCAGCTGCTCGGCCCATCCGGGCCGGAGAATCGCCGCTTGCCGTTTGCGGCAATTCTCCGAGCGGCCCGGCGCAATTCGCGCGGCGTTGGTTTCGGGGGGGTGGGAGAATCGCGTGCGGGGGTCGGGGCAGCGTAGCGCAATTCGCACGCTGTCCTGGCAATTCTCCCACAATCTTTAGGCCGTATAAAAGTATACCTTCCTCGGCAGCTAGTAGATTGCATAGATGGTCATTGATATTGTCAGCACAAACTTACGATATCCGTTATCCCAAGTCAGAGCAACATACAAATGCTGATGCTCTGTGATGATTGCTGTTACAAGTCAAACATGACCCACAAGACCATTTTGTCAATATTTTGTATTTCTTGCTTGTGGATCGTGTATCTGTGACTTCATCTTAAGTTCAAAGATCTACAAAAAACAACCCAGTGATGGGCTTAGTCCAAAAAAGGAAAACTGGCAGACGTTCAAAGAAAAAGTCAGACCTCAATCCCTACATGACACGAAGACTTGAGTTGACAGTGCAGGATGGAGGTCCACTGTGGGGAATCCATGTGATTATTCCTCTGTTATTGTGTAGCACAGTCCTTGACCAACTGCATGAGGGACATCCTGGTGTGGTAAGGATGAAGGAATTGGCACACAGTTATTTTTGGTGGCCAGAATGAGATCTCAAATCGAAGAGAAAGTTGGACTATGCCAATCTTGTGTAAAACTAAGGGCCACTCCACCATTACAGCCATTACATTTGAGGGAATGGCTGACTCATAGATGGCAGAGAATACACATCAATTATTCTGCCCCACTAGAGAGTCATATGGTCTTAGTGATTGTTGGTGAGTACTCAAAATGGCCAGAATTCACGATAATGAAGTCAATGACGACTGAGCAGGCCATTGAGAAACTAGACAAAGTATTCACAAGATTTGGAACACCGGGATAGATTATCAGTGATAATGGTACGCAATTTACTTCAAAGATGTTTGGGGACTACTTGAAGGGGAATGGTACACACCATATCAAACAGCAACTAATGGATTGGCTGAATCTTTTGTGCAATCATTAAATCATCCAGTCAAAGAAACAAAGGACCAGGGGACATTATCAAGAAGTGTAAACAAATTTCTAATGGCATACTGGAACACTGTACATGGACCACACAGTTCACCGGCAACGCTGTTGTTTAAGAGGAAACTATGAACACAGGATAAAAGCAAATTACTGTCGATGCTGAAATCTGAAACGAAAGAGAAAATGCTGGAAAATCTCAGCAGGTCAGGCAGCATCTGTAGGGAGAGAAAAGAGCGAATGTTTCCAGTCCAGATGACTCTTTGTCAAAGCTAAAGACAGAGAAAGTGAGAAATATTTATACTGTGGAGTGAGACTGAAAGATGAGTCATAGCCACAGAAACCGATGGAAGCGGGGTGCTAATAGCCACAGAAAGCAAGAGAAAGAGTGTTAATCGCAGTCCCCAGAGAGAACAAAGGGTGTGAAAGGCCAAACTACAGAGAAACTAACATCAGGGGGTAAACTGTGACAGATGGAGATGTGGGGGGAAAGCAAAGGGAAGAAAGGGTAAGGAAAGGTGGATAAGATGGGGGTGGGGGGGGTAAATATATATTTAAAAAAACAAGAGAGAAAGAAATGGTAAAAGACCATTAAAATGAAATGGGATGAAAACACATGGGTCGAGGTGGGGGAGAGCTAATCATCTGAAGTTGTTGAATTTGATGTTGAGACCGGAAGGCTGTCGCGTGCCTAACCAGAAGATGAGATGGCGTTCTTCCAGTTTGCGTTGGGCTTCACTGGAACATTGCAGCAGGCCAAGGACAGATATGTGGGCTTGGGAGCAGGGTCTTGTGTTACAATAGCAAGCAACAGGAAGGTCAGGGTCCTGAATGCCCACTGACAAGCTCAGCAAAGCGATCACCCAGTCTGCGTTTCGTCTCTCCGATATAGAGGAGACCACATTGGGAGCAGCGAATGCAATAGGCCAGATTGGAAGAGGTGCATGTGAGACTCTGCTTAACCTGTAATAAGTGTTTTGGGCCCATATCGGATTAGCACTAACCCCACCTCGACCCATTTGTTTTTATCCCATTTCATTTTAATGGTATTTTACCATTTCTTTCTCTCTTGTCTTTCTTTATATATATCCCCCCCCCCCCCCCCCCATCTTATCCACCTTTCCTTACCCATGATTTTTAGAAGTGAACCTCGTCGTCGGGAATTCGGCCCATAGGAGGTGGAGAATGATGGAGGCTCTGGAAAATGCCAGATCAAGCCTGCTAATAATATGCCAATGCCGTTTACTGCACGTGTGTTCTGGAACGCATTAACATCGCTATGGAGGTGACGGAGAATTGCGATTTGGCGTGAAATCGGCATCCGCCACGATTCCAGCGTCTAAACCGATTCTCCGCCTAATCGCCTTTCCCAATCCCAGCATCGGCCGACGGAGAATCCCACCCACCAGCTATGATCCTAATGAAGGCAGGTCCAATATCATACACCGTACAGGTGGATGATGAAAGAGTTTGATGAATCCATGCTGATCAGCTACTTGCTGCACAAAGTGAATTTGCAGAAACCTCCCCTTGGAAAATCTGGAGCGCTACATATTTGAACAGAGACGAGGGATGGTGACGACTTCAGATTCTGTTTCTGAGGAATTTTCAATACCCAGAGTGCCAGATGCTGAAATAACTACTCAAGAAGTACCATCCACAGAAAGGAACGAAGACACTTCTGAGGTCGCAAGTAGTCAAGTTCAGGAAATCCAAATTCTACCAAAAAGGAATAGGCATCCACCGCAGAGACTGTCTTGTTGAACTGTCTGTATGTATACAAATAATGCACAGTGGATCTGTCGTATAAATGTTAATTGTTGTTGTTGCACTGAGGAAGTAAAGAGGGAGGGGTGATATGTACCTGGGAATACATTCCTGCTGGTTCTGCGTCACGTGATGTGTAGCAACGTCAGCAGAGTGTTTGCGCGGGCTTTGAGCAGGTCACCTTCTTGATTGAATGAGCAACACCCTTAATAAACCTCTCGTCATGTTTGACAAGAATCCAGAGTGTGGGCACTTCCATACCTTGCCTCGTTGTGGCCCAATCTTTTTTAAAAATAAGTTTCTGACGTGATGCCGTGGAAAAAGACCTGTGGTTTTTTTTACGGCTTTGTGCTGAACCATACGGAGGGGGGAAAAGCCGGCTTTGGGGCTGGCAGCTTCCTCACCTTTCTGCCTGCCTGCTGAGAAAATTCCGCTCACTGTCTGTACTTCCGTTCACTGCTTCCTGTGGGACCTCTTCTTTCTGTCAGAAATTTCCTCTGCAAAGTCTCAGAACTGGGATTTGGGGCGTAAATCCAGAGTCGGGTAGCTAACCCCAATTTGCTCCTGGTTCCAGAAACCAGAGAAAATTCATCCCCATGACCGTGTCGTCCAGTGATGGACAACCTGGCCTAGCGAGTGGGCCGACTGAATGACCCGCCTTCACTTCAGTGGGCCGCAAGATTGTTCACGAATCATGACCCCATGAATAAGACTAAATATATTTAATACACACCGAACATTTCATCATGAGGTTTGAAAATGTTTAATTAATGGAACCACCATCAACCTCAAATGGTAAAAATGAAAGAGGCAGTCACACTTTGGATGCAGGGGGAGTGGAGCGCACGGCACTCACAGTGAATGTTGTGAACAATTGGCACGCACCTCACATCATTTGCCCTCGCTTTATGTTTGTATCACTTCAGTCATACAGGTAGGAAAAGAAACTACAAAGATGGAAATCAGCGGAACGTGACGACCCTGCGAGTGGGCAATGGTCACGGAGGCCGCCTTCAGAACCCAGACAGAGGGTATCAGGTTGCTCACCACTGCTGTCGTCCAACTGAAGGTCATGGAATCTGAGCGTGTGCAGTGTGCACAATTTCTTGCAAGGCAGCCATCTTTTTTTTAAATATTTTTATTCTCCTTTTTCACATTTTCTCCCAAATTTACACCCACCAACAATAAACAATAAGCAGTAAAGAATACAATGTCAATCCCCATATCAACAACAACGAACCCTTCCTCCCACCAAACACCCAAACAGCAGCCCGCATGTTAACATAAACAAATAACAAAACGGAAACAGGAATCACCCATAGTCACCATTAACACATACAGTCTCCCTCCCCCGAACACTCCCAACATCCTCCCCTAATGTTTGATGTAATCCAATTCTTGAAAGTGCTTAATGAATAACAGCCATAAATTGTGGAACCCTTCCATCCTTCCCCTCAGTTCAAACTTAACCTTCTGAAGAGTTAAGAATTCCAGCAGGTCCCCCCGCCACGCCAGGGCACAGGGTGGAGAGGTTGATCTCCATCCCAACAGGATCCGCCTTCGGGCGATCAATGAGGCGAAGGTTACAACATCTGCCTCCGCACCCGTATCCAACCCCGGCTGGTCCAACACCCTGAATATGGCCTCCCGGGGGCCCGGGTCCAGTTTCACGTGCACCACTTCAGAGATTACCCTAAAAACTCCTTCCAGTAATCCTCCATCTTTGGACAAGGCCAAAACAAGCGAACGTGATTTGCGGCCCCCCACCCCGCCACAACGTTCACACACATCTTCTACCCTCTCAAAGAGTCAGCACATCCTCGCCCTTGTGAGGTGCGCTCTATATACCAACTTCAGCTGTATCAGCCCCAATCTCGCACACGAGGTAGAGGCGTTCACCCTCCGGAGCACCTCACACCAGAATCCCTCCTCCATACCCACTCCCAACTATAACTATAACTACAACTCTTCCTCCCACTTTGCTTTGATCCCTTCCAGCGGTGCCTTCTCCTCTCCCAAAATAGCCCCGTAAACTGCCGACACTACCCCTTCTCCAGTCCCCCTGTCATCAGCACCTCCTCCAGCAATGTGGAGGCCGGCTCCACTGGGAAGCTCTGTGTTTCCTTCCTGGCAAAGTCTCGAACCTGCATGTATCTAAATACTTCCCCCTGCTCCAGCCCATACTTCGCTCCCAGCTTCTTCAATTCTGAAAAACCGACACCCAAGAAACTAATCTTTAAGTGTCCTGATTCCTTTCTCCTCCCATCCCCGAAAATTTCCATCCCACTTCCCCGGCTCAAATCGATGGTTTCCCCGAATCGGCATTTCCCTTGACCCTGCCCCAACCCGAAGTGCTGGCGAAACTGTCTCCAAATTCTCAAAGAACAATGCAGCCGGCTTTAATCTATCCAAATAATAGAACCTCTCTCTACACTGCAAACATTTTTAAATTTAAGAACCAATCTTACAGACGGCTAGTTTGGCAGCACAGTCTATCAAAAACATACAAGAACAGGCTGCCGGTGGCTGCCATGGAGGAGTAAGTCGCACATTTGATAGCTCCCGCCTGTGACGGACTTTTGGACTTTTTCTCCTGTTTTTTTCTGGATTTTATTGGATAAATCAGTGAAGAGTGAGACAGTGAGGAGAAATCCCCCTCCAGTGTATGGAGAATTGGACCAGAAGTGGCCGTGTGAGAAGACAAAGTCCGACAAGGTAGACACGAGCAGAGCTGGCAACGCGGGAAAGCATGGCGAAGAGGCAGGGCCGCGGGGAGGTGGCACAGTGGTCGACGGAGCAGCTGGTGAGGTTTGGGAAGACTGCTTCGCCAAGCTGGACCCGATCACGGCTTCGATTGATCAGGTGGTGCAGAATCAAGAAGCCCACGGATGTGCGATCCAGGAGGTGGAGTAAAAGGTGTCTGAGCACGAGGAATATATAACCGTGCTGGAGACCAAGGTGGAGATGATGAATGACCACCAGAAAAGAATGCAGGAGAAGCTGGAGGAGCTGGAGACCAGGTCCGGGAGGCAGAATCTGAGAATCGCGGCCTCCCTGAAGGCAATGAGGGACCGGATGCGAGGGCCTATGTGACGAACGTGCTGGAGACGTTGATGGGGTCTGAGGTGTTCCCTCTGCCCCTGGAAGTGGATAGAGCGCACAGAACCCTGGCGAAGAAGCCCCGAGCGAACGAGCCGCCGAGGGCCATGGTGGTACGTTTGCACCGATTCCTGGACAAGGAACACGTTCTGCGGTGGGCCAAGAAAGAACGGAGCAGCAAGTGGGAGAATTGTGAGCTGTGTATTTATCAAGACCTGGGCGTGGATTTGGCCAAGACGCGAGCTGGGTTTAATCGGGCAAAACGGTCCTCTTTAAGATTTGGGGTGAAGTTCAGGATGTTGTACCCAGCCCGTCCGTGGGTCACATATGAGGAACGGGACTTCTAAACACCAGACGATGTAGGGACTTTCATCAAGGAAAAAAGACTGGAGGTGAACTAAAGACACTGAATCCTTGGAGAGTATTGTAGTGGCAATTTGTTGAAAATCACTTTTGTGTTGGTTTGAATAAGCAGTGTTATGTGCAATAAGGGGCTGTTTTGATGGCTAAATTTAACTTTGTCTTACTGGGAGCTGGCTGGAGGGGGGGTGGTTTCTGTGGTTGTTTTTTCACTGTTTTTTCTGATGTTTGTTTACTGGGGAATGTGATGCTTTGAATATGTTTGTCCAAGTAGGGGGAGAGGGGAGAGAACAATGGGGAGAAAGACTGTTTGGTGCCATGGGTGGGAGCTATCGAGTCAGCATGGTCAGCTGACTCACGGAAACACAATGGGGGGCGAGCAGGTGTTAAGCTGGAGCTTGAGATGGGGGGTTGGGTTTCTGGTGCTGTTACCGGAGGGGAGGGAGCGGGGTGGTGGGGTTGGGGGGGGGGGGCAGACAGGGGTGGAACTGTCACTAGGGGACAAATGGGAGGTTGACGATGGCGAATGCCTGAGGGGGGTGCTCGAGGAGGTGGAGGGCGCGAGCTAGAGGCTGGCCTAAAAAGGGTTATGGCTAGTCGGCAGCAAGAGCCCCCCCCCCCCCCCCCCCCCCCGGACCAGGCTGATTACATGGAAGGTTAGAGGGTTGAATGGGCCGGTCAAGAGGGCTCGCTTGTTTATGCATTTGAGGGGGCTGAAGGCAGACGTGGCAATGTTACAAGAGAAACACCTAAAGGCTATAGATCAGACGAGATTGAGAAAGGGGTGGGTTGGCCAAATATTCCACTCAGGGCTAGACTCAGAGACCAGAGGGTAGCGATCTTGATCAATAAACGAGTGGCATTCGAGGCAGGGTGAATCGTGTCAGACATGGGGGGTAGGTACATAATGGTGAGTGGGAAGCTGGAGGAGGTGCGGGTGCTACTCATGAACGTATATGCTCCAAATTGGGTCAATGTGGAATTTATGAGGCCAGTGTTAGGTAAGATCCTAGACTTACAGTCACATAACCTGATTGTGGGAGGAGATTTTAATACAGTGATTGATCCGGAATTGGACCGGTCAAAATCCAGTACAGGGAAAGTGCCAGCCGCGGCAAAGGAATTGAAGGAGTTTATGGAGCAGATGGGGGGAGTAGACCCATGGAGGTTTGCACGGCCAAGGATGAAGGAGTTTTATTTTTTCTCCCATGTCCACAAAGTATACTCTCGCATCGACTTTTTTGTTCTGAGCAGGGCTCTGATACCGGGGGTGGTGGATACTGAGTACTCGGCAATCGCAGTGTTGGATCATGAGCCACACTGGGTGGATCTACGGGTTAGTTTGGAGAGAGGACACCGCCCGCTATGGAGGCTGGATGTGGGGTTGTTAGTGGACTAAGCGATCTGTGGGCTGATGAACAAATTCATCTAAAACTACCTGGAAAGAAATGATACGGGGGAGTTCTCTGCAGCAACGGTTTGGGAAGCTTTGAAGGCAGTGGTCAGAGGGGAATTAACCTCGATACGGGCCCACAGAGAAAAGATGAAACGGGCTGAGAGAGATAGGTTACTGGAGGAGATACTCCAGGTGGACAGGAGATACTCAGAGGCCCCGGACACGGGGCTACTGAGGGAGCGGCGGAGGTTACAGGCGGAGTTTGGTCTGTTGACTCCAGGGAAAGCGGTGGAACAGCTGAGGAAGGCAAGGGGGGGGGCAATTTATAAGTACGGGGAAAAGGCTAGCAGAATGTTAGCGCACCAGCTCAGGAAAAGGGGGACGGCCAGAGAGATAGGGAGAGTAAAGAGTAGAAGTGGGGATACGGTCCTGGACCCAGTGGGGGTGAATGAGGTGTTTAAGGACTTTTACAGCAAATTATATGAGTTGGAAACCCCGGCAGGGGTGGAGGGGATGAGGCAGTTTTTGGATCAGTTGAGGTTCCCGAGGGTGGATGAGGATCTGATGGAAGGGCTGGGAGCCCCAATTGAGATTGAGGGAATAATCAAGGGGCTGGAGGGCATGCAGTCGGGCAAGGCCCCGGGGCCTGACGGCTACCCGGTGGAATTCTATAAAAAGTTTTCAGAGATATTGAGCCCACTGCTGGTGAGGACGTTTAATGAAGCAAGAGAGAAGGGAGTCCTTCCCCCAACAATGTCGCAGGCCTCAATTTCATTGATCCTGAAACGGGAGAAGGATCCGCAACAATGCGGGTCATACAGGCCAATTTCTCTGCTGAATGTGGATGCCAAACTGCTGGCTAAGATACTGGCCACAAGGATAGAGGATTGTGTCCCGGGGGCGATAGGAGAAGACCAGACGGGATGTGTAAAGGGCGGGCAACTCAAGGCCAATGTTTGAAGGCTTTTAAATGTTATTATGATGCCCTCAGAAGGAGAGGAGGTGGAGGTGGTGATAGCGATGGATGCGGAGAAGGCTTTTGATCGGGCGGAGTGGAATTACCTGTGGGAGGCGCTTGGAAGGTTTGGGTTTGGTGAGGGCTTTATTGACTGGGTGCGGTTGCTCTATCAGGCACCAGTAGCGAGTGTGCGTACAAACCAGCTGAGGGCGGGGTATTTTAAACTACACCGAGGGACAAGGCAAGGGTGCCCCCTCTCCTCGTTACTGTTTGCTCTGGCCATAGAGCCATTTGCCATGGCGTTAAGAGCCTCTAGGAACTGGTTCAGGGTAGGGGGGGAGCATCGGGCCTCGCTTTACGCAGGTGACCTGCTCTTGTATATTTCAGACCCGTTGGAGGGGATGGGGGAAGTAATGCGAATCCTGGGGGAGTTTGGCAATTTCTCGGGGTATAAATTGAACATGGGAAAAAGCGAGATGTTCGCGATCCAGGCAAGAGGACAGGAGAAGAGACTGGGAGAGCTGCCGCTTAGAATGGTAGGAAAGAGCTTTCGGTATCTATGAATCCAGGTGGCCCGGGAATGGGAGGCATTGCACAAGTTAAACCTATCCCGGGTCGGAGAACAAATGAAAGGGGACTTTAAGAGATGGGACATGCTCCCGCTGTCACTGGCGGAGAGGGTACAGACCGTGAAAATGACAGTACTCCCTAGATTTCTGTTTGGCTTTCAGTGCCTCACCATGTTCATCCCAAAGGCCTTTTCAAGCAGGTGAATAAGGTTATTGCGGGCTTTGTGTGGGCGGGTAAAGCCTCGCGAGAGAAAAAAGTGATGCTGGAGCGCAGCCGGGGGGAAGGGTGGATTGGTGCTGCCGAACTTTTTCAATTACTACTGGGCGGCTAATATAGCCATGATTAGGAAGTGGGTAGTGAGGGAGGGGTTGGTGTGGGAGTGGATGGAGGCGGCATCATGTAAAGACATAACTTTGGGAGCACTGATAACGGCACCTCTGCCGTTCTCACCGGCCCGATACTCCACATGTCCGGTGGTGGTGGAGGCTCTGAGAATCTGGGGGCAGTGGAGGTGATATAAGAGAGTGGAGGGAGCATCGGTTTGGACCCCGATTTATAACCATCATCGGTTTGTACCGGGTAGGCTGGATGGTGGGTTCCGGAGATGGCAAAGGGCAGGAATTAGGAGGATGGGGGATCTATTTATAGATGGGAGCTTCCCCAGCTTGAAAGCCTTGGAGGATAAATTTGAATTGACAGCAGGGAACGGGTTTATGTATTTGCAGGTGCGAGGCTTCCTGAGAAAGCAGGTTCCGGCCTTTCCGTTGCTGCTGCCGCGGGGATACAGGACAGAGTAGTGTCCAGTACCTGGGTGGGAGAGGGGAAGGTATCGGATATTTACCAGGAACTTTTGGATGCGGAGGAAACATCCGGTGGAGGAGCTTAAGGGCAAGTGGAAGGATGAGCTAGGAGGAGAGATAGAGGCAGGTCTATGGGCGGATGCCCTAAGCAGGGTTAATACCTCCTTATCATGTGCCAGGCTTAGCCTGATACAATTTAAGGTAGTCCACCGGACACACATGACAGTGGCTAGGATGAGCAAGTTTTTTTGGTGTAGAGGATAGGTGTGCAAGGTGCGCGGGAAGCCCAGCAAATCATGTCCACATGTTTTGGGCATGCCCGAAGATTAGAGGGTTTTGGCAGGGTTTCACTAAGGCACTGTCCATGGTACTAAAAACACAGGTGGTGCTGAGTCCAGAGGTAGCGATCTTTGGAGTGTCGGAAGAGCCGGGAGTTCAGGGGGTGAAAGAGGCTGATAGCTTGGCTTTTGCCTCCCTAGTAGCCCGGAAACAGATCTTGTTAATGTGGAGAGACTCAAAGCCCCTGAGTGTAGAGACCTGGGTTAGTGACATGGCTGGGTTTCTCAGTCTTGAGAAAATAAAGTTTACCTTAAGAGGGTCAATGATCAGGTTCACCCGGGGGCGGCAGCCGTTCGTCGACTTTCTTGGGGAAAATTAAAATGTCGGCAGAAGCAGAACTCCAAGGGGGGGGTGGGGTGGTGGGAGAGGGCCGGACTGTTGTTTTATGGTTGGGGTGTGTGAAGATTGGGATGGGGATGGAAATGTTAATTGTACCATGTTTATGTCACTGTTATTATTATTATAAAAACTTGCAAATACGCAAATAAAAAATATTTTTAAAACAGCATAAAAGAACATGAGAAAGAAAACGCACGCACAAATTGGTTTCTATTTTGGTTACACTATTTTTGACAAAACCCACAACTGGGAAAGTTCATATTCAATCACTTATCATTTCTCTGTAGGAATTAACTTGTTTATTTTCTGTCCACAGATGCTCAGATATGAGGAATCGAATTAATTTCTTTTACTTTCTTGAGATTCCGGCAATGTTTATGAGAACTGGCTGGTGATGAATTAACCTGAGGATCACCACACCTCAGGCGAGGGGCAAGGTTGAGAAGGTGGGGCCTTCATGAATAACCTCAGCCGGTATGGGAATCGAACCCACGCTGCTGACCTGGCCTTGCGTTGCATCACGAACCAGCCTTCTCGCCAAGTCAGCTAAACCCAGCCTCTCCAGAAGTCTTAATCTTCAGAAATAAACTCAGCCAAGCTGCTATGCTGCCAGCCAAGTGGTTTGGGAATAATTGTTTCCACACAGAATACAAAGGTAGAACGAAAAATTTACTTTTCAACGTCGTTTCAGACTTTGGGGTCATTCAGGTGGAGTTAGGAATAAAATTACAGATATTCCTCCTATTTGTAGTAGGAGTTGAGTAGATGTCAAAGTTAAACAAGTGTCAGGCTCAATTAGTGTTCCCGACAGTGTTTAGTAAGCTCAATAATGGTGAGCTCTCTAGTGGGGGTATTAATTGCCTACGCCCACCAGTAATGATCCTTTTGCACAATTGTACGTCCAACAAAATTACAAATTACAAAAAAAAACTGCACCGGGCTCGTTAAAATAAAAAAGTACAAATGAGACTCTCCAAAGGGAAAAGAAAAGATCACTGGATAATCATAGAGAAAATTTGATTTAAGAAATTAATAGCACAAGGTTCGAACTAAATACATTAGCAAACAGGCTGGTGAGATATAAAGGTCACGGAATCAGTGTGTGTGTGTGTAAGTTTCAATAGTGATTGTAGAGATAAAAATAATCATACTGACTGTTAAATTATTCAGTGGAGAAAACAGCATCATTAATTTGAGGTTTAGTTATCGTGCATTAAACTCCACTGGGGGGAAACAAACCGAAAATGAGATGACCCAATGATAGAACACAAAATATGTTCTCAATTTAATTTCACAAGGGTTTCTCGCAAACAAGTAGTATGAATCAGTTTCTCTGGCTGGGCTCTTTAAGATGTACTGTATGTACACTGGTTGCTAGATGTAGATTTCCACATACTTTCCATGCTGTATATCAACGTTGACTGTTTCACGTGGGTGGTAAGCTCTGATATCCTTTCTCTTCAGATTGTAGTTAGACCCACGCCCACACACTTATTCAATTCCATTCCATTTTGATGGAACGGATTCCAGGAGGAAAGTAAGTTATTGCTGGCAACAAAAAAAAGAGAGACATTTACTGTTGAAGCTTTTCATCTTGCACTCAGCAGGTCAATTCGCGAGAACACCAAATGGAAAGAGAGCAACAATTTACACTGCGTAAGAAGAGAATGTTGATTGATTGGTAAATGGACCTTGACTGGTTGAGGCATTGACATGAAGAACGCATCAGTTGGTGGTGACTGACAGTTAACTGCCAAGCATTGTTTGAAATTTAAACAGGCCGCTTAACGCTAGTCAAGGCATTGCCCAAAGGAATGAACCAGCCTGCCTGACGATCTTAAATTGGTCCTCACCCACGCGCCAGTGGGACGATGCAAATGAATGAAAATGGGTCCTAATGGGCACCAGAGTCTCCGGGCCCTTGCGATTCTCTGGTCCTCTGGGCATGGAATCACATGGGAGCAGATCACTGGTATTTACCAGTGTGTCCTGATGGGGTTGATCTCGCCTTAGGCCAAGGAGGTAACTCCTTAAAGGGTTGCCCCCAAAGTCCACCAGATGGCCACCCGCTCCCCACAGTGCACAACATGCCTACACCGCTCCTACCGTCCTAAAATGGGAGAGATCCCCTAGGTAGGGAGACCCCCCAGAAACCCCTATATAGGGAGATCTCCCCCAGATAGCCCCTGAATAGGGAGAACCCCTCAGATGAAACTCCTCGGATCACAGTCCACTAAGAGAAATGGCTTGCAGGTTCTCAGGGGTTTAAACACGGAGGCAGGAGCTTCTCACTCATAGAAATAGTGACAGCTACTTCAACAAAAGCAGTTGTCCCGAAGCTCGATCACGTTTGTGCCATGCTTAGAGTTGTACAGTCTAGATGCTATTTGAACTTAAATTCCAGCTGTGCTCAATTAAGACTTGAACCAAACAGGTAGCAGGGGCCAGTTTGATGAAGCAACTGAGGAAATTTTAATAAGCTGTAAATTAATAGCCATCAAAACAGGGCATGACGTTACTTGCTTCCTGATTAAGCCTCGGCTCCAGGTTGACACTCGGCCTCTGTTCTCTCACCATTACTTCGGCTTCCTTGTGCACAACAGGCTCTGCAAACTTCAGTTACAAACTTGCTGTGCCCATTGGTCAGGGAAAGCTTCTCCTTATTAACAGTTTCCAAGCCAACACCCATAGTGTGATCAATGCATTCTGATTGGTGCATGCTCAGTTTCCAACTTGTCTCCCGACTGGCCCTCTTAAAGGTACCAACTACTCCTGGGACCATCTTTCTCATTATAACGTTTCTGTTGCTTTAATGCTGCCTTCTTGCCGCAGCATTGTTTCATTTGTATTAAAGCAGACACCTATCGTTGACTTTGTTTTTCCAGGCCATTTGGTGGATGATGTTTTATTCTCTTCATGGTTACTTGGAGTAAGTTACCTAAATGGGGGTGTGACGGTGGCACATGGGCAATGTTGCTTCACAGCGCCAGATACCCGGGTTCAATTCCCGGTTTGGGTCACTGTCTGTGTGGAGTCTGCACGTTCTCCCCATGTCTGCGTGGGTTTCCTTCAGGTGCTCCGGTTTCCCCCCACAAGTCCCAAAAGACATGCTGTGAGGTGAATTAGACATTCTGAATTTACACAAACAGGCGCCACAATGTGGCGACTAGGGGATTTTCACAGTAACTTAATTGCAGTGTTAATGTAAGCCTACTCGTGACAATGATCATAGAATTTACAGTGCAGAAGGAGGCCATTCAGCCCATCGAGTCTGCACCGGCTCTTGGAAAGAGCACCCTACCCAAGGTCAACAACTCCACCCTATCCCCATAACCCAGTAACCCCACCCAACACTAAGGGCAATTTTGGACAGTAAGGGCAATTTAGCATGGCCAATCCACCTAACCTGCACATCTTTGGACTATGGGAGGAAACCCACGCACACACGGGGAGGATGTGCAGACTCCGCACAGACAGTGACCCAAGCCGGGAATTGAACCTGGGACCCTGGAGCTGTGAAGCGATTGTGCTATCCACAATGCTACCGTGCTGCCCCAAATTATTATTAACGATTATTATTATTACATTTTAAAACAAAGGCAGGAATGGTAACGTTGCTTACAATCTTAAAGCAACGAAAGAAGGTTCCAAAGTTGTTAGTATTTAAATGTTATATAGAATATAGAACATAGAACATTACAGCGCAGTACAGGCCCTTCGGCCCACGATGTTGCACCGTCCTGTGAAACCCCTCTAAAGTCCCTCTACACTATTCCCTTATCGTCCATATGCCTATCCAATGACCATTTGAATGCGTTTAGTGTTGGCGAGTCCACTTCTGTTGCAGGCAGGTACCAAATATAAGTGCATAGCTATAATCAGTGTTTAAAATATCCTTAGAATGGGTGTAATGTGTGTTTTATTTGTCATAGGACAGGATATGTTGGCTGGGAACATGGATTAATCGGTCCACATGTATAATTGATTGATAAATATCAGAACGTCCTGTAGAACTTCATTAAAACGGTCACTTACCAACGTGTTTTGTTGAGAGAACTGCTCTTCCATTGTAGGTTTTTGTTGTACAGCTGTGCAAAACTTACAAAGTTACAGAAATTACAATCCCATATGAAATACATATAAAAAAGTAATTGGTGTGCTAAATATATCACAACACATCCAACAAATATTCCTAAGGAATGAAAGTTAAAAGAACTTTACAGCTCCAAAAATAAAAGCAAATTACAGCAGGATGCTGGAATCTGAAACAAGAACAGAGAATGCTGGATAATCACAGCAGGTCTGACAGCAGCTATGGAGAGAGAATAGAAATAACGTTTCAAGTCTGGATGACTCTTTGACACAGAGCTCCGTTCGTTCTCCACGGATGCTGTCAGACCTGCTGAGATTGTCCAGTGTTTTCTGTTTTTGTTGTCAAGTTAGAAAAGCTGTTTACAGAACTTAACCCTCGACTTACCAAATCAGTTACATAGTGTGAAAGAAAGCGACTTCTTCTTTCAAACATCACAAGTTAAACTGCACTAATTTAATGCATAAGGCTGAATGTTTTGACACTTTTTCTTATTTGCACCATAGGTCTTTGAGTTTTGGGATCACAGCTGATAAATTTTAATTGCTTGGGAAGTAATTGTTCAACCTTGACATCTTGCATCATTGGCTTATGGGTTGGTTTAGCTCAGTGGGCCAGACAGCTAGTTTCTGATGCAGAACAAGGACAGCAGCGCGGGTTCAATTCCCATGCCAGCTTACCCGAACAGGCGCCGGAACGTGGCAACTAGGGGCTATTCACAGTAACTTCATATTTGTCACAATAAAAGATTATTATTATTATTATGGGCCATTTGGTTTTATTTCCTTGCCAAGTGTGAGTGTGATGCCAACAAAGACCAAGTGATTTAATGAGCTATTGTCCCAGAACTCCATGTAAGATCATATTGAATTGGCGTACTTCGAATATAATAATAATAATCTTTATTAGTATCACGAGTAGGCTTACATTAACACTGCAATGAAGTTACTGTG
Source organism: Scyliorhinus canicula (assembly GCF_902713615.1). Classification (NCBI taxonomy): domain Eukaryota; kingdom Metazoa; phylum Chordata; class Chondrichthyes; order Carcharhiniformes; family Scyliorhinidae; genus Scyliorhinus; species Scyliorhinus canicula. The sequence continues at coordinate 19,520,034 of NC_052149.1, forward strand.
AAAATCTATTCGACTGATGCCCACAGCTAAACTACAATCTGTTGAAAATAATTATCCATCTTAAACGTTTCTACAAGTAATAATATAATAATAATAATAATCGCCTATTGTCACAAGTAGGCTTCAATTAAGTTACTGTGAAAAGCCCCTAGTCACCACATTACGGTGCCTGTTTGGGGAGGCCGGTACGGGAATTGAATCCGCGCTGCTAACATTGTTCTCCCATTACAAGCCCACTGTGCTAAATCAGCCCCTCAATTGTCCCTCAATTGGTCAGAAGTGACAATGGACCCCTATTCAACAGGAAAGAGTTCAGTAGAATTGCAAACTACCTGGGTTCATTTAGCGGAAAATCACACTCCGTCAGTCAAGGTCTAATGGAGAAGTTGAGTGATTTAGGTGTACCGTGAAAAAGTGGCACGTACAGATACAACTGACATCAGGTGTGGAACAGGAGCTGTATCGCTTTCTTCACAATTACCGAGTGACTCCTCACTTGATGACTGGAAACCTCTAGCTACACTTTGCACACGCCTTCCTTAGCTACACTGCGGAGCTCATGTTCAACACAAACGCGGACACATTCAAGAACAGAAGGACGGAATGAAAGTTGATGCACTATAAAGTGCATGTGAACCTGCTAGAAAGCAAACAACCTGCTGCAACATCCATTTATTTGTTCTGATCAAAACAAAGAGACCAATGGTCACTTCTAAGCACAGTTTGCAAATCAAACTAAATGCATCATTCTTCAAAGCGCTGAAAACACAAAGCGGTGATTCCAATTCCAACATCAACATGCCAGATGAAGAGTTGAATGGGATAATAACCTGCGTTGAACAATATCCCACTTGTGAAACCGTACATCATACTTAAGTGATTATGTTACAAAGTAAACTACTCTCAGTTCGCAAACAATTCTTTCATCTCACTGTATGTGAATGAGTGCATTGTTAAATGAATAAAAGTTCACGTTATGCTTAGATTTATTGTTTCGGCTTCTGGAAACAAACCATGAAACACACATTTAATAACATAGGGGATGAGGCATATTGAAAATTACACTCTGTGTGCAGAGGACCCGGGTTCAATCTCGGCCCCGGGTCACTGTCCATATGGAGTTGGCACATTCTCCCCATGTCCGCGTGGGTCTCACCCCCACAACCCAAAGATCCACATAGGTGGATTGGCCACGCTAAATTGCTCCTTAATTGGAAAAAAAGAATTGGGTACTCTAAATATAAAAAAGAAAATTACACTTCATTCTGCCCACTTAAGGCCACCATACACATGTACCAGCAGAGAGAGTCTAGAATGAGAATAAAGTAATCCATGTTTTAACAGCATGTACAGTTCAGATTCTGAATGCGTCTTACTGAATTTTACTGATTCTTCCCAAGAATGTCACAGTGAAAAGAAAGATAAATGGGTTTATCAATGAAAGTGGAATGGGCATGATCGGCCAGAAAGGCCTTTCTCACTTTCTAAATGGTTTCTATTTTGAATTGTGGGAGTTAACTAAGAACTATAGCAGAAGTTTTCATAGATTCATAACACTTGAGAATCTGTAACATTGTAACATTGCTGCACTTACATGAGGTTTAGCTCTCATTCATATCTAAAGATAGCTGAAATGTATTGAAATTAAATGACAAGAAAAGGGTTTTAACCAAAAAATGCCATTTGGCAAATCACTAGGATTTTCCTTATGACTAGTGCCCTCAGCAGACTGAGTAAGGACAACTGAGGACGTGTATTGAAAACATTCAATTTGAATACATTATTATGTTAGATATAATATAACAAAATCCCGGAAATATCCAGGCAGCACGGTAGCACAGTGGTTAGCACAGTTGCTTCACACCTCCAGGGTCCCAGTTTCCACTCCCCGCTTGGGTCACTGTCTGTGCAGAGTCTGCACGTTTTCCCCGTGTCTGCGTGGGTTTCCTCCAGGTGCTCCCGTTTCCTACCACAGTCCAAAGATGTGCAGGTTAGGTGGATTGGCCATGCTAAATTGCCCTTAGTGTCCAAAAAAAGGTTAGGTGGGGTTACGGGAATAGGGTGAAGGTGTGGGCTTAAGTAGGGTGCTCTTTCCAAGAGCTGGTGCAGGCTCTATGGGCCAAATGGCCTCCTTCTGCACTGCAAATTCTATGATTAACTGAATGTCAGACTAAAATGCTTCAAATCAATGATACATTGCCCAGGAAACGGAGCGTGATTTGACTGAGTGAGAATCTAGGAGTTTGGTGTGGTGAGTGCAAGTCTCTTAACGTCCAATCTCATTCTGAAAAATCTAGTCTTTTCTGCATTTAGCATGTAACTGAAATTTACTGTGTCAGTAAAGCTTACCAGCTTTGAGCAAGGATAAACAAGCTCTACTGGAGAGCAGCTGTAATTAGTTAATTAGTCGATTCTGGTTCCTGTAACTCCTACAGAGTTGACTCCTTTGAGTTTCAGGTAGTATAAATACAGGGGTCAGAGTGCAGCTTACAAATGGAGTGCATATGAATGGAATGTAAAGCAAAGAGTTTGGTGAATAAGGGAGCTGGGGAGGTTCTCCTTTCTTTTTCTACCTTTTTCACCCTCCAGTATTTGGTTCTTACGTCGGTCCAGCGGAAGAAGATGATTGGTGAGGAACTGGTAAGTTATTCTGCTTATATTAAATTGTTTATAAAGTTAAAGTATGACAGGGCAGCCTGGCTGAGTGTCTCCTGCGGTATGTGGGAGGTTATGGATGCAACATATGTCCAAGACAAAAATATCTGCAGGAAGTGTCACTGGCTGCAAAAGCCTGAAATCCTCAGATTTTGGAACACGAGCAGTGGCTGGAGTGGTGCAGTGACTTTGAGAGGCTCTGAACAACGTTGATCGCACATTTAGTCAAGTGGTCATACTGCAGCTTAGGAGTGTGCAGGCATAGAGGAAATGGGTGACTGTCAGACAATCTGAGAACCAGGCAGGTAATGTGAGTCCCCTGAGTCAATTTGTTTACTGGTTTTCCATTTTGGATATGGGTGAACATGATGATTCCTCAGGGGAGTGCGGCTAAAGCCAATTCCGTGGAGTCACGAGTGACCCAGCTGCACAGATGGAGAGAAAGAAGGGCGGAAGGGAAATATTGATACGCAATTCATTAGTTCTGGGAACGGAGAAGGCATTTCTGGAACTGTAAATGTGACTCAAGGGTGATATGTTGCCTCCCTGGTGCCAGGGTCAACGATGTCACAGACCGGATGCAGGGCATGCTGAAGTGGCAGGGTGCACAGCCAGAGGTCACGGTGCCCATTGGTACCAATGACATAGGTAAGGAGAGGAATGCGGTCCTGAAAGCAGATTTTAGGGAGTTAAGAAAGAAAGGATACTGTACCCCATGGATGAATATATAAAACAGCAGTTATCTGCTCCGGGCTAATGGTTATAGAAATAGTAATAATGAGAATGAAATGAAAATTGCTTATTGTCGCGAGTAGGCTTCAATGAAGTTACTGTGAAAAGCCGCTAGTCGCCACATTCCGGCGCCTGTCCGGGGAGGCTGGTAATAAGGCAACACTATTATACAATACTCCTTTATTCCCCACTTACTTTACCAAATACACACAGATTTTAAGATTAACACAGATTACAAAGTATATTTGATACAATGATCTCATGTAAATCCCTTTTAAGCACACGAGATGATTGTGGTATGTCACATTCCTCTCTGAGCCCAAGTGAATGTCTGTGGATTTTTCCTCAAAATCCTCATGGGTGATTCTTATACCATGAGCCACCTTGTCTCCCTGAACTCTGGCTTCCATGTGCGCGATTTCAAATTCCACTTTCAAAAGCCAGACTTTCAAATCTTCTTTGAAATTATGCTTTCCCATCTCGGCTTCCATCAAGGTACCTCTTTCAGGCTTTACACCTCTCTATTCAGGTTGTCCTAAATGCTTTTACAAACCTTCGAGGTCCAGCCACCAATTACCACAATTATTTCAGATAATGTCTCCCAAACTATAATAATTTGTCACAAACCTAAGCACTACTGCAGATATCTTTCTGACCTCTTATGGCCCAATGCCTTTCAACTCTCTGTGATGTTACTGAACAGTTATCTGTTCTTGTTCCCAGTTTCCTCTGTTCTTTTAATTCCAGACTTCCTGGAAACTTCTCTTGATTTCTATAGTTTCCTTAACTAGTTGGACAACAGAGCTGTGAGAGCTGCCTTCTTTCTCACTACCTATTTCCAACTGCAATCCAATGAGCAAATTGAAACTTAAAAGCTTCTCTTCCTTACAAGGCCCCAGTTGCTAAGCAACCACTGCTGGCTTATTTACTCTTCACGCCATTGCCCTCTCTAAGCACAAGAGAATCATAGTTGCAATTAAAACCAAGCCCTACACATAAGGACACCTTGTCCAGCATGAATCTAACTATCGTTTTACCCTTCCAAGAAGCATTACATTAAATCCACTTAAAACTGTAACTTATTTCAAATGTTTACCAATACAAATCCCTTGAAACTACCTTTATTTTCCTAACAAGAGCAAGGTGCCTTGCTGCAATTGCTATAGAGCCTTTATAAGACCGTACCTGGAGTGTTGGGTACAGTTTTGGTCTCCTAATCTAAGGAACGATATTTTTGCCATAGAGGGAGTGCAACAGATGATTAACAGACTAATCCATGGGATGGCTGGATTGTCTTATGAGAAAAGGTTGAGAGTATTCACTAGAGTTTCAAAGAATGAGAGGTGATCTCAGTGAAGATTCCAAAATTCTTACAGGGCGTGGCAGGGTGGATGTAGATAAAATGGTTTCCACTGCCTGGTGAGCCCAGAACGAGAAGGCAGTCTCAGAATTATAACAATAATAATCTTTATTATTGCCACAAGTAGGCTTACATTAACACTGCAATGAAGTTATTGTGAAAATCCCCTCGTTGCCACATTCCGGCGCCTGTTCGGGTACACTGAGGCAGAATTCAGAATGTCCAATTCACATAACAAGCACGTCTTTGGGACTTGTGGGAGTAAACTGGGGTACCCGGAGGAACCTTGTGCAGACTCCTGCAGACTCTGCACAGACAGTGACCAAGCCGCGAATCGAATCCGGGACCCTAGTGCTGTGAAACAACAGCCACAGGCCGCTTAAGACTGAGATGAGGAGGAATCTCTTCACTTAGAGGGGTGGTGAAGTTTTGGAATTCTTTATCCCAGAGGGCTGTGGGAGCTCAGTCATTGAGTATGTTGTAGACAGGAATCCATAGACCTCTAGGTACTGACGACAGCACTGAGGGATATGGAGATAGAGGGAACGAATGGACAAGAGGTGGATGAGCAGCCATGTTCGGTCTGAATGTCAAAGCAGACTCGACAGGCCGAATGGCCCACTCCTGCTCCTATGTTCCATTAAATCTGGGGGGGAACCGTCAGTATGTACATCCGAGGAATGGAATTAATACCTTTTCCTTAATCTTTATAAACCAGTTGCCAGATCAACTTTGCTTTTGTTGTGTTTTTCTCTTCAAAATTTGATCCACAACAAACATAAAGATACCCAGAATATAATGAATAATTTTCATCCTTATGAAACTTGAATTCTTGTTAACAGTATAAATAAAACTAAACTATAAATATCCAACTGTACAGAAAGACTTTCACAGGAAGCTCAAAACCCCCAAATCCCAGCTATACAAAATACACAGACTACTCACATGTTGCTATTAGAGATGTTAATAAATTAGACCCAATTAACATATTTAAATTAGGTCAACTACAAAATAAATCCCCCCTAATTACTCCAGCTGTAACTCCTATGTTTATGAAACTGAAGTGTACATTCATTATGCTAAAAGCTGTAATGCATTAATAAGTTGTTAAATATACTTAATTTGAAAACTGGTTAATTGCAAAATAGAATTCCTCTATAACTCAAACAAATGTATCTTAGTTTCTCGGAACTGGAAAGGCAATTGACGTTACACCATTGTCTTGTTCAAAATGCTGTTTGACTGAGAACATATATCGCAGGGAAATAGTATACGTGGAACAGATCTGGCTTTCTGCAAAGACTTCCCACATGATGCAAACAAGCAACCATCGTGAGAAACTGATTGTGATCTGATGTACAAATCGATGGCAATATATACAAGAGGATAAAGGTCTGTTCGGGACACTTTTAATTCGCTCCACTTGGAGGAAGAGGAAGATGGCAGCGTTAAATACGTGGTGATACTCTCACCTCTAGTTTAGAAATTGGGGGTTGAAGTCCCACTCCAGAGACTAGAGCATAATATCAGTTTACTGTTACGGGAGTGCTGCATTGTCACAGGTGCTTCCCTTCAGATCAGACATTAGAATTAGAATTAGAATTAGAACAGTACAGCACAGAACAGGCCCTTTGGCCCTCAATGTTGTGTCGAGCAATGATCACCCTACCCAAGCCCACGCATCCACCCTATACCAGTAACCCAACAACCCCCATTAACATTATTTTTTAGGACACTAAGGGCAATTTAGCCTGGCCAATCCACCTAACCCGCACATCTTTGGACTGTGGGAGGAAACCCACGCACACACGGGGAGGACGTGCAGACTCCACACAGACAGTGCCCCAGCCGGGAATCGAACCTGGGACCCTGGAGCTGTGAAGCATTGATGCTAACCACCATGCTACCATGCTGCCCTCTCAAGTGGGCATAAAAGATCTGATAGCCCAAATTTGAAGAATTGGGGAGTTCTCCTCTAACATCCTGGCCAATATTCATCCGTCAAACAACACACTAAGACAGATGATCTGGTCATTATCACATTGCTGTTTGTGGGAGATTGCTATGAGCATATTAGCAGCCTTGATTCCTCCATTACAACAGCGATTACACTTCAACAGTACGTCAACAGGTGAATAGTGCCATGAGAGGTGTGAAAGGCTTTTATAAATGTACGTTCTTTATTTTCTTTCTTAACAATAGCATGACAGGCCAGAGTCGGAGAACTACAACGCATAGCCACACTGTAAGAAAGTTGGAAAACGGAACACTCCGAAGTTACAATCCCATGTTTAAAATCCTTATGGATCTGAAAAATCAAAAAGCGATGCAAGAATTGTAAATAGATTAAATAATATGGCAAAGATCCTTTTAAAATCAGTCAATCTTTTCTACACCATAATACACAGCAATATAGATATCAAATTGAGCACTCAAAAAAGTGTCTTTGCTTGGTTTGTTTACTGGAGGGGGGGTGGAAAGAGTCGTGGGCTGCAAAAGAATGGGGGAGGAAGGAGTCAGGAGGAAGGTGGGAAAGTCAGGGGGGGAGAGTCGGGTGGGAGGGGACACGGGGTGGGATGGGGACTCAGAGCGGGGCACTCGAGGGAAGAGGGACTTGGGGGAGGGGAGGAGGGAAGGGGTGAGTCGGGGAAAGGGTGAGTCAAGGGGGAGAGTTAAGGGGGAAGTGGGGTGCACAGTCGGGGGGGAGTCGGGGGGTGACTGGCAGGAAGCAAGATCAGTCAGGCTTCGCGGGGCAGGGAATTTGGGGAGGATGAAAGTTGGGTCTGGATCAGGGTGGAGGAAAGGTTGGGAGTTAGGCCTTAGTGGAGGGATGGGGAGGCAAGGGGAGGTGTTGAGGAGGTCAGCAACCAGGTCTTTGGGAGTGGGAGAGTTCCCATGGAAGGGGTTGCGGAACATTCCCGTTGAGTGTGAGAATCAGGGAGGGGGTTGGAGAGTCCTATGGGAGCTGGGCAGTTGGCAGAGGGGGTGGGGGTCAGGTGGTTAGATTAACCCATGTGTGGGTGGGGGGGGATCCTGTGGGGTCGAGGGGGCTGCTGGGCTTATCCTGGAGGCAGCCATGTTGGTCTGCACAATAGTTACACAGAAGTTGGTAGTAGTTTTGAACCTCACTTCTTTCTGGGTAACTGTTGGTGCAACACAGATGGAAACATTTAATGTTTGAAATTTAATCACATTTTCGGATGGTTTCCAGTGCCTGGCATTAGCCCATTGGAAGTTTACACTTTCTGGGCAATTACTGCGCAATCCTTAGCCGGGAACATCCAGGGGCAGGATACTCCCGAGCCCACTAGGTTACCCCACCCCCCCCCCCCCCCCCCCCCCCCCACACCATTGGAGTTTCGAAGTTACATCCCAACGTCTTTATAGAAACCTCAGACCCACAAACTGAACACCCTGTGAACCATTTGTGGGTTTAAAAAGTAAAATGTTTTGAAGGGCATAAACTGTGCTCACAACATGTGCAAATGAAGTGATGAAATGGCAGAAGCAAAGGTTAACCTTCAAAATCCATGTGATTAAAATATCCTCTGGCCAATTATTTGCTTTGTATGCTTCATAGAAATTAAATTTCAATTGTCTCCAGGGCATCTTTGACTGCAGATGTCTAATAAGTCATGAATAATATCTCATTATTCAGATATTTTTGTTTTAAAAATTGATAAATTCAACAAGGTGAAATATTGGCAGAGTAAATGCATGCTGATGTAACTGAATCAATCAAATTCAGGATTTGTCCTTTGTCCTGCTTTGTTCAATGTGTGTCGTTCATGAGGAGGTTGCTTGTTAAACTAATGTGGGATTTTAGAACTATGTTCATTGATATCTCCTCAGGCAACCATTTCCAAATAATATATCCAATAAGATGACATATCAAATTGGAATACATGTAGTCAAAGGCCACACATCAATTTGTAAAGCATTATTGGAATTATAAGGACAAATTCTATGCTGTAAACTGAAGAGAAATTAGGCTATAGTGAAAATGCAAGATACCTCTTTCATCAAAATATTCCAAGGTGAACATTTGTTTTGGCTGTTTTCAGATCTGAAACAGGCAGTACACAGGGAACATGCACCAGAGGCCAAAGGTACAAGGTTCACCCGCGATTGGGCCTCAGGCCTTATTACCAGTGGCATAAGGACACAGTGGGGATTGTTGCCTCTCCAGCTGTGGCCCTCTGGTAGGTTCTGGGAGTGCAAAGGGAGACTAGCTGCAAGGTGGCAGAGGAAGGGGAAATCAGGAGGAGATATAGGACAACCGGGAGGAGCCCAACCGGTAACAGTCTGGGAATGCTGTGGAGGCAGGAGAAACACTTTTGATGGCAGCCTCCTGTGTTCCCTTTAATGATCACTTGTTCGAATGCACACGGAGAAGCGCCTCCAGCTATCTTTACGAAGTTAAAGGCATTGTATAAATGCAAGATGTTTTTCTGAAACATGCAGCCCAATTTCAGGAAGGGGTATCGAGTACACATTAGACCCCCTATTTTGTTAGGCAAAGGACTTAATACCCGTTTTAAGCATGAGCACTGGATACTTACCTGAAGCCTTCTTCAATCTGGCTGTCATAATCTGGGGTTAAGCAGGCCATGGGACACTAATGAAACCTTAAGCAGCTCATGGGACACTTATGAGACTGGGGGATTGATATTCCTAAAAGGTGGGGCACACGTTCCCCCACGGAGGACGGGGCACCCCCTTCTATATCCTGGATAAAACCGGCGGGCCATGAACTGTAAATGGCTGCTGCAGTAGGGTAACTGCTCTGTACTCTTATTCTGCTGCGTTAAACCTTTTTCGTTTGGCTCAATATGGACTCCTTTCTGGACCTTATAATGCTGGCAGTCGGTGCGCTCACAGTGCACGTTGGATGCTGAGGCACTGGCAGTGATGTTGTGGTATTAACACTGGACTAGTAATCCAGAGACCCAGGGTAATGTTCTGGGGACCTGGGTTCAAATCCCATAGGGGCAGCTGATGAAATTTGAATGCAATAAAAATCTGGAATTAAAAGTCTAATGACAATTAGATAAATTGTTCCATTCTTTGCCCCTGGCATGGTGACATCCCCTCCCATTAAGACACAGAGTGTGCTTGCTTATTGATGACTCTATCCACGTGCAATAATAACATTGGTAAGAGGTGCAGTGAAATATTTTGACAGAGAATGAAGGAAACATACACATTTTTTTCTCTTGCCCTCCAATGGTGCGCCACAAGGTCAACAGTGTATTTAAAAAGTTATAGAATCATAGAATTTACAGTGCAGAAGGAGGCCATTCGGCCTATCGAGTCTGCACTGGCCCTTAGAAAGAGCACTCTAGCTGAGCCCAAACCTCCACCCTATCCCCGTAACCCCACCTAACCTTTTTTGGACACTAAGGGCACTTTAGCAAAGCCAATCCACCTAACCTGCACATCTTTGGACTGTGGGATTGATTGATTGATTTGGTTTATTGTCACATGTACCGAAGTACATGCCGAGGGACAGTACGTACATAGTAAACAAAAAGAATAATCAACAGAGAACATTGACAAATGGTACATCGACAAACAGTGATTAATCACAGTGCGGAACAAGGGCCAAACAAAGCCCAAAGGGGCAGCACGGTAGCATGGTGGTTAGCATAAATGCTTCACAGCTCCAGGGTCTCAGGTTCGATTCCCAGCTTCCTCCGGGTGCTCCGGTTTCCTCCCACAGTCCAAAGATGTGCGGGTTAGGTGGATTAGCCATGCTAAATTTCCCAAAGTGTCCTAAAAAAGTAAGGTTAAGGGGGGGTTGTTGGGTTACGGGTATAGGGTGGCTACGTGGGTTTGAGTAGGGTGATCATTGCTCGGCACAATATTGAGGGCCGAAGGGCCTGTTCTGTGCTGTACTGTTCTATGTTCTAAAGCAAACAAAGCACATACATGAGCAAGAGCAGCATAGGGCATCGTGAATAGTGTTCTTACAGGGAACAGATGAGTCCGAGGGGGAGTCGTTGAGGAGTCTTGTAGCTGTGGGGAAGAAGCTGTTCCTATGTCTGGATGTGCGGGTCTTCAGATTTCTGTACCTTCTGTCTGATGGAAGGGTCTGGAAGAAGGCAAAGCCTAGGTGGGAGGGGTCTCTGATAATGCTGTCTGCCTTTCTGAGGCAGCGGGAGGTGAATACAGATTCAATGTGGGGGTGGCAAGCTTGTGTGATGCATTGGGCTGAGTTCACCACACTCTGCAGTTTCTGACGATCTTGGACCGAGCAGTTGCCATACCAGGCTGTGATGCAGCCAGATAGGATGCTCTCTATCGCACATCTGTAGAGGTTTGTGAGAATCAATGCAGACATGCCAAATTTCTTTTGCTTCCATAGGAAGTAGAGACATTGTTGGGCTTTCTTGACTGTTGCATCAACGTGAGTGGACGAATGTGAGTGGAGGAAACCGGAGCACCCGGAGGAAACCCACGCAGACACGGGGAGAACGTGCAGACTCTGCACAGGCAGTGACCCAAGCCGGGAATTGAACCTGTGACCCTGGAGCTGTGAAGCAACTGTGCTAACCACTGTGCAGGGCATGTGAGCTGCTCACTGCTGCTGCTTCTGGCTGTAAGGCTGCTCACAGCCTCATTCCCTTTTTATTTAAAAGGCAGCAGAAGCTGCCATTCACAATATCATTGCCAGTCGTGGCCATTGGGCGCTTCTCCTGCGATCGGGGCTACCATGGGAACGCCGCGACTGACTGCTCTGTGATCCTGCCGACACCCATCCACCACTCATGGATCATGACCCATACTTTGAAAAACCCTGGTTTAGAGCCTCCTAAACAATTCTCGACACTGAAAAGGCTTTTGCCCGTTTTGGTGGACCAGTACTAAATAGCGCCCTGGCGAAGGTTACCAGGCATGGCTGGTGCATCCCGGCCTGAATCCGGCGAATGCATATTTAAATGAGCCTAATGATCATTTAAATATGCAGATCTGGATCTTGCCCAGCAAGAACGAGATCCAGATCTCGACGTCTTGTGAGATTCTATTGACTGTTTTATTCATTTACGCGATGTGAGCCAGCATTTATTACCCATCCATAGTTGCCCTTCAGAAGGTGGCGGAGAGTTGTCTTCTGGAACCACTGCAGTCCCTGAGGTGCAGGTACACCCACAGTGCTCTTAGGGAAGGAGTTCCAGGAAGTTGCCTCAGCGACAGTGAACGAATGGCGATATATTTCCATGCCAGGATGGGGAGTGACCTGGAGGAGAATCTCCAGGTGGTCACTGTTCCCAGGTATCTGCTGCTCTTGGTCCTTGTAGATGGTAGCGGTGGATAATCACGTGAGACTTTGGGCACCGCGAATCTCACGAGAGGCCTCTCACAAAATTCAACGGCCTCGTCCTGACACCAAGTCGGGCGCGACGAGGCCGCTGAATCGCACCCGTGGTTTCCCAACATATTCCTTGTGAACGGTCTCCAAATGTCGCTCAAGGTTATTTGACCGCGTGCTTCCGATGGATAGCACTTGAAGACAAATGAGGCATTTTGGCTTCTCTTTGGTTTCGGCAAGGATACTCATGAACATGTTTTGAAGGAAAGCCTCATCATGAACTATGAATATTTCAGAACACGTTTTGTACTTTCTTGTTTTTCATTTACAACTGAGCCAGATGGCTTGCTGCTGTAGGTAGAAGCTCTGCATAAAAAAGATTGTCCACGGTGTAAGAAGCAAGTTGCCGTTCATTATCAGAATGACAGTTAACCCGTGGAGCTGCACAGCAGAGGCCCACAAGGTGAGGCGGGAGCTCTGGAACTGGCTCCAAGGATTCATTCCTGGCTCCCCACCCCAATTGTCCAATCACAACTTCCCTCCCATCTCCACTCACTGATTGCCCAATAGCAGGTCCCCCTCTCTTTCCATTGTTTGATTTTATTGACTCACAATTAATCACTGACCTACACCAGAAACTAACAGCGGGACAATAATACTGGGGTCAGAATCCATGTAGGCATCACACAACAGGCCCAACTTTCCAATACCGAGGTCAGTGCTGGAGATCTCATTTGAGGCGCCATGGCAATGCAACTCTGCTCATTAGAAGTTTAAACTTCCCGGATAATTATCACACATGTCTGCGGGTCAGGATTAATCAGGATTGGTCCAGATGTGCAAAACAACAAACATCCCTATATGCACTGCTGTTGGCATTGGAAAATTCAGGACGCGGCCCTTAACGTCCAGTCTACCCAGTATCGGATTTGTGCGGTACCCCTAAGATGCGCTGGGGAAACCCTCTCAGAGGTTTCCAGTGAAAGGCGTACCCAGTAATTGCTCTGATGTGCTAACTTCCCCTGGACACCTCCGCTGTGCTGAGAACCATCTGACAAAGCATTTTCAGTTGCTAACTTCAGATGGTTCAGCCAGTTTTACACTCAGTTACTCTGAAAGACTCAAAAGAAATAAAAGCACTTCTAACTTGTAATTATTTTAAAGACCTGGACTGATGATCGCTTTGAACCCCCTCCCCCACTCCCAAATCTCCAGTGAACTCCTGAACCCCCCCCCCCCACCGAGGACTCGCGTGTACCCCTCAACTTGACTATCTCTCCCAACCCCACGATACAATCTGGCTTGGCTGGACCCGCTGACCTAATCCTCGAATACCTGACTCCCACCCCCTTCCGTGTCCAAAATCACACCCCGCCCCCACCTCCCAGAGTGTCAAACCACCCCCCACATTACTGACTCACCACCCCCCCAAATGTCCAAACCCCTCTTGTCCAACACCCCACACCCACATGTCTCACTCCCCACCCCCTTCCCTTCGACACATACCTTCCCCTGGTATTTTCAATGTGACCTTTAAACTCACCTGCACTACAGCAGTTGGTGCTGTAAAAAAAAGGCATATCCTCCTTAGGTCTGCTTCTACGGTAGCACAGTGGTTAGCACTGTTTCTTCACAGCGTCAGGGTCCCAGGTTCAATTCTCGGCTTGGGTCACTGTCTGTGTGAAGTCTGCACGTTCTCCTTGTGTCTGCGTGGGTTTCCTCCGGGTGCTCCGGTTTCCTCCCACAAGTCCCGAAAGATGTGCTGTTAGGTGAATTGGACATTCTGAATTCTCCCTCTGTGTACCCGAACAGGTGCTGGAATGTGGCGACTGGGGGCTTTTGACAGTAACTTCATTGCAATGTTAATGTAAGCCTATTTGTGACATCAATAAAGATTATCATTATTTTAGAATCGGAGGTTGGAGCCAGGGATCAGCTGAATCAGGAAAGTCGGGCAAGACAGGCTTTGAGTGCAGGTAAGTGTGGACAGGGTGACAATTCGTACTGCTTCAAAACACATCATACAATATCTGTCAATTATTCTCATTACACAAATTAAATGACAATGAGCATATTTGCTCATGTGTGTCAACAATGAAATCTGCTTCAAAGTATCTCATACAATGCTGGTGGCTTAGGGGCTTTAAAATGATAAAAGTGGCAGAATTATTTACGTTGATGGTACTTACCCCCTAATAATGGAAACAGCAAATGTTTTAAGTTTATCAGTGATAACTATACCAAATTAGACCAATGTGACATAAATACCACTCAGACAAGCTGTGATTTAGAGGAGGTGAAAATTACCCAAACGTGGAGAATAAGGCCAATAATGGCATGTTAACAATAGCATAATTTAAAATACCCCAGAAACATTGGGCAGGATCTGGAGCTTTGGGTCTGTGGTCTGACTTTGGGGAGAAATGGGCGGGGGCGGGGGGGGGGGGGGGGGGGCGAGGGCGAGATCAGTCACCTGGCAGTGATTTTCTCCGAATCGGCCAATTAGTGGCCAAAGGACAGAGTCGCTATTCAATTAAAGATGGCGGGTGGACTCTGGAAGCTTGAGGGCCATCAGGACCAAGATTGTTATCCAGCTAACCTCCAGCTCCTGAAATATAAATAGTTCTGTTCTGTGCTAGATCTGATTGGCTTCTGTCAATATCTGTTGCTGAAATTGAACCATATATAGGGCTGGATTGTCCGATTAGCAGACAAAAATGCTGACACTAGCGTGGGAACAGTGGCGTTTTATGCCAGAAAAAAACGGCGCAACAGCTGCACCGATCCTCTGCCCAGTGGAGGGCCAGCAGCCACACAGCATCAAGCCCCAGGATTTACCTGCGGATACGGCCGGAGAATTGCCGGGTCCATAGCCGCACATGCGCATGGCGGCAGCCTGCAACATGGACCTGGCCCGCCACATATTGTCCCCCAGTAACCCTCCTCACCAGCCCCACCAGTGCCCCCGCCAAAGCCCCCCCTGCCCGCGGAACGTCCTTCCCCCCCCCCCCCCCCCCCCCCCCGACTGCCGGCGCTGGACTCAGCCCACAGCTGCCACATGGGGTCCACGATTTCGGCACAAACAGGGAATCGCCGGCCGATCACCGAACACTATTTCGGCGACCAGAGAATCCCATCCATGGTCTTGTGTATAAGAAGAAAAGGATTTAAGTTGATTCCTTATAAATAAATGAGGGCCAATAGAAGGACCCTTGGCTCAGAAGGAGCAGCTACCTACAGTTCAGGTATGAGAGAGAGAGAGAGTGTGCGTCTCCAACTTGGGAGCTCTCTCTGTAACTTTTAAAAGATTTTAATTATAATGTAACTTCAGCAGCCAGCCCGCCATTATGGAGGAGCAACCCTTCCACCGATTGGTCCGTGGCCAGTAAGGTGGGGAAGAGAGTCAAAGCCTGCCCGGAGCTCTATCCCCCCCCCCCCCCCCGGCCTGCTGCAGGTGACCGAGTTCCCCACCCACACTCACCGGGGGGGGGGGGCATAGCCCAAGCTGGCCTCTGAAAATAGATTTAATCCATCAGCAGCTTCCCTTCCACACCTGATGTGACCATCAATTTACTCGAGACATGATAGGAAGTAAACTGTGGTTTTAATAGACTTACAACTGAGCCTGCCTGCGACCAGAAGAACTGAGGGCAGACTCACAAGGCTGCAGCACTTTATACTTCCGGTAGTGGGAGGGGCCATGGGTGGAGCCATGGGCGGAGCCGAGGGTGGAGCCCTGTACAAGCTCCTCACCTCCCCCTGTGGGCAGAGCCGCGCAACGGCTCACAGACAGAGCCCACAAGCACACAATGCTATACAGTGTGAACGCAATACTATACAGTGTGGATTACATGATGTACATTCACCACAACCCCCTCATCCCATATCCAGGAAAATGGCCCGGGGGAGGGTGGGTGAGGGGGTACCAGAAAACCGGCAAGCTGGCCAGCAGGTATTTTGCACCTCCTGCCCCCATCCGGCACCCAATCCGCGGGCAAAAATCCAGCCCCTCGTTGCTTTAAGGGTAATGGTGACATTTTCTCCCCAGCGTTTGTAAGGCTGTATTTACAAATATTTCCAAGCCAATATCTTCAAGTGCAGTCCTCACCCGCTAGTTGACATTAAAGTTAGCGCAGAAGTTTTCTTTGGCGAATAGATCACAGCCATTGATTGATGTAGCAGTTCAAGTGTCAAAGGCAACTGCTCCAAGACCCAGTCTTGACAAGTTACAGAAAGCAAGCTGGCAATGAAATAGCAATCAATATCATTTTCTCCTGCTGACTGCTCGCCTCATGCTAAACAAGAACGAATCCCATTTTGTGTTATATACTGCAGGTCCATACATGTGCCTGAAAAGGTGTCTGCTAACTGCTCACAGCTTATCTTTCACACTTTGTGACACTTAATGGAACAAAAAAAACATTACTAGGTATCCTGTCTGTTGGACAATATCACGTTATTGCACAATTATATTTTTTTTAATTTGCACCGTATACAAAAAAGTACTTTACAAATGTTTCCAGTGGTCAATTAAAATGCAGCCTTTAATTCATCTGTGGAAAATCTGGGTAATTTCCAGTGTATCAATCTGTAGATACCACGTGTAACATGTCACAGTAAGCGTATGCTTGACTCTAACAGCTCCTTACTGCAATTGCATAAACAGAAAAATAGGTAAATGCTGCAGATTATTCATTTAAACAAGCGGGAGGGGGAAAAAAAGCTATTTACACAAGCTAACTATGGAGGTGGCTCTCGCGACCCTCTGCTAATACATACTTCTCGGAAATTTCAGCTCCCAATTTACAACGTGTACACAAAGGGCCAGTTGAAACTTGTATGATGATCCAATTTGCCATAGCTCATGTTTTTTTAGTCTCTATGAAACTGCTGTGCAAGCGCAGCGGGAGGATCTCAGTCCCATCCCACAAGTCAATCAAGAGGCTTTCATTTCCTCCTGGACAGAAACGCCAGGCAGTTCTGAGCATCTAATTATCATTCAAAAATACACTCGCCATGATCACAGGGAGCACCCTGTCCACATCATTCTGAAGCGTCATACTAATTATGCATTATATATTTTCTTTTTTAAGAAATCACAAAAGAAAGCGGGCTGAAGATAGATTTGATAAGAGGATAAGTGATATTTTAGCCGGTCTATTCATTCCAACGTGACTCTTCCCACAGATGCAAGGCACAAATCTCTAATTGCCAGGGAATCCCTCAAAAAAATTGCTAATGATCAGTGAGTTTCTCATTAGGAAATGTTTAATCCATGCTTAACTCATCAGTTGTTCAGTAATGCATTTGGCCATGGGAGTCTTTTGCCCAACAGTGGTTCAGTAAACAGGCAGTTCAGAGGCCCATGTAGCCTTCTGCAGGAAAAGTAAGCAGTGGATTGATTGAATTGATCGGCCTAGCGCAGTATCCCAATGAAATTCCAGTGCAAACACCTGTGCCTTATCCCAAGAAACATTATTTCCATACAAATACTTACTTGGCACATTGTTAAAGGAACGTTGGGTTAGAATAATAAATCCCAGCTTCATTGACCGAAACACAGTCCCAGCGGCCTTGTTTATTGTGAAAGGATTAACTAATCCCTCAGTTTTGCTTGAATGAAATGATCTGATCAGTACATTTTCTCATCCATTACAGAGTTCTAATTGCTATACTTTAAAAAAAAAAGACTGCTGGAAGCCAAGGTTGCAGCGTTACTCTGTTTTACTTCAGTGTTAAAGAGGGTAGGGTGCATCTCCACGGAGCACAAGTCTCGTGTTACAATTAGCTTACACTTCCGTAATTAATAAAAGGAAACTGTAACCTCACTCAATAACCACATTGGTTCAATTACAACATCAGGAGCAAGGGCACTAGTTTACAATCTATGTGACAAAGGACGTTGTTTAATTTAATTTATTTATTTGTACATAGGTTAATAATGATAATCTTTATTGTCACAAGTAGGCTTACATCAACGCAGCAATGAAGTTACTGTGAAAAGCCCCTAGTCGCCACATTCCGGCGCCTGTTCGGGTACACAGAGGGAGAATTCAGAATGTCCAATTCACCTAACAAGCACGTCTTTCGGGACTTGTGGGTGGGAAACCGGAGCACCCGGAGGAAACCCACACAGACACGGGGAGAACGCACAAACTCCGCATTGATAGTGACCCAAGCTGGGAATCGAACCTGGGACCCTGACGCTGTGAAGCAACAGTGCTAACCACTGTGCTACCATATACTTAAGTGGTAAAACGTAGTCTTAAGTGGTCATCTGTTTTTTTGGGGGGAATTTTAGGCCAATTGGAAACTAAAATTGGAAGAATAAAAATTAAACTCGTGTTCTGCACTAAAAGTGTACACAAATCAGAATTTATCATCCGCATACATTTGATTTTTAAGCCTTCAACTATGTCAAAAAGGCAATAACTCTACATATCATTATAAAATTGTTTTATGATCATGAACATAAACCTGAGTCACTAGCCTGATCAGGCTTCAATATTCAAATATCAGTTGTACAATATTTCCTTGTCGAGAAATGTAAACATTGTTTGAGATTTGGGAACGCCTGTCTTTCTCGGCAGACATCAAGCATTCACAGGTTATGAAAGGAGTGGGTTATGTGTGGAACAAAACTGCCGTCCCATCCCTCCAATATCGGAAAGAATAATCCTGGTGTCAGAATATTCTTCTGTTTACTTTCCACTGAGCAATTTGAGTGGAAATCTGGGCTTCGGTTGACTTTCAGTCAGACTTTCATTATCTGTCCACGTTAACCTCGTATGATTTGTTTTTGCTGCTCACTCTGGCTAATCTGCCACTTTTAAAAATATTTTTGAGGGCAAATGTATGAACGTGGAAGATTTTCGCCGCAGGAAGATTCTCATACCTACCAAAAAGTACATTCAATTCATGTATCCAATAGATCCGAGAATGTAGCAGTTCCTTTTCGTCATCTAATTGTTTCCATGTTTTCAGCCACTCAAACATCAAGTTTAAAATGTGCAACTTTGACTGAGTAATAACGCGGAGGTAGATGAGTAACAATGTCATATTGCAACGGCTCTATTTTAAAACTACTTGCATGTTTCAAACATCACTATCTAAGGAATTTTAGGGGAAATCGTCAGTAAAGATGATTCTGTTAGGAATTGTCTCCAGAATAGATTGACACCCCAAGCACAATGACATTAGGTGATGCTCCAAATATCACCTGAAGATGCCTTCAAACTGATAATAACAATCGCCCATGACTGCCTCAGAGTGGGAATCTCTGGCGGATTGCCACGCTCAACAGACTTACCTTTACTTGGATTCGAAAGACTTTGGGCGGAATTCACCGTTGCCCGACCCTGAGATCATAATCGGCAATCGGGATCACTTCCGGTTGCGGCTATGCGGAGCTAAGCCGCACGTTCGGCAGCTCCCGCTTTAAAAGGACTTGTGGGCTCTTTTAAGGGCCCCAAACGGCACTGATTCGACGATTCCCGGTGGATAAAGGGGTCTGGAGCAAAACCCCCCGGGATTTATGGTTCGGACTCGAAATGGGGCGAGGAGAAAAATGGCAGCAGCTCCCCTGGAAAAGCGGGGGAAGGTGGACAAAATGGCGGCTGGTGGAGCCCCTGAGGAGTGGAGGCAGTGGGCTGAGAAGCAGCAGGCGGCCCTTCTGCGCTATTTCACGGAGCTGAAAGGGGAGTTGTTGGAATCCCTGAAGGTGACGACGAGTAAGCTACTGGAGACCCAGACAACCCAGGGTGCAGCGATACTCGAGTTGCAGCAGCAGGCCTCTGAGCGCGAGGAGGAGGTTTCGGCCCTCGTGGGGAAGGTGGAGATACACGAGGTGCTCCATAAAAAGTGGCAAGATCGGTTCGAGGAGATGGAGCTTCAGTCACGGAGGAAGAACCTGCGGATCCTGGGCCTCGAGGAGCGGCTGGAGGGGTCGGACCTGCCGGCCTATGTGGCCGTGATGTTGAACTCGGGATGGGGGCAGGATCCTTCCATCTGCCCCTAGAGCTGGAGGGGGCCCGTAGAGTGCTGGCCAGGCGGCCTAAGGCGAATGAACCCCCGCGGGCGGTGCTGGTGCGGTTCCATCGGTTCAGTGACCGGGAGTGTGTTCTCCGATGGGCCAAGAAGGTGAGGAGCAGTAAGTGGGAGAATTCGGTAGTGCGTATCTACCAGGACTGGAGTGCGGAGGTGGCCAAGCGGAGAGACGGGTTCAACCGGACGAAGGCGGTGCTCCATGGAAAGCAGGTGAAGTTCGGCATGCTGCCGCCTGCGTGCCTGTGGGTCACCTACAAGGACCGGCATCACTACTTTGAGTCCCCGGAGGAAGCGTGAGCCTTTGTGCAGGCTGAAAAGCTGGACTCAAACTAGAGATTGGGGCTGTGGGAGTCTTTCTATTCTATTCATGTATCATTGTTTATGCTGGGGGGGGATACCGGGTTGCTGCTGGATTGGCCAGGGAGGAGTTCGGGGGGGTCGGGGTGAGGTTCTATCGCCGTGGGAAATGGGTCGAAGGGTTGATGGCCAGGGGCGAGCAGTCGATGGGTTATGGCTAGTCGACGGGGGAGGGGGGCGGCATGCCCCCTGATCCGGCTGATTACGTGGAACGTGAGGGGGTTGAATGGGCCGGTTAAGCGGGCCCGGGTGTTTTCGCATCTGAAGGGGCTGAAGGCGGACGTGGCCATGCTCCAGGAGACCCACCTGAAGGTGGCGAACCAGGTCCGTCTGAGGAAGGGGTGGGTGGGGCAGGTTTTCCACTCAGGGCTCGACTCGAAGAACCGGGGGGTGGCGATCCTGGTGGGGAAGAGGGTGGCGTTTGAGGCATCTGAGGTTGTGGCTGATAGTGGCGGCAGATATGTGATGGTGAGCGGTAAGCTGCAGGGGGGGAGGGTGGTGTTGGTTAATGTGTACGCCCCAAATTGGGATGATGCTGGTTTCATGAGGCGTATGTTGGGCAGCATTCCTGGCCTGGAGGTGGGGGGCTTGATCATGGGGGGGGGGGGGGGGACTTCAATACGGTGCTGGATCCCCTACTGGATCATTCTAGTTCAAGGACAGGCAGGAGGCCAGCGGCAGTCAAGGTATTGAGGGGGTTTATGGACCAGATGGGAGAAGTGGACCCCTGGAGGTTCAGGTGACCGAGGGCTCGGGAGTACTCCTTTTTCTCCCATGTGCACAGGGTTTATTCCCGCATTGATCTCTTTGTTTTGAGCAGGGGACTGGTCCCGAGGGTGGAGGAGGCCGAATATTCGGCTATCGCGATTTCGGACCATGCTCCGCATTGGGTGGATCTGGAGATGGGGGAGGCGCGGGACCAGCGATCGTTTTGGCATCTGGACGTGGGGTTGTTGGCTGATGAGGTGTGCCGGAGGGTTCGGGGATGTATCGAGAGGTACCTCGAGGTCAATGATACTGGGGAGGTCCAGGTGGGGATGGCGTGGGAGGCTCTGAAGGCAGTGATTAGGGGGGAGCTGATCTCCATCCGAGCCCATAGGGAGAGGGGGAGAGAAGGGAGAGGGAGAGACTGGTGGAGGAACTGTTGAGTGTGGATAGGAGGTACGCGGAGGCCCCAGAGGAGGGATTGCTGGGGGAACGGCGTAGCTTGCAGACCAAGTTTGATTTATTGACCACCAGAAAGGCGGAGACACAGTGGAGGAAGGCGCAGGGAGCGGTCTATGAGTATGGAGAGAAGGCGAGCAGGATGCTGGCGCACCAGCTGCGTAAGCGGGACGCGGCTAGAGAGATTGGTGGAGTGAAGGATAGAGATGGGAATGTGGTGCGGCAGGGGGCAGAGGTCAATGGGGTCTTTAGGGACTTCTACAGGGAACTGTACCGGTCGGAGCCGCCGGCGGTGAGAGGGGGAATGGAGAATTTTTTGGACAGGCTCCGATTTCCAAGGGTGCAGGAGGAGCAGGTGGAGGGACTGGGGGCGCCGATCGAGTTGGAGGAGCTGGTCAGTGGGATTGGCCACATGCAGTCGGGGAAGGCGCCGGGAACGGATGAGTTCCCGGTTGAATTTTAGAAGAAATATGCGGACCTGCTGGGCCCCGTTGGTCAGGACCTTTAACGAGGCATGGGAGGGGGGTGTTCTGCCCACTACGATGTCTCGGGCACTAATCTCCCTGATCCTGAAGCGTGATAAGGACCCCTTGCAGTGCGGTTCATACAGGCCGATTTCACTGCTGAATGTAGACGCCAAGTTGCTGGCGAAGATCTTGGCCATTAGAATAGAGGACTGTGTGCCGGGGGTGATACATGAAGATCAGATGGGTTTTGTGAAGGGGGGGCAGCTGAACACTAACGTGCGAAGGCTGCTAAATGTGATAATGATGCCGGCAGCAGAAGGAGAGGCGGAGATTGTGGTGGCATTAGATGCGGAGAAGGCCTTTGACAGGGTTGAGTGGGGGTACTTGTGGGAGGTGTTGGAGAGGTTCGGGTTTGGGGTGGGGTTTATTAAATGGGTGAGGTTGCTGTACGAGGCCCGATGGCGAGTGTAGCGACAAATGGGAGGAGATCCGAGTACTTCAGGCTCCACCGTGGGACGAGGCAGGGGTGCCCCCTGTCCCCCTTGCTTTTTGCGCTGGCAATAGAGCCTTTTGCCATGGCTCTCAGGGAGTCGAGGGGGTGGAAGGGTTTGGTGCGAGGTGGGGAGGAGCACCGAGTGTCGCTGTATGCAGACGACTTGCTGCTGTATGTAGCAGACCCGGTGGGGGGAATGCCGGAGGTGATGGAGATTCTTGCTGAGTTCGGGAGTTTCTCGGGATATAAATTGAACCTGGGCAAGAGTGAGCTGTTTGTCGTATACCCAGGAGATCAGGAGGAGGGGATTGGTAGGCTCCCGCTAAAGAGGGCAGTGAGGAGTTTTAGGTACCTGGGGGTTCAGGTGGCTAGGAGCTGGGGGACTCTGCACAAGCTCAATTTTACTAGGTTGGTGGAGCAGATGGAGGAGGAATTTAAAAGGTGGGACATGCTGCCGTTGTCGTTGGCATGTAGAGTACAGTCCGTTAAAATGACGGTGCTCCCTAGGTTTTTGTTTTTGTTTCAGTGCCTCCACATTTTCGTTCCAAGGGCCTTTTTTCGGAGAGTGAACAGCAGCATTCTGGGATATGTTTGGGCGCATGGGACTCCGAGGGTAAGGAGGGTCTTTTTGGAGCAGGGCAGGGATAGAGGGGGGCTGGCGCTGCCCAGCCTCTCTGGGTACTATTGGGCGGCTAATGCCTCGATGGTACGCAAGTGGGTAATGGAGGGGGAAGGGGCAGCATGGAACATGATGGAGATGGCGTCCTGTGGAGGCACGAGCCCGAAGGCACTGGTAACGGCTCCGTTGCCGCTCCCTCCAACGAGGTACACCACGAGCCCGGTGGTGGCGGGCACCCTCAAAATTTGGGGGCAGTGGAGGCAACACAGGGGGGAAGTGGGGGGCTCGGTGGAGGCCCCGCAGCGGGGAAACCACCAGTTTGTCCCAGGGAACATGGATGGCGGGTTCCTGAGGTGGCACAGGGCGGGCATCAGGAAGTTAGGAGACCTGTTTATTGACGGGAGGTTCGCGAGCCTTAGTGAACTGGAGGAGAAGTTTGAGCTCCCCCCCGGGAATATGTTCAGGTACCTTCAGGTCAAGGTGTTTGCTAGGCGACAGGTGGAGGGGTTCCCTTTGCTGCCCGCGCAGGGGGTAAGAGATAGGGTGCTTTCGGGGGTGTGGGTCGGGGATGGGAAGGTGTCTGACATCTACCAGGTGATGCAAGAGGTGGAGGAGGCGTCGGTAGAGGAGCTGAAGGCTAAGTGGGAGGTGGTGCTGGGGGAGCAGATTGAGGAGGGGACATGGGCGGACGCCCTGGAGAGGGTGAACTCCTCCTCTTCATGTGCGAGGCTTAGTTTCATCCAGTTCAAGGTGCTGCACCGGGCCCACATGTCCGGATCTAGGATGAGTAGGTTCTTTGGGGGTGAGGACAGGTGCGTCAGGTGTTCGGGGAGTCCAGCGAACCATGCCCATATATTCTGGGCATGCCCGGCACTGGAGGAAGGGGGTGGCGGGGATGGTGTCGAGGGTGGTGGGATCCAGGGTCAAGCCAGGCTGGGGACTCGCGATATTTTGGGTTGGGCTGGAGCCGGGATTGCAGGAGGCGAAAGAGGCCGATGTCTTGGCCGTTGCGTCCCTAGTAGCCCGGCGGAGGATCTTGCTGCAGGGGAAAGATGCGAGACCTCCGAGTGTGGAGACCTGGATTAATGACATGGCGGGATTCATTAAGTTGGAGAGCGTTAAGTTCGCCCTGAGGGGGTCGGTACAAGGGTTCTTTAGGAGGTAGCAGCCTTTCCTCGACTCTCTGGCTCAATGATAGGGAACTAGGTCAGCAGCAGTAGCAACCCAGAGGGGAGGGGGGAAAGGGGGGGGGGGAGTTTAGGGGGATAGTGTTTAAGTTAATTTGCTTATTGTTAATTTACTCTGTTGTTTATTGGGGTTGGGGGGTGGGGGGAGTGGGGGAGTTTGTTATATACGTTGTTACGGGTGCCGGGGGGTGTTTATTATTATTATTGTTATTATTGTTTTGTTGATATATATTTTTTTTAAAATTCCAGTAAAAAATTATTTTTTTTAAATAAATAAACGGCAATCAGGTGGAGAAGCCTTTCCGCGCCCAAATCGGGGGCGCCGCCAGTGTTTTAACCTCTGCCCCTTCCAAAATGGCGTCATCGCGGTGCATGCCACACGCCGTTGGAACGGCGTTAGCGCATCACCTGAAGGCCCTCCCCCGATGCTCTGCCCCCGATGGGCTGAGTTCTCAACCACGTGGTTGACATGTGGTCTCAGCGGACGGGAACTCGGTGTGACGGCAGCGAACTGTGTCCAGTGCCACCACTCGGCCGGGAGCCATGCAGCTGGCCGGGGGGGGGAGCTTCCATGAGGACTGGGGGGACTGGTGGGGGGTGCCCAGGGGGTGGCCAAGGAGGTAGTATTTTACAGGTTGGGTCCGCGACCGCTAAAGGTTGTTGCCGTGCGCATGCGCGACCACGGAACCAGCCATTCTCCAGCCTTTTTTGGCGTGGGTGCCGGGGCTTTTACCCGGGGTGGCTGCTGACCCCTCACCGGTCCCAGGATTGGGGAGCTGGAGATCCGGAAAACTTCACATTTCCATTTAACTGGTTGCTGAACTCATGCATTTAGAAATGAGTCTCAGAGATCCAGATTTACATTTTCAATTGGGAGGCATGGCAAACACGCAGTGTGTGTGGGACACATCGAGGTTCAGCTATTGTGAACAAAAAGGGGGAGCCATGGATGCAAATGGGTACAGTGGCAAACATATTTAAATAGCGGAGAATAATTCTCAACCAGAGTTACCAGTGGTGACGTTGAGTTGGCGGGCATTTGTGAGCTGCGAGTTGGAGGACTCTGGAGGAAGTATCATTTGGGAATCATGGAATTTACAGTGCAGAAGGAGGCCATTCCGCCCATCAAGCCTGCAACAGCCTTTGGAAAGAGCACTCCATTTAAGCCCACCTCTACCCCATCCCCGTAACCCAGTAACTCCACCTAACCTTTTTCGAACACTAAGGGCAATTTATCATGGCCAATCCACCTAACCTGCACGTCTTTAGACTATGGGAGGAAACCGGAGCAGCCGAAGGAAACCCATGCAGACACGGGGAGGACGTGCAGACACCGCACACACAGTGACCCAAGCCGGGAATCGAACCTGGGACCCTGGAGCTGTGAAGCGACAGTGCTATGTGCCGCCCTGATCACAGATTAATGAATGAGTGCCAGCAACAGGAGGTGAGATGGGAACAGGGTACTCCGGCATTGAACAGCAGATTCATCCTCCTACTCATGAGGGGTCAAGGAAGCACAGAGAGAGGTTGGAAGGATCAAAGGCATGACCCTAAACATTAGGTTTGCCACTCAAGACTCATCTAACTACAAATGACAGAGCCACAGTGCCATTTGAGCCTGAACCTGTTCAGGTAGTCAGTGTCAGACACTCCCTGGCATACAGTGATTTGATGCCTTGAGGCCACTGTTGTTTCCCCATCCTAAAGCCATCAGGGTCACTGAGGCCCTGAATGTTTAGTGCATCCACTGCATTCCAGAGATCAGCTACTGACCTGGGTGGCATGTCAAGTGTTGACAGGCAAGTGCATTCGGAGCTAACAGATGCCCTATTCTGAAGGGTAGGGGAATATATCCATTTTGAGACATATAGGCCAATGTAGGCAGAGAGGACATTTCGGTGCCATCAATGATTTCCCTCAAGCCCTGGAGGTCATGTAGCCACCAGGAGACCGACGGACCAGCCGGCCAGATTCACTCGCTGAGTGTCCAGCTGATCTGTGACCATACAGCATGTATCTTGTCGGTGTGCCGTCCTCCTGGACAGCTGTCATGATTCCTTCATCCTGCCAGAGTCCTAGGTGTCGCACCTCCTCAACGACCAGGGTCTAGGCATGCCTACTGGATAAGATGATGTGGCTCCTGAAGTCCATCCAAAACCCAGACACGGATTCAGAGGCTCTGCAGCTAGAGCCACCTGCCAACGTGACCTGCATTGAACAGACCATTGACATCTTGAAGCTGTGCTGCCACTGCTTTATCCAGTCAGGTAGTCCCCTCCAGTACGAACCACTCAGAGTGTCTCATATTGTGATTGTTTTCTGTAGGCTGCACAAAATGACAGTTCAAAGTGGTCTGGTACTGGATCAAGAGAAGGACCAGGAACACCACTTGAAAGAGGAACAGGAGGATGAAAGGGGGAGTTCCAGAGGTGTCTGCTGCCCAGACATTGAAAGAAAACTGACAAGATCATTCCTGGCCTCATGGTGATCCACAGCCTGGAACGTGCACAGGGGCCCCAGTAATTCAGCAACATTACACTTGGATTGGATTGGATTGGTTTGAATTGGATTGGTTTGGATTGGATTGGATTTGTTTATTGTCCCGTGTACCGAGGTACAGTGAAAAGTATTTTTCTGCGAGCAGCTCAACAGATCATTAAGTACATGGGAAGAAAAGGGAAGAAAAGAAAATACGAGTATTAGTTAAGTAAAAAATGGATCTGTTGGGGAGGGCTCGCTGAGAGTCGGCTGGTTCTGGCGCCATCTTGGGATTTCACTTGAGTGTTGTGATGAGTGTAGAAAACTTTTATATAGATTGTATTATAAATACGTATATTTTTAATTTTTTTTAATTTAGAGTACCCAATTAGTTTTTCCAATTAAGGGACAATTTAGCGCGGCCAATCCACCTAGCCTGCACATCTTTTGGGTAGTGGGGGTGAAACCCACGCAGACACGGGGAGAATGTGCAAACTCCTCACGGACAGTGACCCAGGGCCGGGATTCGAACCCAGGTCCTCAGCGCCGTAGGCAGCAATGCTAACCACTGTGCCACCGTGCTGCCCTATAAATACATATATAATAATAATCTTTATTGTTATAAGTAGGCTTATATTAACACTGCAATGGAGTTACTGTGAAAAGCCCCTAGTCGCCACATTCCGGCACCTGTTCGGGTACACGGAGGGAGAATTCAGAATTCTCAGCTGGTACGCGAATTGAACCCGTGCTGCTGGCCTTGTGCTGCATCACAAACCAGCTGTCTAGCCCACTGAGCTAAACCAGCCACATATGCTGCAGTAATATTTGTTTTAATCCTGCCTTAACACACAGGCCGCCGGTGAATCTTCAAAAGATGCAATTAAGATGTTGTAAAAGCGAGAATCATTCATTCCAACCATGTAGTTATTTACAAACAATACCTAATGATACTTTGTCATGGTTTTTGGAGATTCCCTGGAGAGTAAATAATTTGAGACGTCGAGCAAAGATGGCTACTCACCTCCTCGGATCCCCATAGCAGCCTTTCCATTAGCTTCACGTTTTTTAAAAAACTCTGTTAATCGGCACCTGCATGACCACTTGCTCAGGAAGCTATTAGATAGGGTGTTGTTCCCGTTAATTGTATGGAGATTTTAAGAGGTGATTATTGTTTTTTGTCAAGCCTCCAGGGAATCTCCAGAAACCATGACAAAGTATCATTAGATATCTTTTGTAAATAACTACATGTTGGAATGAATGATTCTCACTTTTGCGACATCTTAATCGCATCTTTTGCAGATCCTGAAATCTCTAACCTGAGCAGGCCAGTTGCATAGAAACATAGAAAATAGGAGCAGCAGGAGGAGGCCATTTGACCATTCAAACCTGCTCCACCATTCATTATGATCATCCAACTCAATAATCTAATCCCACTTTCCCCCATTTCCTTTGACCCCCTTCGCCCTAAGTGCTATATCATTTTTTGAATTTTTCCAATTAAGGTGCAATTTAGCGTGGCCAATCCACCTAGCCTCCAGATCTTTGCGTTGTTGGGATGGGACCCACGCAAACACGGGGAGAATGTGCAAACTCCACACGGACAGTGACCCGGGGCCAGGATCGAACCTGGATCCTTGGCGTCGTGAGGCTGAAGTGCTAACCACTGTGCCATTGTGCTGCCCCCAAGTGCTATACCTAAGTACTTCTTGAAAATATACAGGGCGCGATTCTCTGCAACCACGCTGGGTGGGAGAATAGCGGGAGGTCCGCTCCCACACCTCCCGCTATTCTCCCACCCCCCCCAAAATGGCGTGTCCGGTTTCACGGCGGCCCGCGATTCTCCGGCTTGGATGGGCCGAACGGCCTGCCGTTCCCGACCTGTTCACGACGGCGGCAACCACACCTGATCACTGCCATCGTGAACATGGCGTGCCAGGTAAGTGTGGGGGTGTGGATCGGGGATCGAGCACCACGACCGTGCTCGGGAGGGGACGGGCCCGCAATTGGTGCCCACCGATCGTCGGGCCGGCGTCTCAAGGGGTCGCACTCTTTCCCCTCCGCCGCCCCACAAGATCAAGCTGCCACGTCTTGCGGGGCGGCTGAGGGGAAAGACGGCAACCACGCATGCACGGCTTTGAGCTGTCCAACCCGCGCATGCGCGGCTGACGTCATTAGGCGCCGCCGCCGCGTCATTCTTGGCGTGCTGGGCCTTGAAGCCAGGGAGAAGGCCTGGCGGCCGAGTTTCCCGGTACGGCCCACCTATCCCCCCGGGGAGGGGAGACTAGGGGGCCGGGAGAGGCTTCCGACGCCGTCGTGAACCTCTCCGGGTTTCACGACGGCGTCGGGCCTTGCAGAGAATTCCGTCCACAATGTTTTGGTCTCAACCAATTCCTATGGTAACAGATTCCACAGGCTGACCACTCTCTAGGTGAAGAAATTTCTCCTCATCGGTCTTAAATGGCCTACCCCGTATCTTCAGATAGTGAACCCTAGTTCTCAACACACCTACCATCGGGAACATCCTTCCTTCATCTACCTTGTCCTGCATCTACCTTGTGCAGTCCTGTTAGAATTTTATAGGTTTCTATGACATCCCTTCTCATTCTTCTGAATTCCAGCGAACATAATCCTAACTGATTCAATCCCGCTCCTCATATGTCAGTCCTGTTATCACAGCAATCAGTCTGGTAAACCTTCGCTGCATTCCCTTTACAGCAAGAACATCCTTCCTCAGATAAGGAGACCAAAACTGCACACAATACTCCAGGTGTGGCCTCACCAAGGCCCTGTATAATTACAGCAAGACATCCCTGCTTCTATACTCGAATCCTCTCGTAATGAAGGCCAGCATACCATTTGCTTTCTTTACAGCCGGCTGCACCCGCATGCTTACCTTCAGTGACTTGTGTACGAGGACACCCAGGACTCATTGCACGTTCCCCTCTCCTAATTTATGGCCATTCAGATCATAGTCTGCCTTCTCGTTTTTGCTAGCAAAGTGAATAACCTTGCATTTATCCAAATTATACTGCATCTGCCATTCATTTGCCCACTCACTTGTCCAAACGACACTGAAGGATCCCACATCGGCCACTTTGACTTCCTCAGCCCTCACATGCTGCACATGGCCACCGACTAGGACACAGCCAAAATCCACTCCGTGAATCCCTGCACCATCGTGGACAGTGAGCCACAGAAAGTCTCCCTCTTTCTGTGCATGTCAGCGTGCTGCTCCTGCATCCACTTAGGAGTGGTGCTGCTCGTGACTGACCAAGAGGGTGGCCACTCTCTCAATGGAGGAACTCGTGCGCTCAAATCCTCGAGCCATGATGAAGCACATGCACTGCCTGACCAGGCCTCTACAATGCCTCAGGAATCCCCAACATTCAGGAACTCATCCGCTTCTGATGCTCCAGAAAGGTCCTCCATGGTTACGGCACCAGAGGTTCAGTATCTTCAGCCAGTGGAACATGGCTGTGTCTGGGCTTTAGCCTCCGGTGGGGGCTGTCTACAGCTGACTGCTTCATTTCCTCCTCCTGCTCACTCTTAGTGCTACCCAACCAGTGCTCCCTGTTCTGCAGTTGACTGAGTCCTAGTTGAGGTGAGCATGCTCATTGATGGTGCAGAGGTAGGATATTGAGGTCAGAGTGCGGGCGTCTAGCCCTACACCATCTGGGCCATGACACTCTGCTCCCAATTCACCATAGACCCTGTGGGAAACACAAGAGGCTGACGACGAGATCTCAGGCAACTCATCAGGTTCTTCGGCACAACCAAACCCATAGAGTCGAGGAGCAACAGCACACATTAAACAGGAGTTTCCCCCATGCCTTTCACCCGAAGGTGGAGCTATCAAATCACCCAGCTCTTCACAGCCCTCACTGCCTTCGGCCTGACTCCTTAGCAGCATCACAATTTCCAGCACTATCTCCTTTACTGAGGTCACAGTGTGGGCGTCTAGCGCACCACCAACCATCTGATGCATTTGCTGGGAGTGGTGAGCTCACTTTTCCAGCAGGAAGGGGAGCAAATGACATACGAGAGGTCTGACCTCACTCATTTCTTCCAACATCACACTGATAGGAGCCATTGTATTCCTCAGTGATGTGCCCTGCTCAATAGCCTTCTACATGTGAGAATTACTCACATCTCAGTGATGCAACTGGCCACTTTCTCTGACAATGTGACAGGGAACTTCAATCTACTCAGCTTGCATATACACTGCTGCATACAGAGTGAGAACCCTGGTACCTGGCTGTCATTTGCCATTCACTTTTCTCGTCTTCCGACACTGGACCCACATCCTTCTGGCCACTGCTGGGCCAGTGACTTCCATGCTCGCCTCCATCCAGGCTCGCTTCATGACTCTAGGCATCTTTCTTCTCCCAAACATCGGGAACAGGATCTCCCTCCTGTCGGCCACTGCCTCGGTCAATGACACAAGCGAGGCACTGGATGACCTTGGTGCCATGCGTGGGTGCCTACTCATGCCAGCGGTGGCCCTCTGGGCAGCCCACTGCTGTATTGCCCTCAGTGAGCAGCGAAACGCAGTCACAGCTGCCATTTGCCTTTTCAAATGGGCTTCGGTCACCGGGTCCAACCCTTGGGCTCCTGGCGTCACTAATTGGGCATCGGACACACCCCCATCCAGTCAGTCGCTGTGCATCTGAAAATTGTGTTGTGCCACCAACGGTCAAGTGAGGACAGGTCAGGTCCAGGAAATGATCCAAGTGTCGGACTTCTGACCCCGAATTGAAAACTCAGCCCCAAACAGTTTCAAATTTTAAGGAGTGCAAGTGTAAAAGTCGCACTTTCAACAGACCTCTGAACCTTCAAATCACTCCTGGCAATTAAAACCAAGCGGAGGGCTGATGGCCAGCACAGTACAGTTCTTTAGAATTTATTCCCCCAACAATAGGATGTTCTGAGGTCGAGCAATGATCCAATAACATTACAGTATTTGAATCGGAATTAGTCATGCGGTGGAAGGGTGGAATTGATGCTCCTACTATGTAATGTCCACTGGGAACACTAGCATAGGGATTATGTTACTGGAACAAGAATCCAGATACCCAGACGTCAGTTCAAATCCCACCAAGAAAGCTGTGGGAATTTAAACTCAGTGTAATGGGCCAGGGCTTAGAAACTCCAAAGTGTATTATGAAGCTCATCTGACCTCTAACCTTTGTGTTGAATTTGGCTATGATGGGCACAAGAGCAATCACTTTGGGGCAGCAGGGTAGCACAGTGGTTAGCACGGTTGCTTCACAGCTCCAGGGTCCCAGGTTCAATTCCCGGCTTGGGTCACTATCTGTGCGGAGTCTGCAAGTTCTTCCCGTGTGTGCGTGGGTTTCCTCCAGGTGCTCCGGTTTCCTCCCACAGTCCACAGATGTGCGGGTTAGATGGATTGGCCATGCTAAATTGCCCTTAGTGTCCAAAAAAAGGTTAAGTGGGGGTTGCTGGGTTGCGGGGATAGGGTAGAAACCTGGGCTTGAGTGGGTTGCTCTTTGTAAAGGCCGGAGCAGACTCGATGGGCCGAATGGCCTCCTTCTGCACTGTAAATTCTATAATTCTATGACATCAGGTGTGATTCATCAGACTTCCTGGGCGCTTTAATCAAAACAAAGTTTATTCTAAGAATGTAGTTAACATATATAAAACACTTAGCAAGAATTTGTTATCAAATACAAACATAAAAAAATCACACAACTGCTACAGTAATCTATGTATATAACGCTTAATGAATCCCCCCTAACTGTTCCAATTCAATCCAAAATCCAGTAAAACTAAGGTCGTGGCCGGCACACTGTAATCTCACTTGAATGGGACTGGTCCTTTCCCTGAGATTCTGGTCCAGTTTCCAACCAGCAGATTCAAAACTCCTTCCAGAAATCAACTCTAGCTTTAAGGTTACCAAGGCAGTTTGCCACACCCAATGTGCTTTCAGTTCACTGGAACAGCTTTAAAATAAAACAGAGAAAGCAGGGAAACTTTCAGCAGCTTAACACAGGGCTTCGTCTTCTACAGTCCAAATGAACAAACCCGAAAATAAAGCCAAAACACTAAACCCCCTCTCACCTGACAGCCACAGCCCAGCTCCACCCACAAATGACATAATTGAAGCCATGCCACAAGTCATGTGGTCAAACAAAACCTTTCTCAAAGGGACACTCAGTTAATCAATAAATCTAGAATACAAAAGTTGATATTGGTTATGTTGAAAAGTTAATACACGTTCTCCCCGTGTCTGCGTGGGTTTCCTCCAGTTTCCTTCCACAGTCCAAAGACGTGCAGGTTAGGTGGATTGGCCATGATAAATTGCCCTTAGAGACCAAAACAAAGGTTAGGAGGGGTTATTGGGTTATGGGGATAGGGTGGAGGTGAGGGCTTAGGTGGGTCAGTGCAGACTCGATGGGCTGAATGGCCTCCTTCTGCACTGTATGTTCTATGTTCCTCAATGTCCTTCAGGGAAGGAAATCTACTGTTTTTACCCACTCTGGCCTGTACGTGACTCCTGACACACGGCAACCTAGTTCATTTTCCACTGCCCCCGGAGCTGGGGGAGCAAGATACCCAGAATAAAAGCAGCTGGACCACTCGGCATTTACCGAGACATCAGATTCAAATACAACAAAGGCCCTCCCAAACTAGTCAATCCTCATTAACATCCAAGGAGTAGTGCCAAAATTCGGAGAGCTGTCCAACAAGAGAGGTTATAGCCTGAAAAACACATACTCACAGAATCCTACCTTTAGCCAATGGTCCTCGATCGCCAGACTTGTGTATGCCCTGATCCACCACCAACATTTGATTTGATTTATTGTCATGTCTACCGAGATAGTGAAAAATATTGTTCTGCTGTACAGTTGAAACAGATAGTTCTATACATGAAAAAACATTGGACGTACGATGAATACACAATGCAAATACATAGACACAGACATCAGGTGAAGCATACAGGGTGCAGTACTGCTCAGTAGGAAAGATGTGTGGAGAGATCAGTCCATAAGAGGGTCATTCAGGAGCCTGGGGCTGTAACTGCATTGCAATTTACATAGAATTTACAGTGCAGAAAGAGGCCATTCGGCCCATTGAGTCTGCACCGGCTCTTGGAAAGAGCATCCTACCCAAGGTCAACACATCCATCCTATCCCCATAACCCAGTAACCCCACCAAACACTAAGGGCAATTTTGGACACTAAGGGCAATTTAGCACGGCCAATCCACCTAACCTACACATCTTTGGACTGTGGGAGGAAACCGGAGTACCCGGAGGAAACCCACGCACACACGGGGAGGATGTGTAGACTCCGCACAGACAGTGACCCAAGCCGGAATCGAACCTGGGACCCTGGAGCTGTGAAGCGATTGTGCTATCCACAATGCTACCGTGCTGCCCCTTGCAATGTAAGCCTACTTGTGACAATAAAGATTATTATTATTATGATAACAGCGGGGAAGAAGCTGTTTTTGAACCATTTAGTGCGTGTTCTCAGAATTGTGTACCTCCTGCCCGATGGTAGAGGTTGGAAGAGAGAAGGACAGGCCCAGCTCCTGACTTCATTGCAGCCTTGGTCTAAACATGGACAAAGAGCTGAACTCAAGAGGTGAGGTGAAAGTGATTGTCCTTGACATCATGACAACATTTGACTGCAGTGTGGCATCAAGGAGCCTGAGTAAAATTGAGGTCCATGGAAATCAAGGGGGGAAACACTCCACTGGTGAGAATCAAACTAACACAAAGGGAGATGGTTGTGGTTTTGGAGGTCAATCGTCTCAGTCCCAGGACGTCACTGCATGAGTTCCTCAGGGGAGTCTCCAAGGCCCAACCATCTTCAGCTGCTTCCTCAGTGACCTTCCTTCCACCATAAGGTCAGAAGTGGGGATGTTTGCGGATGATCACACAATGTTCAGCTCCGCTTACTACTCCTGACATACTGAAGCAGCCTCGTTTGAGCCACTGAAATGCCGGGCAGTGACCATCTCCAACAAGAGTGAGACATACCACTTCCCTTGACAACCAATGTTTTTTTTACAGCAACAACGTTTCCTGAGGTCACATCTTTAACACAAGTGACGTGCCAAGATGTATCATAGGAGCAATATTAAACTAATTTGTGGGGTGGTTTAGCTCAGTTGACTGGACGGCTGGTTTGTGATGCAAACAAGGCCAACAGCGGGGGTTCAATTCCCGTGCCGGCTGAGGTTATTCATGAAGGCCCCACCTTCTCAAGCTTATCCCTCGCCTGAGGTGTGGTGATCCTCAAGTTATATCACCACCAGTCAGCTCTCCGCATCAAAGGGGAGAACAGCTATGGTCATCTGGGAATATGATGACGTTGCTTATTAAACTAATCTAACATTGAGCCGCTTCAGGAATTATGACCAAACGCTTGATCAAAGAGGTAGGTTTTAAGGTGCGTCTTAAAGAAGCAGAGCAGAGAGATTTACGGATGGAATTCCAGAGCTTAGGGCTTTGGAAGCTGATGACATAACCTCCAATGTTGGAGCCCTTCAAATCGAGGGGTGGTCTCTAGGAGAGTTGTGAGGCCAGAGTGGGATACAGATCTAAGGAGATAATGGGGAGAATGTTTAAAATGAGGCATTATTTAACCAGGAGCTAGTGAGCACAGGGGTGATGGACAGAAGAGGTACAGATGATGTCAAGTTCACACAGGATAGAACGTGGGAGGCCATCCACCGGGATGGTAGCAAAGACACGCATGAGCAGCCAATTCGATGAGGCAGGTCATGGGGCAGAGTCATCATTGAATTTCAGACCATTGAGTTTCAGACCAACTACATAAATGTAGCTACAAGAGCTCAGAAGCTGGATATTCTGTGACGATCGACTCACCACTTGACTCTTCCAAAGCTTGTCGACCACCTACAAGGGACAAGCCAGCAGTGCAATAGAATACTCTCCACTTATCTGGATGAGTGCAGCTCCTACACTACTTAAGAGGCTCGACACCTTCCAGGACAAAATAGGTGATTGGCACCCCATCCACCACCTTTCACATTCACGCCTTCCGACATTAGCACACAGTGACAGCAGCATGAACCGAAGGCAAGATGCACTGATGCATAAAATTATGAGGGGCTTAGATAGAAGAGACAATAAGAAACATTTTCCCTAGTGGGGGTATCAATGGCCAGGGGGCATAGATTTAGGGTGAGGGGCAGGAGGTTTAGAGGAGATGTGAGGAAACACTTTTTCCACTGGGGGGGGGGGGGGGTCAGGAACTCACTGCCTGAAAAAGTGGGGGCGGCAGAGACCCTCATAACATGAGAAGTATTTAGAAGTGCACTTGCGATGCCAAGGCATACAAAGCTAAGTGCTGAAAAATGGGATTAGAATACATAGGTGATTGGTTTTGACCGGCGTAGACTCGATGGGCCGAAGGGCCTTTTCTATGCTGCAGACCTATACGATTCTAACTCATCCAGGCTCCTACAACAGCAGCTTCCAAACTCACTAGCTCTATCACCTCAAAGGACAAGGACAGCAGACACATGGGAACACCACCGCCAGTGAGTTTGCCGCCAAGCCACTTACCATCCTGACTTGGAAATATATCACTGTTCCTGCACTGTCAATGGACCAGTCCTGAAACATCCTCCCTAACAGCTCTACCTCCCTCTCTTCCTGCGCCACATGGACTACAGGGATTCAATAAAACAGCTTACTCCACCTCTCAAGGCGGGACTGTCATGTGAGGAGAGATTGACTAGGTTAGGATTGTTCTCGCTGGAGTTCAGAAGAATGAGGGGGGATCTCATAGAGACTTATAAAGTTCTAACAGGGCTAGACAGGGTAGATGCAGGGAAGATGTTCCCAATGATGAGTGTGTCCAGAACCAGGGATCACAGTCTGAGGATTCAGGGTAAACCATTTCGGACTGTGATGAGGTGACATTTCTTCACCCAAAGAGGGGTGAGCCTGTGGAATTCATTACCACAGGTATTAGTTGATGCTAAAACATTGAATATATTCAAGAGGTGGCTAAACAGAGCACTTGGGGAGAATGGGATCAAAGGCTGTGGGGAGAAAGCAGGATTAGGCTATTGAGTTGGATGATCAGCCATGATCGTGATGAATGGTGGAGCAGGCTCAAAGGGCCAAAAGGCCTCCTCCTGCTCCTATCTTCTATGTATCTATGTAGTTAGGAATGGACAATAAATGCTGGTCTTGGCGGCCCATGAACAAGTAAACATCTATTCCTTAATCAGCAATGCTTTTTCTCTCACTGGAAAGTGCCCTTCCTTGAATCTAGCTCTCATTCTATCCGCATCATCATTGGTGTGGGAAAATAGTGTGGGTGACAGTAAAGAACTTGCATTTATATAGCACCTTTCATGACCGCAGAAGATCCCAAAGCACTTAACAGCTCATGAAGTGTTGTCACTGTTATGTAAGAAACACTGCAGTCAATTTGTACACAGCAGGATCCCTCAAACAGCGATGAAATAACGACCGGATAATCTGATTCTCCTGATGTCGGGTTGAAGGATAAACCGAGAAAGCTCCCCTACTCTTCTCGTGCAGAAGGCCACATCTCTGACAATGCAGCACTCCCTCGGTACAGTACCTGTGTAGGATCTTGGTAGGGTATTGTGCTCTAGCTCAAAAACAGCAACTCTGTGCGGTGAGCAATATTATGTTTAACAAATAAGTAGGCACCTGTTTGTCGGGGTGGGGGGGAGTGAGGGGAACTGGGGAGGTACATATACATTTGGGTGCCGGGGAAACAATTACAGTAGTTATGTCCAATACAGAGAGGGCAATACAGGAATGGATCAGGTGTTGGTGTTGTTACTTGCTTCTCCCGGATGGTTTTCGCTGCTGTTGTCGTCGTGCATTCACCTACGCTTCGGCCGTTCGTCCAGTCTTTCGCTTGTATTTTCCTTGCTCTCTGTTACTGTATTTGCCAAGTTTGTTGTCGTTTCCCATGCTCTCCTTCCAGCTATCATTACCTCGCCTCTGATTACCTTACCCTTGCTCTCTGATTCCCCTCTATTATTCCCTGTCTCCTCCCTCTCCCCCCCCCCTCCCCCCTTCTGCCCCACTTCCTCCTTCCCCCTCCCCTTCTCCTGTGGTTTGCCTTTCTTTTCTCTTGTGTTTGCTGTCCCCCCCCCCCCCCCCCCCCCCGCCCCCACCGGTCTATCCCTCCCTCTCACGCCTTGGCTACTTTCCTCTGCTTCTTGGCTACCTGGCTATTCTTCTGCTTGTTCGTTGGCCACAAACAGGTCCCGGAACAATTGCATGAATGGCTCCCACGTTCTGTGGAAGCCGTCGTCTGACCCTCGGATGGCGAATTTGATTTTCTCCATTTGGAGAGATTCCGAGAGGTCGGACAGCCAGTCTGCAGCTCTGGGTGGTGCTGCTGACCGCCAGCCAAACAGGATTCTACGGTGGGCAATCAGGGAGGCAAAGGCAAGGGCGTCTGCCCTCCTCCCCAGGAATAGATCTGGCTGGTCTGAAACCCCGAAGACCACCACTTTCGGGCATGGCTCCACCCTCAACCCCACCACTTTGGACATGGCCTCGAAGAAGGCTGTCCAGTACTCCACAAGTCTGGGGAAAGACCAGAACATGTGGGCGTGGTTCGCTGGGCCTCCTTGGCACCGTTCACATCTGTCCTCCACCTCCGGGAAGAACCTACTCATTCGAGTTCTTGTTAAGTGGGCTCTATGTACCACTTTTAGTTGCGTCAGGCTGAGCCTTGCACACGTGGAGGTGGAGTTGACCCTATGCAGTGCTTCGCTCCAGAGTCCCCACCCTATTTCAATCCCAAGATCTTCCTCCCATTTCTTTCTTGTTGCGTCCAGTACGGTGTCGCCCCCTTCTACCAGTCGTTTATATATGTCGCTACAGTTCCCTTTATCTAGGATGCTTGCGTCCAGTAACTCTTCCAGTAATGTCTGTTGTGGCAGTTGTGGGTACGTCCTTGTCTCCTTCCGTGGGAAATTTTTGAGTTGCAGGTACCTTAGCTCGTTCCCCCTGGCTAGCTGGAATTTCTCTGTCAGTTTGTCCAGTGTTGCGATCCTGCCGTCCATATTTAGGTTCCTAACTGTCAGTGTCCCTCTGTCCTGTCCCCACTTTTTAAAAGTGGTGTCAGTCAGTGCTGGTGTGAACCTATGGCTGTTGCAGATGGGAGCTTTGTCCGACATTTTGGTCAGGCCAAATTGCTGTCGTAGTTGGTTCCAGGACTGGAGGGTGGCTATCACCACCGGGCTGGTGCGAGTATTTTTTGGGTGGGGTTGGGAGGCCTCCTCCACGTGCACCCACTCGGCTTCTGGCTCCTTGATCCATTTTGTATTGATTAACAAGCATCGATACAAGTGTCTGGCGATGGAGGATCTTTTAACCCGATCCTATTAAATATAAAGATATGTCACATGGTCAGTATAAAGGCAGGGTAATCACAGTGACACTTTAAAGGTTATGGTCTGGAACAGCTAAAACTAACACCCGCTTAAGATTGCAAGATTTGCACGAACAAAATGCTTTTAGGCTGGTTTTACCTTTAAAAATTCACAAGTAACATGTTACATGACAAATTCCTCACCCTGAGTTTCCTAAAATACAATTGCAGGTTTATGGAGAATTCAGTATCAATTCCTCACTCATGGCGCGAGCAATAAACCCGCTTTCTCTGGCGCAGGATTGCTAATTCCATCATCAGAAGGTTAAATCACAGGTCCAGCCAAGCGAAACAGATGTGAACTTAATGGTGGTGTTGTGAGACCACATTGGGCAAAGATTTTACTGTGCCCCCTCCTGGCCCACGTCAGCAGTGCATATCACAAAACTGTTGTCACTGTAATGGGGGTCCAATATGAACCAACACCGTCTGCAAGCCAGGAGTTGGCACAGAAGACTCCTGTAAACACCCTCTTAAGTGAGAAGGATGAAAGGCTTGTTCTCACTAAGGAGCGATTAGAAATTGAAGCCAATGGTCGATTTTCCCGCCTCTGATGGTGCAGGGGACAGACGTTCCAGTGAAAATTCAGAACATCGAAAATATTCTGTGAGGTGCTTTGTCTTTTCACAGTGCTGGGAGCCACATGAAAAGGTCACAAAAACATGGAAACAGAGGTGGGGCCTCTTTATCACCATGTTTCCAAATTGATTCCACCGAAAAACTGCGTCGTTATTTGCGCCTGTTTATAAAACACAAGTGCGTCTGTAACGCTGACCTCTTGACCTTGAGAAGATAAGTTTGAAAAATCTACCGCCCCCTAGTTTCTCGAATAATTGTGAACTTACATCGGAGCACCATAAAATCTCGGCAGTGCAGAAGGAGGCCATTCAGCCCATCGAGTCTTCACCGACCATCCGAAAGAGCACTCTACTGAGGCCCACTTCCCCCTCCCTATCCCCATAGTCCCACCTAACCTGAACATCCTTAAACACTAAGAGGCAATTTAGCATGGCCAATCCACCTAGCCGGCTCATCTTTGGACTGTGGGATATACATCCAGCCCAAGGAGGCCTGTCTTTGCACTTCCAACAACCAAGCTTCCAGATCTTGTCCATTACAGGGGGAGCGGGGAAATCTCCACTGGTTTGTGCGTGACTGGCACCTTCAATCTGTCTCATGGAACAAGATCAAGCAGCCTGCAACATTGGTGCAT
Organism: Scyliorhinus canicula; assembly: GCF_902713615.1. Taxonomy (NCBI): domain Eukaryota; kingdom Metazoa; phylum Chordata; class Chondrichthyes; order Carcharhiniformes; family Scyliorhinidae; genus Scyliorhinus; species Scyliorhinus canicula. The sequence continues at coordinate 19,560,551 of NC_052149.1, forward strand.
CATTGTACATCAGGGCAAAGTTGACTTTGCCACTTCCGAAGCCAAGTGACCAGTTTGGAGAAGGTGTGTCCCAATTGCCAAGAGTACAATTGTTCAATGCAACGCGTGTTGCTGAAGGTTTTCTTTAATCGGGGAGGGTTCCATTCCAGTAACATTCAGGTTGTATATAACTATCAAAATTATATTGTACGCCTGATGCTATTTCAAATATAATCCAGGCCAGTCAACAAACATACCATTATTTCATGGAATTTTCAGTGTAGCGGGCTGGATTGTAGAAAGCCCTCTCGAGCTAATAATAGCGAAAACAAGGGGAGCTATACAACATAACGATACAATAGACATACTGAAGCAAAGATTCCACTGTCTGGTTTAATCCATTGGTGATGTATTATGCGATCTAATGTAATAGTGATGTATATCTTGCTCACTATTTAATAGCAAAGTGAAGTCACCACGCAGCGAGTACAGCAGGAACACTAGCAGATCAAGAAGAGTGTGAGAATCATGGTTCAGACTCAGGGGTCATCAACAAAGAACAAAGAAAAGTACAGCAGAGGAACAGGCCCTTCGGCCCTCCAAGCCCGTGCCGACCATGCTGCCCGACGAAACTACAATCTTCTACACTTCCGGGGTCCGTATCCCTCTATTCACATCCTATTCATGTACTTATCAAGATGCCCCTTAAATGTCACTATCGTCCCTGCTTCCACCATCTCCTCCGGCAGTGAGTTCCAGGCACCCACTACCCTCTGTGTAAAAAAGTTGCCTCGTACATCTACTCTAAAACTTGCCCCTCGCACCTTAAACCTATGCCCCCTAGTAATTGACCCCTCTACCCTGAGGAAAAGCCTCTGACAATCCACTCTGTCGATGCCCCTCATAATTTTGGAGACCTCTATCAGGTCGCCCCTCAACCTCCGTCGTTCCAGTGAGAACAAACCGAGTTTATTCAACTGCTCCTCATAGCTAATGCCCTCACTAACAGGCAACATCCTGGTAAATCTCTTCTGCACCCTCTCTAAATCCTCCACATCCTTCTGGTAGTGTGGCGACCAGAATTGAACACTATACTCCAAGTGTGCCCTAACTAAGGTTCTATACAGCTGCAACATGACTTGCCAATTCTTATACTCAATGCCCTGGCCAATGAAGGCAAGCATGCCGTATACCTTCTTGACTACCTTCTCCACCTGTGTTGCCCCTTTCAGTGACCTGTGGACCTGTACACCTAGATCTCTCTGACTTTCAATACTCTTTGGAGTCTACCATTCACTGTATATTCCCTACCTGCATTAGACCTTCCAAAATGCATTACCTCACATTTGTCGGGATTAAACTCCATCTGCCATCTCTCCGCCCAAGTCTCCAAACGATCTAATTCCTGTTGTATCCTCTGACAGTCCTCATCGCTATCCGCAATTCTACCAACCTTTGCGTCGTCTGCAAACTTATTAATCAGACCAGTTACATTTTCCTCCAAATCATTTATATATACTACGAACAGCAAAGGTCCCAGCACTGATCCCTGCGGACACCGCTAGTCACAGCCCTCCAATTAGAAAAGCACCCTTCCATTGCTACTCTCTGCCTTCTATGACCGAGCCAGTTCTGTATCCACCTTGCCAGCTCACCTCTGATCCCGTGTGACTTCACCTTTTGTACCAGTCTGCCATGTGGGACCTTGTCAAAGGCCTTACTGGTCCATATAGACAACATCCACTGCCCTACCTGCATCAATCATCTTTGTGACCTTTTCAAAAAACTTTATCAAGTTAGTGAGACACAACCTCCCCTTCACAAAACCGTGCTGCCTCTCCCTAATATGTCCATTTGCTTCCAAATGGGAGTAGATCCTGTCTCGAAGAATTCTCTCCAGTAATTTCCCTACCACTGATGTAAGGCTCACCGGCCTGTAGTTCCGTGGATTATCCTTGCTACCCTTCTTAATCAAAGGAACAACATTGGCTATTCTCCAGTCCTCCGGGACGTCATCTGAAGACAGTGAGGATCCAAATATTTTTGGCAAGGCCTCAGCAATTTCCTCTCTGGCCTCCTTCAGTATTCTGGGATAGATCCCATCAGGCCCTGGGGACTTATCTACCTTAATATTTTTCAAGACTCCCAACACCTCGTCCTTTTGGATCTCAATGTGACCCAGGCTATCGACACACCCTTCCCCAGACTCAACATCCACCAATTCCTTCTCTTTGGTGAATACTGATGCAAAGTATTCATTTAGTATCTCTCCCATTTCCTCTGGCTCCACACATAGATTCCCTTAACTATCCTTCAGTGGGCCAACCCTTTCCCTGGCTACCCTCTTGCTTTTTATGTATGTGTAAAAAGCCTTGGGATTTTCCTCAACATTATTTGCCAATGACTTTTCGTGACCCCTTCTAGCCCTCCTGACTCCTTGCTTAAGTTCCTTCCTACTTTCCTTATATTCCACACAGGCTTTGTCTGTTCCCAGCCTTCTAGCCCTGTCAAATGCCTCCTTTTTCTTTTTGATGAGGCCTACAATATCTCTCGTTATCCAAGGTTCCTGAAATTTGCCGTATTTATCCTTCTTCCTCACAGGGACATGCCGGTCCTGAATTCCTTTCAAATGGCATTTGAAAGCCTTCCACATGTCAGATGTTGATTTACTCTCAAACATCTGCCCCCAATCTAAGTTCTTCAGTTCCCACCTAATATTGTAATAATTAGCCTTCCCCCAATTTAGCACTTTCACCCTAGGACCACTCTTATCCTTGTCCACCAGCACATTAAAACTGACTGAATTGTGATCACTGTTCCCGAAATGCTCCCCTACTGAAACTTCTACCACCTGGCCGGGCTCATTCCCCAATGAGGTCCAGTACAGCCCCTTCCCTAGTTGGACTGTCTACATATTGTTTTATGAAGCTCTCCTGGATGTTCCTTACAAACTCTGCCCCGTCTAAGCCCCTAGCACTAAGTGAGTCCCAGTCAATATTGGGGAAGTTGAAATCTCCCATCACAACAACCCTGTTGTTTTTACTCTTTTCCAAAATCTGTCTCCCTATCTGCTCCTCTATCTCCTGCTGGCTATTGGGGGGCCTGTAGTAAACCCCCAACATTGTGACTGCACCTTTCTTATTCCTGATCTGTACCCATATAGCGTTGCTGCCCTCTGAGGTGTCCTCCCATAGTACAGCTGTGATATTCTCCCTAACCAGTAGCGCAACTCCTCCAGCCCTTTTACATCCCCCTCTATCCCGCCTGGTAAGAAGTCTTACAACACCAGGTTAAAGTCCAACAGGTTTGTTTCAAACATGAGCTTTCGGAGCATTGCTCCACATCATTATCCCGCCTGAAACATCTAAATCCTGGAACGTTTATCTGCCAATCCTGTCCTTCCCTCAACCAGGTCTCTGTAATGGCAACAACATCATAGTTCCAAGTACTAATCCAAGCTCTAAGTTCATCTGCCTTACCCGTAATACTTCTTGCATTAAAACATATGCACTTCAGGCCTCCAGACCCGCTGTTTTTAGCAACATGTCCCTGTCTGCTCTTCCTCAGAGCCATACTGGCCCTATTCCCTAGTTCTCCCTCAACCTTTTCACCTTCTGACCTATTGCTCCGGTGCCCACCCCCCTGCCATACTAGTTTAAACACTCCTGTGTGACACCAGCAAACTCCGCAGCCAGGGTATTTATGCCTCTCCAGTCTAGATGCAACCCGTCCTTCTTATACAGGTCACACCTGCCCCGGAAGAGCTCCCAGTGGTCCAGATAACGGAAACCCTCCCTCCTACACCAGCTGTTTAGCCACGTGTTTAGCTGCTCTATCTTCCTTTTTCTAGCCTCATTGGCACGTGGCACAGGGAGTAATCCTGAGGTTACAACCCTAGAGGTCCTGTCTTTTAACTTTCTGCCTAGCTCCCTGAACTCCTGCTGCAGAACCTCATGCCCCTTTCTGCCTATGTCGTTAGTACCAATATGGGGCAGCAGGGTAGCATGGTGGTTAGCATAAATGCTTCACAGCTCCAGGGTCCCAGGTTCGATTCCCGGCTGGGTCACTATCTGTGTGGAGTCTGCACGTCCTCCCCCTGTGTGCGTGGGTTTCCTCCGGGTCCTCCGGTTTCCTCCCACAGTCCAAAGATGTGCGGGTTAGGTGGATTGGCCATGCTAAATTGCCCGTAGTGTCCTAATAAAAGTAATGTTAAGGGGGGGGTTGTTGGGTTACGGGTATAGGGTGGATACGTGGGTTTGAGTAGGGTGATCATGGCTCGGCACAACATTGAGGGCCGAAGGGCCTGTTCTGTGCTGTACTGTTCTATGTTCTATGTTCTATGTACAACGACCTCTGCCTGTTTGCTCTTCCCCTTCAGGATGCCCGCTACCCGTTCTGAGACATCCTGGACCCTGGCACCAGGGAGGCAACATACCATCCTGGAGTCTCTTTCACGTCCACAGAAGCGCCTATCTGTGCCCCTGACTATAGAGTCCCCTATGACTATTGCTCTTCTGCGCTTTGACCCTCCCTGCTGAACATCAGAGCCAGCCGTGGTGCCACTGCTCTGGCTGCTGCTATTTCCCCTGATAGACTATCCCCCCCGACAGTATCCAAAGGGGTATACCTGTTCAAGAGGGGGACAACCACAGGGGATTCCTGCACTGACTGCCTGCCCTTTCTTCTGGTCACCCATTTCTCTGCCTGCACCTTGGGTGTGACCACATTTATATAACTGCTATCTATGACGCTTTCCGCCAGCTGCATGCTCCTAAGTGCATCCAACTACTACTCCAACCAAACCATGCGGTCTGTGAGGGGCTCCAGTTGGGTGCACTTTCTGCAGATGAAGCCATCCGGGACCCTGGAAGCCTCCTGGACCTGCCACATCTCACAGTCAGAGCACTGCACCCCTCTAATTGAGATCAGTTCTCACAGCATTACAGAAAGGAAAACAACCAATGAACTTTACTAGGGAAGCATTTCAGTTAAACTACAAATTCACCACAGTACAAATATTCTCATATCATATTCCAAATGACCTGATATGCAAATCTAAAAGCTGTCATAGAATCCATAGAATTCCTACAATGCAGAAGGAGGCCATTCGGCCCATCGAGTCTGCACCAACCATCCAAAAGAGCACCCTTCCCCTAAGCCCACTCCCCCGCCCTATCTCCATAACCCCGCCTAACCGGACCATCTTTGGACACTAAGGGACAATTTAGCATGGCCAATCCACCCAACCGGCACGGTTTTTGACTGTGGGAGGAAGCCAGAGCACCCGGGCGAAACACAGAGGGAACCTTCAAACTCAACAGTCACCCAAGGCCGGAATTGAACCCGGCGTCATGAAGCAGCAGTGCTAACCACTGTGCCACCCTGTCTCTGTCCTTCACCTTAACCGGCTTACATCCATTCATCCATCTCCTTTCTCGTCCAAATTAACCGTTATTGGCACAAATTCCGAAGGCACACAAAAACACTGGGAAAACATAGAACATAGAACAGTACAGCACAGAACAGGCCCTTCGGCCCTCGATGTTGTGCCGAGCAAATGATTATCCTACTCAAACCCACGTATCCACCCTATACCCGTAACCCAACAACCCCCACATTAACCTTACTTTTTAGGACACTGCGGGCAATTTATCATGGCCAATCCACCTAACCCGCACATCTTTGGACTGTGGGAGGAAACCAGAGCACCCGGAGGAAACCCACGCACACACGGGGAGGACGTGCAGACTCCACACAGACAGTGACCCAGCCGGGAATCGAACCCGAGACCCTGGAGCTGTGAAGCATTTATGCTAACCACCATGCTACCGTGCTGCCCCAAATTAAAGAAACGACTCCGCCGGGACCCGAACCCGGAACCTTTGAATGTCTTGTAACACTGACTAGAAGTCCAATGTGCTATCCATTGCGCCACGGAGCCACCAAAAACCTCAGTAGGTCCGGCAGTATCTGTGAAGGGAGAAAATAGAATTCTGCTTCTCTCTCCACAGATGCTGCCGGACCTGCTGTGCTTTACCAGCATTTTCTGTTTTTATTTCAGATTTCCCGGAGCCGCAGTATTTATCTTTTATTGACTTGATGGTGCAATAACGTTTGGTGCACTCTCGATGCCATTCACATAATGACAGAATTGTTCCGGTGCAGAATGAGGCCACTTGGCCCGTCGTGTCTGAATCAGCTCAGCAAACAGGCATCATGACTTAGTGCCATTCACTCTGCCTTTACCCTGTTCTATACCTGTCTGCGTGTGGAAAATGTATTATAATGTCTATGGCAGTCTTCTTTCCTGATTCAACACCAGTCTGATGTAGTAATGCCACGTCTGACTGATAGGTGGTCACGGCAATTCCTGCAAAGGTAGTAGCTGGTTATTTACTCCTCCTGGGTCACATGCAACAGTTGACATCAGGTTTCATCGTGTGGTGGCCGCCCCAGCCTGTTCGCTTTCTTACTCTATGTACTGGGACAACTCAAGTTGGCATGGGCGTAGAGTGGGCGAGATATAGCCGGAGAAACTGTTCCCTCATCCACGCAATGCTCCTGCTGCTCGGTGTGGCCCAGTATGCATGGAATCTGCACGGGAGCAAACCACGGGGCTGTAATTAGGTCACAGAAGCCCCCTGTCAGGATGCTGTCCAGTTAATTTAATCAGCATGGAGAATCCAGACAGACCGGACAGGTCCATTTGGCTGCTTGGGTTTCAGATAGAAATGAAGGGTAAGATATTCCCCCCCCCCTGTGTAGATATATACAGCAGCTGCAGCTTTACCTCCTTGATGTTATACTTATGTTATCATAGCAACATCCTCTTGGGTGCCAATCTTATCTCACAAATGCAGGATCACATGGACGATTCTTCATCACAGCCATACTAGCAAGTCCACCTGGAAAAACAACAGAGTTACACAGCAAAATCAATTTACAATGTATCCTGGTGGCTGCTGTATCACAAATCAGATTTTGCCTCCACGTATCAATTTGACACCAGCGGCATTTACTGATGTGCTAGTTATACTCATCTTACACCATATTCCACTTGATTGAAAAAAGCACGGCACTGAGTGGCGAAATACATGCGGTGTATTGAGTTTACTGGGCTAGTAATTTATTTTCTGTCCTCATTATCTCTCATGAACTAAGCGATTTCACAGCCAACGCATCAGATCTAAGCTCTGTAGTTCTGCTGCATCCAGTTGGGATTGGTGGTGGAGAATTGAACAATTCGCTGCAGCAGGAGCTCCACAAATATCACCGTCCTCAATGATGGAGGATCCCAGCACGTCAGTGCAAAAGACAAAGATGAAGCATTCGCAACAATCTTCAGACAGATGTTCGAGAGGGTGATCCATCTCAGCTTCCTCTGCAGGTCCCCCAACATCAGTGATGTCAACTTCAGCCAATTCAATTCACGCCATGTGATAACAAGAAACAGCTGAAGGCACTGCAAAGGCTATGGGTCCTGACAATATTCCGGCAATAGTACTGAAGACTTGTGCTCCAGAACTGGCCGCACCCCTGGCCAAGCTGTGCAGAACAGCTACACTGGCATCTACCCAGCAATGTACAAAATTACATAGGCATGTCCTGTACACAAGAAACAGGACCACCTCCAACCTGGCCAATTACCACCCTTTCAGTCTACCCTCGATCATCAGTAAAGTGAAGGAAGGGGTCATCAGTCCTATCAAGCGGCATTTGCTCAGCAATAACTTGCTCACTGACTCTCAGTTTGGGTTTCACCATAGCATCGCAGATCCTAACCTCATTACAGCCTTGGTTCAAACATGCACAAAAGAGCTGAACTCCAGAGGTGGGGAAAGAGTGACTGCCCTTGACATCAAGGCAGCATTTAACCAAGTGTGATATCAAGGAGCGAGCAAAACTGGAATCAATAGCTCTCTGCTGGTTGCAATCATACCTAGCATAAGGAAAGGTGGTAATAGCTGTTGGAGATCAGTTACCTCAGTTCCAGAACATCACTGCAGGTGTTCCTCAGGTAGTCCCCTAGGTCCAACCATCTTCAGCTGCTTCATCAATGACCTGCCTTCAATCATAAGTCAGAGTTGAGGATGATCGCTGATGACTGTACAATGTTCTTCACCATTCATAACTCCTCAGATACTGAAGCAGTCCATATCCAAATCAGCAAGACCTGGACAATATCTGGGCTTGGGCTAATGTTTGCGCCAAACAAGTGCCAAGCAATGACCATCTCCAACAAAAAAGAATCTAACTATCACCCCTTGACATTCAATGGCATTATCATCACTGAATCCCCCACAATCAACATCCTGGGAGTTACTATTGATCAGAAATTGAACTGGACGAGCCATATAAACGCCATGGCTACAAGAGCAGGTCAAAGGTTAGGATTCCTGCGGCGAGTAACTCACCTCCTGATTCCCCAAAGCCTGTGGCTCAAGTCAGGAGTGTAATGGAATACTCCCCACTTGCCTGAATGAGTGCAGCTCCAACAACACTCAAGAAGCTCAATACCATCTGGGACAAAGCAGCCCAATTTATTGGCACCCATCCACAAACATTCACTCCGTCCAAAACCGATACGCAGTAGTGTGTATGATCTACAAGATGCAATACGGGAATTCAATGAGGCTCCTTGGACAGCACCTTCCAAACTCATGAACACTGCCATCTAGAAGGATGAGGAACACCATCACCTGGAGGTCCCCGTCCAAGCCACTCAACATCCTGACTTGGAAATATGTCATCAGTCCTCCACTGTCGCTGGGCAAAAAAAAAAAATCAAGGAACTCCCTCCCTGACTGCACCATAGGTGTACCTACACCACATGGACTGCAGCGGTTCAAAAAGACACCTCACCACCACTTTCTCAAGGAAATTAGTGATGGGCAATAAATGTTGACCTATCCAGTGACCCCCTCACCCCTTAAATGAATAATAAAAAGAACCTCTTGTCTCCTGTCACCTACTCATGAGACCATTCATTTCCCCCTTCTCAGGTACTTTGAGCCATTTCCCAAGCCTCATCCAGACTCTTTGCTATTGCTCTTCCATCCTATTCACCTGTCACCATCTCATGCTCGAATCCTTCATGCATAAGCTTACAGCTTTCCCCTGTGACTCTTCAGGCAGTTTCTAAGTGGCTTATTCAGAACGGCCTCTTCTTTCTTGCAAACGTCAACCTGAATTGCTCCATCTTCCTCTCGCACAAATCTTCTCCTCCAGCATAAGGACTGGCGGCTAATTTTGCAAAACCACAAACCGATTCTGCGCACCCCTTCCACTGTCGACTGCTTGGAGTTGGTGGTTACTGGCACTTTGTGGCAGTGGGTAGCGTCCCTGCCTCTTGAGCCAGAATCTCTGGATTTGAGGCCCACCCCAGGACCTGATGACCAAGGAAGATGCGTTCACAACACCAACAAAACAGGTTGGGTGTGTCAACCTGCAAACTCTTTCCAGCATGCCAATGGCAGGCAGTAAGAGTGAGAGATACTCCTGGTCAGCAAGGCTTGATCTGGAGTGGCGCCCTTCAAACTATCAGCCTCTGGTTACAGACTAATGACCTGTTTCGGGAATCACTCGCTGTGTAAAGAGACAAATTTCTGCCTTGTGCGTCACCAAGTGTGGGAAGTGAATTGGAAATGACACTTCACATCCCTCTCCAGAATGTCAATTTAGACAAGACCCATGCTATATATGAGCTTATTATAGATTATTATACTGATTTCATGACCTTGATAGGAACTCGGCTAATGAGTAAAGACACCTCCTGGCAGTCTCTGCTTTCCTCCCGCCTCTCCAACCGAACAGAATGGGATTCTGCCACTTCTCACCAATTCTTACCTTGAACTTTCTGTTGTCCACCTTGTCTCACCCCATCACATCTCACATGAAAGCATCATTCGCTATCTTGCAGCCAAACCCCACAACTCATCAAGGTATCCTCACTCCTTTCTGTCATGTGAGAGTACATTTAAGAAATGGATGTTTAAGCAATGTACCTTTAAGAAATGGAGCAGCTCATATTACTGAAGTAATGTCAGAGGGGGGAGCTGAGCTGAGATCACTTCTGCTTTTTTGGGAGTTTCAGTTTCAGTTTTGAGAAAAGAGCTTGGGGGTGTCTGCGTTTTGCAGTGAGCTGGATCTGCGGTAATCTCTGCCAGAAAATATTATCTCTGAATCATTTGGGTGATTTAAACTCATAAAAGTAATGTCTTTAACCTGATGTGTTTCTGTTTAAAGGTGTTAAGTGTTTTGGAGGTTTGAATGAACATTTTGAGGGATTATTTAGTGTTGTATTATTTTCGGGGTTATCTTTGAAGTAAGGGGTGTTCAGAGATCCAATGTTTATTTTTAAAGGTTAATTTTAGTTCATGGAATAAACATTGTTTTGTGTTTAAAAACCCACGTGTCCATAATTGTAAGACCACACCTGGAGACCAACCGTGTGCTTCAAAAGCAACAATACATTAAAGGGAGAGGCTGGTTGAACTCCATGATACATTTTGGGGTTCTGAAAACGCCGCTCCCATAACAATTGGGGGCTCGAGGGGGATAAAAGTCTGTCTATTGGATTGGCTTTTGTGAACTTAAAGACGGTGAAGGATTGTTGCTTTTCCGGTGTGGTATTTTAGTTTACGTGGGGAGAGTGTTGTGGACAATGGCTTTTTCTGAGGCTCAGAGGTTTTTGGGGGTGGAGAATGTCACACGCAGTACCTTACGGACAGAGACGAAAAGCAAACTGTTAGATTTGACAAAAACATTGCAGTTAACATTATCTGACAAAATGCGAAAAGACGAGGTAATTATGGCGGTGGCTAAGCATTTAAAGTTGCCTGAGATTGAGTCTGACTCATTAGAAATGGCAAAAACTCAGTTACAAATTAAACAAATGGAACATCAGACAGAATTAAAGCAGCTTGAATACGAAAGAGGGAGAGAGAGGAAAAAGAAAAGGAGAGAGAAGAAAGGAGAAAAGAAAGAATAGCCCCAGCAGAATAAAAAGAAAAAGAAAGGGAGATACACATCAAGGAAAAAGATAAAGAGAGGGAGTTTGAACTTCGGAAAATGGCCATGAAACATGAAAGTCACTTAAAATTGGCAGACATAAAGGGAAACGTACAGTTGGATGATAGTGAGGAGGATAGTGAGAAAGAGCGTCATATTCGAAGGCTTGCTGGGAATCTATTTAAATATGTCCAAGCATTGCCAAAGTTTGACGAGAAGGAAGTGGAAGCCTTTTTCATTTCATTTGAGAAGGTAGCTAAACAAATGAAATGGCCACAGGACATGTGGGTGTTACTGATTCAAACAAAGCTCGTAGGTAGAGTTTATGAAGTGTTTGCATCACTACATGGAGTTTGAAAGGCTCAATCAGAGTAATTTTGATAGGTGGATAAGGGCTTTGAAAATAGATCAAACATATGAAGCTCTGAGAAATTATACTTTTGAAGGAGTTTCAAAATTCAATCCCTGATGTAGTGAGAACTCATGTGGAAGAACAGGTGGTTAAAACTGCGAGATTAGCAGCATAAATGGCAGATGATTATGAATTAGTTCATAAATCAAAGATTGGTTTCCGACATCAGTTTCAGCCGGTGAGGGATAGAAACTGGGGACATGCAAAATACTCAAGTGGTAAAGGTAAAGGTGATCTGATGGGAGACAATAAAGAGAGTGTACCTCAGATTAAAAAAGAAATCCAGGAGGGTGGAAAAGAAATGAAAAGTTTCAAATGTTTTCACTGTAATAAACTAGGCCATGTGAAATGAAAATCGCTTATTGTCACGAGTAGGCTTCAATGAAGTTACTGTGAAAAGTCCCTAGTCGCCACATTCCGGCGCCTGTCCGGGGAGGCTGGTACGGGAATCAAACCGTGCTGCTGGCCTGCTTGGTCTGCTTTAAAAGCCAGCGATTTAGCCTGGTGAGCTAAACCAGCCCCTGTAAAGTCACAGTGTTGGTGGTTGAAGAAAAGCACTGGGAAGGTTGATGTAGTAAAACAGGATAAGACAGTGGGGTTTGTTAGAGTGGTAAAGGAAATCCCAAGGGAAGCGAAGGAGGTGCATACGATTGTACAGCCTGGTCAAGAAGTAAGTGTTAAGAAGGTGCCAGATGTCTTTAAAGAATTTACTTGTGTGGGTAAAATTTACTTGTGTATCAGGAGGAGCAGGTAAAGAAGTCATAATTTTAAGAGATACAGGGGCTAGTCAATCTTTAATGGTAAGAGATGAGGAATTATGTAGTTTGGGAAGAATGTTGCCAGAAAAGGTGCTGATATGTGGAATTCAGGGTGAGAGGAGTAGTGTTCCATTATACAAGGTAAATTTGGAAAATCCAGTCAAGAGTGGTGAAGTGGTAGTAGGAGTAAGAGAGAAACTATCTTGTCCAGGAATACAGTTTATCTTGGGTAATGGTATAGCTGGATTGCAGGTGGGAGTGATGCCTACTGTGGTTGATAAGCAGCAGTGGAAAATCAAACAACTGAAGGGTTGAAGGATGCATATCCTGGGATTTTTCCGGATTGTGTAGTTACCCGGTCGCAAAGTCAGAGGTTAAGACAAGAGGAGAAATCAAAGAGTGAACATGAAGTTGAAGTGTAATTATCAGAAACGATTTTTGATCAAATGGTTGAAAAAGAACAAGAACAGGTGGAGGATGAGGCGGATATTTTTAGTTCAGGAAAATTGGCGGAGTTAGAACAGAAAGATGTGGAAATAAAACGGATATATCAGAAAGCATATACGGAAAAGGAATCTGAGAGTATACCAGAGTGTTATTACTGTAAAAGTGATGTCTTGATGAGAAAATGGAGACCTGTACATATGCAGGCAGATGAAAAGTGGGCAGACGTTCATCAAGTAGTATTGCCGGTAGGGTATAGAAAGGAAGTGTTGCGAGTTGCACATGAGGTACCAGTGGGAGGTCATTTGGGAATTAGGAAAACTCAAGCTAAAATCCAGAAACATTTTTATTGGCCTGGACTACATAAAGATGTAGTTAAATTTTGGCAATCATGTCACACATGTCAAGCGATAGGAAAACCTCAAGCAGTGATAAAACCAGTGCCCTTAATACCCATTCCAGCATTTGAGGAACCTTTTACAACGGTCCTAATCGATTGTGTAGGACCGCTTCCTAAAACAACAGTGGGAATCAATATCTTTTGACTATAATGGATGTGTCTGCTAGGTTTCCAGAGGTCATTCCAGTATGTAATATTACAGCTAAAAGGATTGTGGAGGAGTTACTTAAATTCTTTACTCGATATGGACTACCCACAGAAATTCAATCGAGAAGGATTTTGGTTGGAGGAAGAAGAACGGGAAAGATGGACTTTATTATTATGCCTGTTTGTGTGGTTTTTTTTTGTGAAACAAAAAAGTATATTTACTGTGTACATTTCTTAGTGGGTGGTGCAAAAGTGAAAAATGAAACCATCTTGAAGTTGATGGGTTTTTTTTTCTTGGGGGAGGTGTCATGTGAGAGTATCTTTAAGAAATGGATGTTTAAGCAATGTACCTTTAAGAAATGGAGCAGCTCGTATTACTGAAGTGATGTCAGAGGGGGGAGCTGAGCTGAGATCACTTCTGCTTTTTGGGAGTTTTAGTTTCAGTTTTGAGAAAAGAGCTTGGGTGTGTCTGTGTTTGCAGTGAGCTGTATCTGTGGTGATCTCTGCCAAAAAAGATTATCTCTGAATCATTTAGGTGATTTAAACTCATAAAAGTAATGTATTTAACCTGATGTGTTTCTGTTTAAAGGTGTTAAGTCTTTTGGAGGTTTGAAGGAACATTTTGAGGGATTATTTAGTGTTGTATTATTTTCGGGGTTATGTTTGAAGTAAGGGGTGTTCAGAGATCCAATGTTTATTTTAATAAATTTAGAGTGCCCGATTATTTTTTCCAATTAATGGGCAATTTAGCGTAGCCAATCTACCTACTCTGAACATTTTTGGGTTGTGGGGGCGAAACCCACGCAGACACAGGGAGAATGTGCAAACTCCACACGGACAGTGACCCAGAGCCGGGATCGAACCTGGGAATTCAGCGCCGTGAGGCAGCTGTGCTAACCACTAGGCCACCGTGCTGCCGTAGAGATCCAATGTTTATTTTTACAGGTTCATTTGAGTTAATGGAATAAACATTGTTTTGTGTTTAAAAACCCACGTGTCCATAATTGTAAGAACGCACCTAGGGAACAAGCCATTTGCTTCAAAAGCAACAATACATTAAAGGGAGAGGTTGGTTGAACTCCATGATACATTTTGGGGTTCTGAAAACGCCGCTCCCATTACTTTTCCTTACTTAACTTTTACACTGAGCAACTCCTTATCGTCTCTGATTTCAATCTCCATCCCAACTTACCATTCCCTCTCGAATTCACTGCTTTCCTTCCCTTCCATTTCAGCTCTCCTCCTCGTAATCACAGCCGCCACTTCATCTTGCTAGTTGTCTATTTATTTGTCTCAGTCACAGACCAGGCCATCACTGATCATAGCCTCGCATGCCTCACCACTAACATCCTTCATCCTCTTCCAATCCCACATCTTCTGCGTCTGCCGCTGCAAGAATCTCTCGCCTAAGTCACTTACAACTGCACTCTCAACAACCCAACTAGCCCACCTTTGGCTTGCCATGTTCCTGTAGTTGGTGAAATGTTAGGCCAATCCCTCACCTCTGCCGTTGATGCCCTTGTGACCAATAAAGCCCTTATATCTCCAATCCTGGCTTTGCTGCTGGCACTGGTAGCCCCTCTACAACCCCCCCCCCCCCCCCACAGGGCTGATGGCCCTGTCCCACCCCCACCCCCTATCCTCTCACCCAACAGCTGCCCTTTCAGCAGGGAGTAGGAAAGAGGAAGCCATTTTTTTTATCAGCATGCTGATGCCAGGGCAAGAGTGAGACTATAGGACTCCAGGGAAGGTGTCTTGTGTGGTTGCTGAGCTCTTCCCGGGCTGCAGGCCTGATGCACTGACAGCTGCCTTTCCAGCCGGGCAGAGAGAGCCACCTTCCATCGGAGTGCTCGTCCCAGGGTGGGAGAGTGGACGTTAGAACTTTGTCCCGGCTGGGCCCATCCTGGGTTTAAGATTAGTCTTCCTCCGTCTCCCCCACCTCCCAGCTGCGCAGGCGTCTCCCTTGATAGACGTAGGCCCCACCTTCCTGTACTGCCCTCCGTGTCTCTCACTCCTCCCATTCTCATCCGAGGGGGGAACGCCGTTTCCACCTTGCCTCCGCTCTCCCTATTGCAGTATTTACATTGCAGCTTTTATCACTCTCAGGACAAAGACCACATTGAAGGGACCGTAGCACTTGTGTTGATGTAAACTCCATCTTCACCAGTGGCGGGGCCTTCAAAAAAGCATCCAGGCAGGAGTGGTGACCTCCACGACCTCCACTGGTCCCTCGGACCCGTCACCATTCCAGCTGATTATCTGGACGCTCGAAGGGGCTATGCTCACCCCACTATGTTCATTGAAGCGCAGTTGTGCAATGGTCGGGGACATCGTCCCTCGCGGCCACCTCAGGGATATATGGAAAGGTCACGTTTTTCCTGAAGGCCAAGTAGGCAGCCCACCTCAACCTAGAGATGGGGCCCACAGTAGGCAGGACCTACTGTCCAATGTCCCGCCCTATCTTCCCAGGACCAGCCTCCTCAACTTGGCAGTCCATCTTTGCCCAGCTGAGGAGTCCTGGCCAGCTAACTGGCAGGAACTGGAGGTCTCGGTCACCGCTCACTTGCGATGCTGGATAGGACTGCGATACGTGCTGTCTTACAGGGGTCGAGTTCTCATCATAAACCAGCTGATTGCCTCAGTGTTGTGGTACCTGCTGGTCACTTTGACTCCTCCTCTTACCTTGGTCACATAACTCCAGAGAATGCTTGCGGAATTCCTCTGGGATAAGAGACTGCACTGGGTTGCTATTGAGGTTCTGAATCTGCCATTTTGGGGAGTGGTCAGGCGCTGTGTGTCTTCGCACCCAGGTGGCACCCTTCCGCCATCAGACCCTGCAGCAATATCTCTCCGACAAGCCTCCTCCATGATGGTGTGCCCTGGCAACGTATTTCTTCCGCTAGGTGCATGGCCTGGACTATGACGTACAGCTCTAGTTCATCGATATGCTGGGCCTTCATTATTTTGTCACACCCTTCATGCACTGCCCGTCTTTTACCAGGACCTACTTAAAGCTTGGAACATTGTCGCCTCTCATCTGGGAGCCACTACTCAGGAATCCGCACCTCCACCAGTATCATTTTGAGGTGGAGCAGAGGGTTGTGGCTGCCGGGGTGACCAGGGTTGGGGGCACGCTGGGTGAAGGAGGAGTGCGTTCGATGATGCCCCGTGAATTGACACATCGAGCAGCGGTGAGTGTCCAGCTCACAGTCAATGCCATTCATGACCTCAAAACGGTCGTGCTCGGACCCAACGGCATTGGCGGTCTTGAGGAAGCACAAGTGTGCGGTGGATTCCGTCTGAGCGGGAATCTTACTCGGACAGAATCCCACCTCCCTCGGGAGCCTGAGCCCCACAACTCTAGCCACCTCACGGAAATGTCCTCTGTGCGGTTTTGGATGGAGAGGTTTCCTGTAGGGGCTGCTGCTGCACTCCTTCCCTTTCTTGCCTGCGCCGGCCACCCGTGAACGTCTTGGCATACCTTGTTGCCATCTAGTGACGGAGGTCCCCACTGGAGGTCCCTCTATGGAGGAGTCCTCTCCTATCAATCTTGGGGACCTGGAG
Source organism: Scyliorhinus canicula (assembly GCF_902713615.1). Classification (NCBI taxonomy): domain Eukaryota; kingdom Metazoa; phylum Chordata; class Chondrichthyes; order Carcharhiniformes; family Scyliorhinidae; genus Scyliorhinus; species Scyliorhinus canicula. The sequence continues at coordinate 19,577,265 of NC_052149.1, forward strand.
GGTGTTGCATACGCAGCAGTGCTGTACAATCACCAAGTGCACCGGTTCATGGACTCCCCTGATGCCTGCCTCTCTTATAGCTTTGTGGAGTCTGTGGACCATGTCTATGTTAAGTGTTGTGGGCTGCACCCCCTTTTCGTTTTTTTTGTCGAAACTTTTATTAAAGTTTTTTTGCATTTCAATCCCATGCTCCTCATCTATGGGCACGCGGTGTAGAGTGGGGCGGGAAGGAGGACCTCCTCCTGAACCTGCTCCTGGGCATGGCAAAACTTGTTATTAGCAGGTCCAGACTGCGGGCGAGTGAGGGGATCGTCCAGCCCGACTGTCTGCCCCTCTTCAGTGGCCTCATTTGCGACCGGGTGTCCCTGGTAAGAGCATGCAGCGTTCACGGGCACCATCGAGGCCTTCCGTGCCCAGTAGGGTCCGGGGTTCTTTATCGACACTTTTAACCATGTATTGATTTGAGGGTTTTTTTTAAGTTTTCGTTGCTCTGTGTTTTAGTTTGGGAAATGCCCCTATCAGGGGTGGCCCATTTTTGCTTTATCCCATGGTTTATTTACTCTGACCTTCTTGGTTGTTCTTCCCACTCTTCTGCAGGTGGCTGTGATCTCTTCTCACCTGCCCGTTCCTGCTGGAGGCCACCGATGACTGGAGAACGTGTGCCAGGTCACTGTTACCACATCTGCTTTTGTGACTCAGGGGAAAGATTCAAAGATGGGAGGTAACCTGGTGCCCGTGCTGGAGCGGGCCAACTCAACTACGCAGCTTGGCGGTGGCTTTGGAGGAATGCCTTGGCAGAACTGCTGCCTGGAGGCTGTGGGTTTAAATGCTGCTGCCCCTTTGTTTTTGGGGCCCAGGATGAGGGAAGTGATGTGAGGAGGACCGTCTTGAATTTTGACTTGTCTTCACCTTCAGCAAAAGTGAGAGAGTTGAAGATGTGCATGGCGTGGTCCCCGGCCGTGGAGAGGAAGAGAGCGATCTTCCTGGCGTCTGAAGCAGCTTCCCGGTCTGTGGCTTTAAGGTAAAGCTAGAAGCGTTGTTTAAAGATTCTCCAGTTGGCACCGAGGTTGCCGGTGATGCGGAGCGGCGGTGGGGGGGCGGACGCTGTCCATTTTGCAGGATGGCTGATTGCTGGTCGAAGGCAGATCACTTGAAGGTAGGTCTAATAAATTCTAACATCACGTACTGGTACCATGATGTGTTGGATAGTCTGGATCCGTGGAGACTGTGTTTACCTCAGCAGTGACATAGACAGGCCACCAACACTTGTAATAGTACAACACTATTTTATTAAGCTAGGAACTGTTGAACATACTTTCACTGTGGGTTGACACTATGTTAGATTAACTGAAGACCTATGTCTATCCTACTCAGTCTATACTATCAGCACATGGTGAAGGTTTGTGCTACAAGCTGTGAGCTCTGTCCTTCTCAGAGGCTGCATCCCGAATGAGCGGGAAAACTAGTGCCCTCTGGCTTTATAGTGAGCGTGCCCTAACTGGTGATTGGCTGCTGTGTTGTGTGTGTTGATTGGTCTTGCAGTGTCAGTCAGTGTGTGTCTGCACCATTATATACTGATGTGTATATTATGACAGGAAGTGCAAATGGACAGTGCCCTGTGACCAGCGCTGGTGCAGTGGTGTCTTGCCTCAGTGAGACTTCCTATTGATGGGACTTTGTTGCTGGGAACTGCTGGAGGGGAAATGTGAGGCAGACTCGCCCAATTGAGCAGCCTGAGGCGGGTATTGTGGGCCCGCTTGTGTGGACTGCTGCTGACCTCCTTGTGAAGTTACATGGTTACTGTTTAACTTGTGCTTGGATTTTGCATGGCGTTGATGTCTTGTGTCATGCGTTGATGGTATTGTGTCTTGCGACGGTCTTCCCCAGCGCACTGATGCCTGAAATGGCTCTTTTCTTTTTGGTGGTCATCAATGGTTTGTGATATGGGTGGTTTGGTTCTTATTCATTTTTTTTATATGCTTATAGAATGTTTAAGAAACAGAATATGAGAAACAGAGTTAATGTTTCGAGTTTGGCTTTAATAATAATAACCTTTATTGTCACAAGTAGGCTTACATTAATACTACCATTTACCATTAACAATTAGATTAACTGCACTGAAGTTACTGTGAAAAGCCCCTAGCCACCACATTCCGGCACCTGTTCAGGGAAGCCGGTGCAGGAATTGAACCTGCGCCTTGTTCTCCATTACAAAGCAGCTGTCTATCCCACTGCACTAAACCGGCCCGACGCTCAATCAAAGGCAGCATTACAAAGTCTGCCTTGTCACTAAGAACCAGACCATCCATTTAGTTGCCTCCTGTGAATCAGACACCCTTCCCCTTGCCCACTAAGCCAAACTTTGCCCCAGGTTCCGGCTGCTCTTTTCTCAAATCCATGTATTTTACTGGTTTCTCTCCTACCTTCCTTCATTATCCTTTCGAAGATCACAAGACCATAAGACACAGGTGTAGAAATAGGCCATTCGGCCTATCGAGTCTGCTCCGCTGTTCAATTAGATGAAGACTGATCTGAAACGATAAACCTCAATCCCACTTTCCCACCATCTCCCCATAACCCTTGATTCCCTTAATGATTAAAAACCGGTCTATCTCAGCTTTGAACATACTTAACGATCCAGTCTCTACAGCTCTCTGCGGTAAAGAATTCCACAGATTCACTGCCCTCAGACATTCCTCCTCACCTCTGTCTTAAATGGGCGACCCCTTGCTCTGAGATGATGCGCTCTGGTCCTAGACTCCCACAAGGGGAAAAATCTCTCAGCATTCACCCTGTCAGGCTCCCCACGGCTTTGATATATCTCAATAAGGTCGCTTTTCATTCTGTAATGAATCCAGTGAGTACGGGCCCAACCACTCAACTTCTCCCCATTTGAAAATCCCTCCATACCCGGAATCAACCTAGCGAACCTTCTCTGGACAGCCTCATTTGCCAGAATATCTCTCCCTGGATAAGGGACCAAAACTGTTCACAGTATTCCAGGTATTCCATCAGGTCCATGAGACTCTCATGATTCAGTAAACTGGTGACCCAACTTCTCAATGCTAGTGGACATGTTTAAGAGATCCCTCGGAACAGGGCAGCATGGTGGTGCAGTGGTTAGCACTGCTGCCTCACGGCGCCGAGGTTCCAGGTTCGATCCTGGCTCTGGGTCACTGTCCGTGTGGAGTTTGCACATAATCTCCGTGTTTGCTTGGGTTTCGCCTCCACAACCCAAAGATGTGCAGGGTGGGTGGATTGGCCACACTACAATTTCCCCTTAATTGGAAAAAATTAATTAGGCACTCTAAATTTTTAAAAAAGAGATCCCTCTGATCAGATATTGTCCCCCTACCTTTCAAATATGTCATCACCCCCTCGACCCCAAATATACATTTGTAAGCTCTCTCTTGCAAACTATCATCCCCTCTGCCAGTTCTCTTTCCTGTCTGAAAGGTGTTTGTCTAACATACAGACCTGGATGAACAACAATTACATTGACTCTGGATTGCATCCCCAACCACTGCACCACCCCAAACCACCACCCAGAGATCTAAAACTATTGACCCTTGCCACCAACACCAACCACAGTCACAAACTGAAATGGACTGTTTTCAATTTCAATATTCTATTTAATCCCGAGTTGAAATTTTAATCCGATATTGGATTGGATTGGATTTGTTTATTGTCACGTGCACCGAGGTACAGTGAAAAGTATTTTTCTGCAAGCAGCTCAACAGATCATCCAGTACATGGAAGAAAAGGGAATTAAACAAAATTCAAGAAAATACATGAGAATACATAATAGGGCAACACAAGATATACAATGTAACTACATAAGCATTGGCATCGGTTGAAGCATACAGGGTGTAGTGTTAATGAGGTCAGTCAACAAAGGCTACCACAAAGGCTTCATGCTTCCATCCTTATAACATCTCCACAGCTGCTACTGAAACCCAAATTCAAGCTGGCGCTCTGCAGCCTCACCATGCCGATGACCCGGGTTCGATCCCGGCCCTGGGTCACTGTCTGTGTGCGGTTTGCACATTCTCCACATGTGTGCATGGGTTTCACCCCCACAACCCAAAGATGTGCAGGGTAGGTGGCTTGGCCACGTTAAATTGCCCCTGAATTGGAAAACATTTTTTTTTTAAGAAATCCAAATTTATGCTTTTGTTACCTCCAGAGTGGACTATTCCAATGCTCTCCTGACCCACTGCCACCCTCCACTCTGCATAAATCTAACCTCACCCAAAACCCTTCCGCCAATATCCGTCTGCACATCTAATTCAGCTCACCCATCAGTCCTGGTCTCGTTGGTTCTCATTGGCTCACGGTCCAACAATGCCTCCCACTTAAAATTCTGATCCTCGTGTCCAAATTCCTTTGTGACCTGGAAACATAACACAACCCTTCCCCTCCCTCTACAACCACACCTCTGTAACCTCCTCCAACCAAGAATCTGTGTTCCTCCAATTCTGGCCTCTTGTCAAATCCCCATTCCTTCATCTCACCAGTTGTCCCTTAAATTGTGCAGGTCCTGGATTCTGGAACCCCAGCCCGCCATTAATGTCTCTGTTGCTCCACCCTCTTTAAACCCAACTCTCTGACCAAACTTTTAATCATCCTCCTATCGGGCAGCACGGTGGCCTAGTGGTTAGCACAACCGCCTCACGGCGCTGAGGTCCCAGGTTCGATCCCGGCTCTGGGTCACTGTCCGTGTGGAGTTTGCACGTTCTCCCCGTGCCTGCGTGGGTTTCGCCCCCACAACCCAAAAATGTGCAGAGTAGGTGGATTGGCCACGCTAAATTGCCCCTTAATTGGAACAAATAATTGGCTAATCTAAATTTAAAAAAAAAAAAAAATCATCCTCCTATTATTTCCCATTTTGTCTCAATCGCATTTTTTTTGCCTAATTATGTTTTCCCATGTTAAAGGTGCTGTGTGAATACAGTCTGTTATTGTAGTGAAATTTCTGATTAACAAAACGGGATTGTTGAGTCATCGATAAAACTAGAAATCTGACAGAGGTACGGAAAACCACCTGGTCTCTCTTTGAACTCGAGACTTTAACAGTTGTAGTTAAGCTGCAACCAGCCTGAGCACTCAGCAGTGAGAGGCTACCTTCTCCTGCTGGTAACACACATTCTGCAAAAATGTTCACCCGATTTCAGTTTTGCTCCAATTACAGTGTACATCTTATCATAATGCAAGAGTGAAATAAACACTGCTCAGCAATGCAAGATGTGTAGTAAATCTGCACTATTAATGATTGAAAAGGGCTGTCTAACTCATCAGCATTTTAGTCATTCACTATGTCACCGGCCTGTTACGACACCCTGGGCTAGTGCGCGGTCAACTCCAGCCCCACATGCCCCAGAGTCCCATGATAAGTGAATTAACCAATAATTTGTATATTTCCCTGGGCTCTTTCACCCTCAACTGCTCCAATGATTTACAGGCACCAGATTTGTAAGTAAAACATTTTTAAAACGGTTTATGAAAAGAGATAAACATGTAATGGGAATAATAGAACAATGGTCCACTAATCTAATTATTCCCAAAACCCTGTCCCACTATCCACCCAGACACACACAAACCAGACACATGGTAGACATGTAGGAAAGGTTCAAAATAACAGGGATTAAGCTGGGAAGGAGAGATGTGGATCTTTGCTGCTGAGGTTGTGGTCTTTGTAGATGATGGTCTTCTAAATACGAGGTGTTTCAGACCATCGGTTTGGATTGGTTAGGATCTACCTTTGGTCAGACCCCTCAGGCTGTAAGACTTCCTCCAGAGTCACCTTCACTTCCACTCACCTGGGCTTTCACACTGACGACTCACCTCAGATCTGTGTAATTCTGGTTTGCGTCCACTAGATGGACTATCAGCCTCACTGAGTTAAATCTACAGATGTCAACAGGAGGGTTCTAAATGAGTTTTCAGTCAGCCCCTCTCTTTATCCTGAACCCTCAGGAAAAATCCAACAGGTGAGGAAGAATTCAGAGCTCTGGCCTCACAGTTGCCCAATCAAAATAGAAATTACTACTTGCCAACAGCCCCCAGGTTGCACAGAAAGAGGAAGGTGTTAAGTTACAAGTCCTCAGCTGAGAGAGATCTACTTTAGCTTCATGTGGAACTTTCACAGGCTGGCTGGAAGGATTTTAAATGGTCTGGCAGAGAGTTGATAGAGTCCAAACTTGCTGTGAGCTGTCTTCTAGGTCTAAGGGGAGACTGAAAGCCAAAAATGGAGGAACCTGCCTTCTTTTCCATAAACCTTCCAGAGGTTTCTGAAGAGCCACACCAATCACAATCGAGAATTGAACAAGACCTGGAATTCCAGAAGAGCCAATTGGCTGCCGGCCAAATCCATCAAAATGACATCACGGGACCCTGCCACACAAGCTTCGAATGGAGGTGAACCCCTTTGGGCCAGTTCAACTAGCATATTAAATCAGGGGTGTTTCCATATAAAAACCGAACGCCTGCAATTTAAATCCAGAATTTGCAATGTTGAAGCAGCCAGCGAGACACAAATTTAAAAGGACACAAGAATCAGACAAGGGTTTAAAAGAGGTTCCTTACAGGCCCCTCAATGCCAGAAATGGTACTCTGCTTTCCCCAACTTTGATGAGAAATTGCAGTGAAGAATCATCTCCCATCATTTCTCAGCCTTTTGGCTAAGGTGAGCGTGAGGTCAGTGAATGCCTGGATCTGGTATGTCTCTTGTGGGGACCATGAATTGGATTCAATTTGAATTGGTTTTTGGAGCAGGCAAGGAGCTGGGTTGGGGTTTGCCCTTGTCCACACTCTGAGCTCTGGCTTTGTAACTCTGATAAAGGAATTTTAAAAAAGAATAAGAATCTGCCTACTAAAATCAAGGTGAAAACTTGCAATGCCATCATTCATGGTATAACATAAAATGTTATAAGTAAAGGAATGTCAGGAAGGGGTGGCATGGCGGCTCAGTGGTTAGCACTGCTGTCTCACAGCACCAGGAACCCAGGTTCAATTCTGACACTGGGTGACTGTCTGTGTGGAGTTTGCACTCCGGGTGCTCCAGTTTCCTCCCACAGACCAAAGACGTGCAGGTTAGGTGGATGGCCCTTAGTGTCAGAGGTAGCGTGGGGAGTGGGCCTAGGTAGGGTGCTCTTTCAGAGGGTTGATGCAGACTCAATGGCCAAATGGGCTCTATCTGACCTGCAGTGATTCTATGATTCTAACCTTGACCAGAATATCAATTTCTTAAAATTGAATTAATTGGTGTTCCACCTTCCAGAACAGTTAACCACTCACGTTTTAGAATTGCCTAATCAAGGACAGCCTATTCCATAGAATCCCGACAGAGGAGGTGGTCATTCGGCCCATCGAGTCTGTACCGATCCTCTGAAAGAGCAACCTGCACAGGCCCACTCCCCACCCTAGCCCCGTAACCCACCTAACCTGCACATCTTTGGACTGTGAGAGGAAACCAGAGCACTCGGAGGAAATCCACAAAGACATGGGGAGAACGTGCGGACTCCGAAAAGTGACTTGTTGCTTGAAATGCACTTTCCAGGGGTTCTGATAAAGTCCAGTGTTTCTGTCTTCCTTACATGGAACTTACTGGATCTTCTCTTCCTTTCTGTGTTTATATTTAACAATTAAATGTTTTCTAAACATTCAGCTCATCAAGCTGAACAATTTCATTTCTAAGTGGAGTGAGCTGTCACAATTAGTGCCGTCAATTGAGCAGTGTAGATCTAAACTCGTGGAGTTTAGAAAAATGAGAGGAGATCTAATTGAGATGTATAAGATGTGAAACGGGATTGACCTGGTAGATATAAAGCAGATGATTCCCCTTGTTGGACATTATAGAATGAAAGGCCAAAGGGACGAGATTCTCCGACATGGAAATTGAGAAACTTGATTGGTGGGGGGGGGGGGGGGGGGAAGAAGCGGTTCCGATGTCGAGATTACAATTCACCGTCGCCTCCGACATCAATGCGTTACAGAATGCCCGTACAGCAAACACCGTTTGAAAATTAGCGGGCCTCCTGGGCCTTCGCGATTCTCCACCTCCGATGGGCTGAATTCCTGAAGGCGCGGTTCACTTGGGCTTTTAAAAATCGTGAAACTGCCGTTGTTGCTGATGAGGGAGAGAGAGGAGGTGGTAACAGAGAGAAGCGACTGTGCGCTGCCGAAGTGGGGGGGGGGGGGGGGGGGGGGGGGGAATAGGCCATGTGGCCAGGGTGACCCCCGATGGATCGCTTTGATCACGGTCTGCATGGCAGCTATCTTGCAGCGCACCCGACTGTCCACCCACATTGGCCCCTGGTTCTGCAGAGTGGCACCGGCTATATGGGTGCCCCCACACACCACACCCTCCGTCATATCACCCTCAACCCGGCCGCCAACCACCAGCGGGGCATTAGGTGGCACACCCAGGGCAATGCCCACTCTAACCCCTAGGTGGGTACCAGACGGGGGCCACAGAGCATAGCTGGCAAGGGCAGAACCAGCCAAAAGGTGCCCTGGCAGCAGAGATGGACCTGTTGGACACGCGGGTATGCACCATGTTAACATGTCAGCCTTTCACCCCCTTCAGACAATGGATATTGGAATGCAACCAGCAATGGTGGCCTTCCCGCTGGTAACCGCAGTCCTGGGGGATGCCCTGCGGCTGTACGAGCTGGAGCGGCTGAAGGAGGAGGAAGAAGCAGCAGCAGTGTGCCACAGTGGAGCCTGCTCCAGATTAACAGCAGGCAGACGCCCAGGATGGAGATCCAGCCACCCAACAGGTCGAGGAGGAGGATGTGCCAAGGAGGCACCACATGAGACCTCGTGCATACAGGCAACACCCGTCATTCGTGGACCTGCCGGACCGGGCATGCCGTCAAAGACTCTAGCTGAGTGGAGAGTCAGTGCGACATATCTGCCAAATGATGGCGCACCTGACACTGTGGGGTTATGGTGGAGGACACCCGCTCCTGGTGCCCATCAAGGTGGCAGTCGCCCCGAATCTCTTCGCTACTGGATCCTTCCAGGTATCAGGATGCACAGGTGCATCCGCGCTGTCACGGAAGCCCGTTATTCCCAGTCAACACAATATATCCACTTCAATGTGGACTGAGCCCACCACGTTCACCGACTGAGGGGGGGAGCTGGCCAGGGGCACGTCACCGCATCCCACCCCCACACTCCCCCCTGCCCCCCCCAGCCATGCCCCCACCTGCAACCCCCTCCGTGATACATAACTGCCACCCTACAGGGTGCAGGCCCTGGGTTGGCAGTAACAACGGGTCTGGTCTATGGGATGGAGGGTGGTGACAACCTGCTCTGCGATGAGCCCACATGCTCCGCATTGTATGAGGTCTGACTCCTGCCCACGGCAGCACTTTCCACCGTCCACCTGGGTGATCCCTGCATGCGAGCTGGCCATTCCATCGCATGCTCCATCAGAACCCTGGGGCGACGCTGGAGGGGACGGTTGGAGGGGGAAGAAGTGGGGGGGGGGAAAGAGGTTGGGGAGCCCAGGCCACCCACAACATCTTCCTACTCCACCCCCCCCCCCTCACCCCATGCCCCCTCTCTGGCCAGCCCAGGCCAGCCCACCCCTCAGACCCATCTGATAAAGCACCAAGGCAGGTTGTAACAGTGTTAACACATGTTTAACACCCGCCCCATTACCTAGCCCCGAAAACTAAACTGTGTCCTGCACCTGTGCCAACTTAACTGGTGTCTAACTTCCTGACCTTACACCACATCTAGGTGGATCCCCAGCAGGTACATCAGGAGTGGAGGCGGCCTGCTGTGATTCTCACCCTGCGACCTGGGTCCTCGTTGGCAGCCATTATCTGGGGTGGCCGGGCCTGGATGGACCCGGATGCTGCTCGGGTGTCCCGGGTTGCATGATGCCTCCCTGTTCTGCACACTGCCCACCAGATGCACCAAGGCCAGGAAGGGGATGGGGCGGTGTTCTGGCATCTCCCCTGCGGAAGTCACAAGCATGAGCCCCATTACCTCCTCCTCCCTTGGGGTGCCCTGTGACCCCTGGGCTACTCCATGGGACAGGGGTGAGCGCAGAGCCACCCCCTGAGGCTCCCCTGCCACCTGGTGCTGCCAGACCTGGAGGCCCGCTCTGGTCTCGGCCAGGGTCTGCATGCCCGTGGCCATATAGCACCGGGAGCAGACCATCTAAGCCTGGGACTGCTCCACATCACGCTGCGACTGTACCACCACTTTCTGGGTCTGTGCCACATCAGCCAGTGACTGCACCATTTCCCTCTGGGACTGGGCGACGTCCCTCTGTGTCTGCGCAACGTCAGACAGCGCCTGGGCAATGCCGCCGACATTCTCAGCCAGAGCCTGCTGTGACTAGGCCATGCTCGGGAGCGCTGCTGCAATTTCCAGGTGGCTCTGGCACATAGCAGCCTGTGAGATGGCAACCCTATCCTGGACCTCGGCCAGTGCCTGCACAGAATGCCCCAGGCCTTGGGTATGCTGATCCATGACCAAAACTATCATCCCCAAAGCTTCCTCCACGGACGCCACCCATGCAGTGTTGGCCTGGGTGGCACGTATGGTCGCCAACATCTCCTTCTGCACAGCTCGAAACCTGTCTGCATGGCAGCTAGTCCCTGGGGTCGGCCTGCCCGCCAACCATCTGCCCCCTCGGGTGTTCCTACCTTCACCTGAAGTACTGGATCAGCTGTGTAGTGCACACCAGATAGTGTCCCAGGAACCTCTTTACTTAAGTGCCCAAGCGAGGAGAGTGTCTCTGGGATGGTGGAGGTTGTTGGAGACAGCTGTGACGGGAAATCCGTGTCATCCCTGAACTCAGGTTCCGGGGTGTCCTGGGTCTGGCGTCGCCGGCTGGCGTCCGAGCTGCTCATGTTGTCAGTGCTCGGCTCACGGAGGGGGGGGGAATCCAGATGCGGCACTGGCTGGGGGCGGGGGACACCAGATGGTCCCGCCCCATCTCCAGTAGGTCCTGCAAGACACAAGACAAGATGCATAATTAGCCCACAGGCCGGGAGGGGGGGGGGGGGGGGGGCAGGGGGGGGGGGGGCAGGGGGGGAGTGAGGGTGGGGGTGAGGGTTGGCACACATCACGGGGAACCGCAAATCGGCAGCGTCTCACTTCCTCGCACGCAGCCGACCTCCACCTTGGTGACTTCCCATCCCTCCAGGCCGCCAACCATGTCCAGGGCCGTCTGTGGCTGGGCCACAGTGAGGGGCTGCAGGTCCAGCGGTCCCCCTCCAGTCTTCTCCTGCTCCCGGCGGTTATTTGCGGCCATCTCCTGCGGGGCGGGGGGGGGGGGGGGGTGGAGAACGGAAAATGATAGTGTTAGACAGTCTGACGCATGCAGCCCAGGGAATGGGCAGCTGGTGGCCTCAGTGGCCACGGCACCCGGCCATGGCAGCCGATATGGGTACCAGCATGTGGCACAGGGTGGGGGTTCGGATGCCCTCCTGGTTGGGGGGGGGCTGGAGTCGCAGGTGTGTGGGACATGGGTTATTGCCAGGGGCACAGTGCTGCCTATTCACCCTGGCCATCTCGAGGAGGTTGTGCAGTTTCCCCCTGTACTGGTGGCCAGTCTGGATGGTGTTGCCCACGGCACTGACAGCCTCTGCCACCTGCGCCCAGGCACGATGAACTGCACCGGTTGGCAGTCTCCTTCTGGGTCCAGCTTGTCAGCCTCCAAATTGTCAGTCACAGACCTAACCAATCCCACATCGTTTCTCATTGGAATTGATTGTGTTCCAAGTGGCACTGGTGCTAGCCCCTCTACAGTTGCTGAATCGGGCCAGGTGCAGAACCAATTTTACTGGCGTGGACCTCCAGGAATCCAGCGGCAGCAGTTTTAAGCTGAAATTTAAAACAGAAATGAGGAGGAACTCCTTCACTCACAGGGTCGTGAATCTGTGGAATTTTCCATCCCAGATTGCAATGAATGCCGGAACACGGGACAGACAGGTTTTCATTAGAGGGGTGAAGGGTTATGGGAACGGCCAGGAATGTGGAGACCAGATCAGCCTTGATTGTATTGAATGGAGGAGGGGCCTGAATTGCCGACTCCTGCTCCTGGTTCTTACGTTTTAATGTCCTCCAATACCAACTATAAGCAGCCTGAAGCTTTAACCTTCACGACTAACCCAAAAACCGCGCCCCAAAGGTTGCCAATTTAGCGCCAGTTTGTTTTGAATGGTGCTGGATCTTCCAGAGTAATTGTGTTTGCCCAGACTGGGGTCGCCCACACACCTTGACCCACTATCATTGGTCGACATCGAGTTTAAAAGGGGTTCAAATTATTCCACTGGCTAAGTGGTAGTTAAACCTTCAAGCCGGTCCAGAAGTGTAAAAAAAAAGTCGTCAATGTCTGCTGAATGAGTTGGGAGGGGAAAATGCTGTCACCCAAAAAATCGCATCTCTTGATTGAACAGGAATAATGGAGTTGCAGTTGTCATATGTAAATATTCAATCCGCGACGCTTGTCCTGGACTGGCGCTGTTGTGGATCCTGTTTCTCATTTTAATTGTACACGGAGGTTGGCAAATCATTTAATGTGAACCCCACCACCCCCCCAAAAAAAGGGTCCAGCATCCGGTTGATTCAAGAGCCAGGAAGCATTGAGGATCCTCTCGGCCGCCAAAACGCTCCACAAATCAAAACAAAATTTTACAGAGAGAAACTTTGTTAAAATAGACAGTGAACTTTAATTTAAAGGAAGGTTATTCAGCACAAAGGCTACAAAAAGACAGCAGTGTGGGTGTAAATATCTCTCGCGCGCGTTTGTTTATTTGAAATTGCTTGTTGGGCATCAATAATTAACTTGCTTCCAGGAGTGGACGCTGCATGACAGAGAACACAGGCGGACGATAAATAAAACCTTTCCCGGGAAAAAGACACGCTCGATTTCGGCTCACAATACCGCAAGCCAAATCAAATGTAAAAAAAATACTGCCGCCGGAATATGTAAATTCGTCACCGCCCGTTTGTTAATACAACATTTGGGACACTTGTTCCAAATCAGTTCTATTTTGTCCATTTGGCCTTGCAAAAGGAGTGGAAATGTGTTTTCCAGCGTCTGGTGGGTAGCTAAGCCTCTTGGTCAATGTGTTGCTTGTTCCTCACTTCAGATGAAACCAATGCACTGCACAATCGTGCTGGAGCCAAGAGAGGAGAAATAAAAGCCTCCTAATTATTGAATGTTTCACTTTGAATATTATTACAACAGGATGGAACGTCATCATAATGTTGGATATTTATAAAACATTAGATATAAAACAAAGTCAGACAAGCAAATTGCAGATAAACACACATCACAGGGCATGGTTTAGGTGAATGATGCATCTTTACATCATTTTTAAGGTTGAATTTAGTGCAACTAAATCGAAGCCTCGGACTCAGCACTCTTCAGTGCACGAAATGCGAATGGGGCTTCGCTGGCGGGTCAACCTACTGGTGCTGCCATGAGGGTTGTAACAGAAGCGCGTTTCTCTCCAACCGCGAACTCTTTTTGCAGAGAAAAAAAAATCTAAATTCTCACTTAACGCGAACGCCCTGTTGCAATACCTTTGAAAATCCATCAACAAGCGCACATGTTCACAGCCCGCCGTCTCCAAATTCATCTCCTGACACCAAGGTACCAATGCGGGTCAAGAAACAGAAGGTTCAAACAACTATAATTAAGGGACAGCCTTTCTCACCTCCCCCCCCCGGCGATATAATTTCTACCTTTCCTTAATGGCTTGCTTATTCCGCGTAAATTTATGCTTTCTCCAATTTTGTAGTGTAGAGACCCGATCCTTTTTTTCCATATTAAACTTTCAAGCCTCCCATTTATTTAACAAAAGTCGCTGTCGTTTAAAGCTGGAGCACGAGACGTGATAATGAGTAGGCTGAGGGAAGAGAAGGTGTTAGCTCATTAAGGTAATGACTAAGACATCCCCCATTATAACACCGAGTTTCGGTTGAAAATGTGGCAATTAAAGCGCCCTACGTGAGCTTCTGTAAACTGGAGAACAAGAGAATTCGCTGCGAGGATGTGTGTTGCGTTAATGTGTGTCATGTAAATGAAGGGGAACACATCTCTGTCCCATCGCTCCCACTCCTCTCACTGCAGCATGTGTTGCTGCCCAGTACTGTATCTCAGCGAGGGAGGGAGGGAGATTACTGCCCAGTACTGTACCGGGGGGGAGGGAGGGAGGGAGATTACTGCCCGGTACTGTACCGGGGGGGAGGGAGGGAGGGAGGGAGATTACTGCCCAGTACTGTACCGGGGGGGAGGGAGGAAGGGAGATTACTGCCCAGTACTGTACCGGGGGGGGGGGGGGGAGGGAGGGAGATTACTGCCCCAGTACTGTACCGGGGGGGAGGGAGGGAGGGAGATTACTGCCCGGTACTGTACCGGGGGGGAGGGAGGGAGGGAGGGAGATTACTGCCCAGTACTGTACCGGGGGGGAGGGAGGAAGGGAGATTACTGCCCAGTACTGTACCGGGGGGGGAGGGAGGAAGGGAGATTACTGCCCAGTACTGTACCGGGGGGGGAGGGAAGCGAAGGGAAGATTACTGCCCAGTACTGTACCGGGGGGAGGGAGGGAGGGGGATTACTGCCCAGTACTGTACCGGGGGGAGGGAGGGAGGGAGATTACTGCCCAGTACTGTACCGGGGGGGAGGGAGATGGGAGGGGAGATTACTGCCCAGTACTGTACCGGGGGGGAGGGAGGGAGGGAGATTACTGCCCAGTACTGTACCGGGGGGGGGGGGGAGGGGAGAGGGATAACTGCCCAGTACTGTACCTCAGCGAGGGAAAGAGGGAGATTACTGCCCGGTACTGTACCGGGGGGGAGGGAGGGAGGGAGATTACTGCCCAGTACTGTACCGGGGGGGGGGGGGGGGGGGGGGAGATTACTGCCCAGTACTGTACGGGGAGAGGGAGGGAGATTACTGCCCAGTACTGTACGGGGGGGGGAGGGAGATTACTGCCCAGTACTGTACCAGGGGAGGAGGGAAATTACCGCCCAGTACTGTACCGGGGGGAGGGAGGGAGATTACTGCCCAGTACTGTACCGGGGGGAGGGAGGGAGGGAGATTACTGCCCAGTACTGTACCGGGGGGGGGGGGGGAGGGAGATTACTGCCCAGTACTGTACCGGGGGAGGGAGGGGGATTACTGCCCAGTACTGTACCGGGGGGAGGGAGG